>NC_090324.1:204958831-205558831 GCF_040869045.1 Eurosta solidaginis
ACTGGTATCTTTGAAGAAGAGGTGAGAGAAATACACGATCTTGTAAGGCAACGAACAAAAATTATAAGTGACAAGATGAAAGCCAGGTACGATAAAGCAATTAATTCGGAAGGTTTTCAGGAAGGCGATTTGGTGCTTTTAAACAACCCGCAACGAAAAAAAATTTTTGTCCCCGAAATTGCAGTGCAATTAGGAAGGCCCATACAAAGTTGTAAAACGGATAAACGATTAGTTTACCGCATGCAAACTATTGGCAAACCGCGAAATAAAATGGAAGTGGTTCATTTGGAAAGGCTGGCCGCGTTTAGATCAGGAAATTTGTCTGATCGGAACGATCCGACTTAGGTGGGGGGCAGTGTGTGTAAATGCACAACAACAAAAGCCTTAAAGGAAGCTGTATAAACACATTAATCATAATATACACACATACGTACAAGCAGCAGAGAAATACTCACAAACGCATGTTATCATCAGCCGAAGTTGTACTCACAAATGCACACGCATATGGTTACACACTACAAATACACGCGGGTATGGCTGGTGACCAGGTAGAGGATTCTAGAAGAGGAAACGTCTAGACATTTGGACAAGGCAACATAGAGTATAACAGCAGAGCAAGTTGAGTAGTCAGTAATCAGTTTGATTTAAGCACGCTATTGGTTGCGAAGTATAAGTGTTATTGTGAAGTACTTTCAAAGTAGTCTAATAAAGACCATTTTTCATCACTGACTATTGGAGTTACTTATTCAACAATTTAGCGATACGAAAGTTGATAGCAGGTGTAAAATAAGCGGAGTTTTCCTAAATTCGTTACAATATTTTAGTCGCCTCTTACGACAGGCATACCTACCGCGGGTATATTCCTACCCCCTAACCCGCTGGGGTGTGTTGTGTTTGTAGTTGTTGCTGTTGCTGCTGCTGCTTCTTTAAGTTATTCGAGGATAATGATTGCTTTTGTTGTTTTTTAACGTTTGAGGCTCTGTCTGTGAACGATGACGATGTAAGGTAGCAATTGTTTGAAGTTGGTGCGATGATAATATGTTGGCGCCACTTGAGTACTTTTTTATTGTGTTGGCTGATGATAATCCCGTAGTGAAATTTGTTGATGTAACACTTTAACTTAATAGTCTTTTTTTCTGGATCGCAGTAACTGTCAAATAAATCTATCAACTCTGTCTTATCCTCTGGTTTTAATTCCTCAATAACTTGCAATACTTCAGCTAAACCATCATTTTGTTTTTCACTCCATACAGCATTCAAGCTCTGTAAATCGTGGCCTTATTCGGCAGGTATAATGCGAAATTTAACAGCACTAACACGATGATATAATGTTGGTTTGAAATAATTCAAAAATACTGGACGGAACGAATTTTGACGCTCCAAATTCTCAATTACTTGGGAATGCTTCACAATGATAAAATGGTATTTAGCTGAAACCCAATGTAACTTTACAGGTTAACGTTCGATATTCAACTAACTACAAACTGCGTTACTTTAACATCGTTGCCTCTCACACACACACAAACACCAATGCCGGTTTCTACATCCCTTCCTTATTTTTGTCATTCAATCAACTATGTTAAGCCCTTGAGTCTGCCGTTGGCGCTGCCGTTGATACAGGCGTGTCAGCTGAGATTTTTCTATTTGGTAGTCCACATTGTATATGTTCCCCTGAAGTCAAAGGATCCGTTTCGTTGTCTCGGATTGTTTCGGATGGCGGTAGTCTTTTGATGTGGCTAATGTTTCTTCTTAGCGTCTCTTCCCCAGCTGTTATGATAACCTCATTCCGACTCCTCTCCTTTACTATGTACTCCGTCGGATCGAAGTTTGGGGTGATTTTGTATGCGAATACCACATTTTTTAATAGGACCTTATCCCCTACCTCGATGTCGCTTTCTTTCGCCCCTCGTCTTATGTCCGCCTTCTCTTTCTCCTTCGATTTGTTGATGATGTCATAATCACGAGCGGCCGAATCTAACATGTCGTCTGTTAAGTCTTGAATACTCGGTATTTTGTCTCGAATGACCCAATTGAACACGAGTTCCGAGGGTGAGGATCCTGTTGTAGCGTGGGGTGTACATCAATGTAAACTCCTCGATCTCCTTGACGAACGACTTGTCCATATTTTCATCTTCTCCATTTGTCTGCGGCCAATATGGTGACGCCGTAATCAAAGTAATGTTGTGATTCTTGCAAAAGCTTTTAAATTTGGAGCTGGTGAATTGCCTGCCATTATCCCCCCTTATTGATTGGGGTATGCCCAATCGGCTAAAAACCTTTTGCATGGCAGAAATAATGGCTTCGGCCGTTATTCCTTTTAAGAGTTTTGTCTCTTGGTAGCGGGAGTAATAATCTATTAGAACTAGCACATAGTCGTTATTGAGTAGAGGACCCAATAAGTCGGTAGCAACACACTGCCAGGGTCCACTTGGAAACACGTGCCTTTGCATTGGTGGCGGTTTACCAGGTTGGAACACTAATAGGCAATTGACAGATCTTTTTACGAATGATTCTGCCTCTCTGTCTATCAACGGCGACCACACTTTTGACCGTAATCTATGCTTCATCGCTGACTCTCCCGGGTGGCCCTCATGATCTAGTCTCAAAATTTTCTCCCTCGGTGTTCTGGGTATTACAATGCGAGATCCCCTAAATAATATATCACCAACAGCCGATAGTTCATACAGAAATGGGTAGTGGTTTATTGGCTGACCGGTAATTTTTAACGCACGTTATCGTGTCTACCAACTCATTGTCCTTTGCACTCTCTATAGCGATTTCGTTGATTCCCATCACTGAGGGTGTCTCATTTTCAACATCATGGAAGATCGATTGGTTGTAATCATCATCGAATGAGTTTGTCCGTTGGATTTTACACAGACTAGACACGGAGTCAGCTATATTTTCTATACCAGATCTATATATAACCCTGAACTTGTAGGGCTGCAACCTGAGGAGCCATCTCTCTATTCTCGCTGGAGGCTTTGACGTGGGCTTGAAAATCGTCTCAAGTGGTTTATGATCTGTGACCAACCCAAATTTCAGCCCCATTAAGTAATAGTGGTATCTCTGAACGGCCCACACTAGTCCTAGGCTTTCTTTCTCTGTCTGCGGGTATTTATTTTCTGTGTCTGATATGCTTTTACTAGCGAACGATATAATTTGTGGCTCATTGTGATCATCAAACTGTAAAAGTAACGCCCCTAGCGCTACTGGACTTGCATCTACTATGAGGCGAGTTCTCTTCTGCGCGTTAAAGTATGAAAGGTTTCGTATATTCGATAGGGCCTGCTTAAATTTATTAAACGATTCTTGTTGACTTTGATCCCAGCTAAACTTTTGGCTTAATTTGAGTAATTTCCCCAGTGGCTTTGTCGTATCAGCGAGGTCCCGAAGAAATTTACCTACATATGTTACGAGCCCCAAGAAGCTCCTTACCTCTTCTTTTGACTGTGGCGGATGGAAGTCTTTAATTGTTTCTATCTTATCGGGGCCAGGTGCAATGCCTTCATTGGAAAACATATGTCCCAAGAATTTTAGCTTTTGTACCTTCCAAATGCACTTCTTTTCATTCAGCATTAAGTTGCTATCTCTAAAAACGTCTACCACACTTTACAGCTTCGTCATGTTCTTTTCCGTCTTACCAAATATTATAATGTCGTCTATATAGTTAATCGCATTCTTGCAGGAACATATCAGTTTCTCTTTGACTCGCTGGAAAATCTCTGGAGCTGAATTTATTCCGAACATCGGCCTCTTATACCTAAATAAGCCCTTGCGCGTGATGAAAGTGGTAATGTACCGGCTGGATTCATCCAGTTCCAGTTGGTGGTATGCCCATTTCAGGTCGATCCTTGAAAAGAATTTGGCGCCTCTTAACTTCGTCATGAATATGTCAAAGGTCGGGAGCGGGTGATTTTCGCGCAACACTGCTTGCTTTGCTCGCCGCATATCTATGCACAGCCTCATTTCTACCCCTTCTTTATATACTATAACTATTGGAGATATCCACGAAGACGACCTGAAACTGGCTCAACTATATCGAGGGTAATCATTTGGTTAATCTTCTCCCCTACTTGGTCTTACAAAGCTACGGGTATGCGACGCATCGGTTGTTGTAGCGGTTTCACTGTAAGCTCGATAATTTGATTGCTATGTCCCGATAAAGACTGTCACCCATTCTTTATTATGTAAAATGTAGCTATTTTCTCTAATTTGCTCTTTACAGCGATGGGTAGTTCAAATATCTGAAGTACATCCAAAATTTATTTAACACGTAGGACTTGAAGTGTGTTGAATAATCGTCCCGTTCATTCCATGCGTATCTACGCAATATACCCCAATCACTTTCGCTCACCAAATTGAGACGCATACCTGAATCAATTATCATCGATATTATGGGGAACCTCCGGTACCACATTCAAGCTTTTCATCTATAGATGTGTCATGAGAGAATCTTGATCGTGGCCGCTCTTACATTTTTGATCTTACATTTCCTTGCAAAATGTCCAATAAGACCACATTTGTTGCATTTGGAAAACTTCGCCGGACATTTCGAATCGTTACTAAAATGTCCTTTTTCGCCGCACCTGCCACACTCATCATTGTTCTGTTTTGTCCGATTTATGGATTCATTGACCGACTTCGTAAACATGGACCCCGATTGTTTGGATATTTGCTTATAGATTTGACAAGTATCTATTATCTCATTTAAGCTTTGTTCCTTCTCTAAAAGCTTTTTCTTCAAATTGACTGGAGCCCATGAGTCTATTATTTTGTCTTTAATGCAAATTTCGTTTATTGTCGCGGCTGTTTTACCAAAGTCACACCTTGACACTTGATGTCGAAGTCGTAGCAAATATTTGTTAAAGCTTTCCCCTTCAATAGGGGATAAATTCCGAAAAGTGTGTCTCTCAAACGTGGAGTTGCGCTTTGGCGAGAAATATTCATTGACCTTGGCCGACATAGGTGACTTCGGCTTGAAGATATAGGGAGAAAGATTGGAACCACTTTTCCCATTCTGACCGTATAAGTACCTTATCGATATTGTCACACAAAAATGGAGGAGTTTCCATCACTGCTATCGCGTATGCTGTTGTACGATTGTGACACTTGATACTGCTGGAAAAATTCAATTTTTTTCACTTTCAATGTACTCCTGCCATCGGTGGGAAGTCCCGATTCTTAATTGGGTTTTGTAGTCGCTTTTGTAGCACCTTTATAGCGCCTGATGGCGTTGATAAAATTGAATTTATCACTGTCAATGTGTTAGCCACTGACAAAATTGAATTCCTCACCCTCTGATCTGGAATCAGAAATATAATCGCTTATATGTAACTCGCTACTATCCATATTTGTATATATGTATACACATACTTATAGGCCCAATTTAATGCGCTCCCTTTTCGTATATGCTACTTCGATTCTTAACAATGTCTGCTTATCTGCACAATTAAATGTGCTCCTTTTGTTCATAATTTTGATTAATCACCTTTGTGGTTGTTTGCGTACTCTGTACCAATAACACAATCTAATGTGTCACACTAACAATTTAATTTGAATCTGAAACGAAATATGTACTCGTTATTTAGCTCAGATCGAGTAACTTTCCAATTGTACGGGTCACGCTGGCGAGCAGCCAAGACAAATGGCAGCCATCGCCGCCATATTTGTGCTTTCAGAAATTTTTCACATCATGAATTGCATTTTTTCGGGTCAATTTGATCCCTTTCTCGTCGTCACTGTAACAACTCACCTCTTTGGTCACTCTTGAATTGTTAAGTAATAACACAGTGATTATTTGGGAATGCTTTAGGTTAGGTTAGGTTGTGAGGACCTCACATAGACTGATTGAGTCCGTAGTGTTACCAGAAGTTTGTTTTAACGACCAAACTGAAAAACCCTATCAAAAACCAGGACCCATGTTATAAAATAACTCCGTCCTCTTGGAAAATACTAGAAGCTTCCTATGACTTAAGCCAATTGCTGCTTCTAGATCTGACAGCTGTATCACTCCTAATAGCTGGAGTCTTAGCCTGGCGAGTGCAGGGCATGAGCACAGAACGTGCTCCATCGTTTCCTCCTCCAACCCGCACTTCCTACATCTGCTATCACTGACGAAGCCTACTTTAAAGGCATGTGACGCCAGAAGGCAGTGTCCAGTCAGTATACCCGTCATGAGTCTACAGTCCTCTCCTTTTAATGATAGAAGCAACTGTGTTAGTCTAAGGTTGTAAGACCTACACATAATCTTCGACACTTTACAGCCCCGCGCTTGAACCCACGCTTTTCCCGCTTGCACGATCATGTGCACCTCTCACCTTCGCTTAATCTCACCCAATCTAATTGGGACATCTAAGGAGCAAGCTTCAAGGGATGCGCCCTTTTTAGCTAGTTCGTCCGCTTTTCATTCCCATCTATTCCCATATGCCCTGGGACCCCAATATAGATGTATGCTTCTCCCTGTCCCGATTCTCTCCAGAAACTGCTTACACTCTAACACGCTTTAAGGTGCTGTGCTATGCGAGATTATTGCCTTAATTGCTGCTTGACTGTCAATATAAAAGTTAACACGGTTGCAGCTTAACCAATTCTCTTCCAGGGTCTCTACTGCTTTGGTTACGGCTAATATTTTCGCTCGGAAAACGCTACAGTAATCCGGAAGCCTGTAGGATCTGCTTATTTCCGGATCAGCGCAGTATACCGTAGACCCTACTCCTTCCACTACTTTGGAACCATCGGTGTACACATGTATCGCCTCGTCCGCCATTTGCGCACTCTTGCGCCAACCGTCTACCTCTATTGTAGCCTTAAGATCTCTCTTGAAGCGCAGATAGGGAATCATGTAGTCTGTTCATCTTGTGATTGATGACGGTATACTACTATGGCCATTTGGTCGGCGTTCAAGCTGCCCCGAAGCGCCGAGCCTGGTTGCGGTCGTTAACGCTTTATTCTTTGCTACCAGGTCTACAGGTGGGATATGCAGAATGGCATACAGTACAGCCGTCGGGGTTGTTTTCAGGGCTCCCGTAATGCTAAGCATCGATAGTCTGCATACCCCCTCTAATTTTTTTTTCCACATGTTTCTGGAATTTAGTCCAGTTTGTTGACCTAGGGTTTTTAAAGGTTCCTCCCTTCTCTACCCTCTTTAGGGGGATACTGAGGCTGATGTACGCATGGTCGGAGAAGGATGGTCTATCAAGAACCATCCAATCATACCTTGATATATCACGCTCGGAACTCAATAAAATATCCAGAACATTGCTGGATGTTGGACCAATGTATGTAGGGACATTTCCCCTGTTGGCTATCTGCAAATTGGTTTGCAGGATATAACAAAACAGAGATTCGCCTCTCTCGTTCGTATCTGCTCTTCCCCACGCATTGTGGTGCGCATTTGCATCTGCGCCTATGACCAACCGCCCTTTGCGCTCTTCCTCCTGTACTAGCCTTTTGCACTCCATCGGTGGAACCTCCGCAGCATGGGCCACGTAGCAGAACGCCAGGATAAATGCCTGCTTATTCTTTTGCTCAACGGCCACCGCTACGAGATATTCAGTGGTGTAATTAGGCAGCATATATGAATGCAGCTGTTTCCTTACCATTACTACAGCTCGCACTATCCTTCCGTTTGCGCGTAGTAAACGCCAAACCCGCGCGCGCTAAGCCCAGAAACCTTTCCTCCCGATGATAGCCACGGCTCCTGGATCAGATCCATGCGAAACGAACCCTCCTCAAGGGTTAGGAGGAGTTCGCTCGACGCCACTTTACTGTGTTGGAGGTTTATCTGTAGGACTCGCAGCACCATTTGGCTGTTTGTCCCTCTCCAGCACCTTCGTCCTGACGTCGTCGTCCTCCCATTGCCCTTTTGGTTTAGAGTATTCGAGGTCTCCTTCAGCCTCTCGTGACTGTTGTGCCGGGTGTTCCTCTGTGCGAGTCAAAGCACCATTTAGCAATTGGTCCTCTTCTAGCACGTTCGTGGTGACGTCGGGGACCTCCACCTGTCTTTTTTCCCTTAGGCTTTTGAGGTCCTTTTCGACTTCGCCCACCTCTAGCGTGCTAGGGTTTTGATCCTTGGGACTTCTTTTCCTCAGTCGCATGTAGATTTTGCCAGTGCCAAAGGACATTTTGCCAAGCTGCGTGTACAAAATATCCTCCGCCTGCTTGTTTATTTGGAAGATGTAGAACTGACAATGCTCGGTAGGCCGAGATACAGTAATTACCTTCCAATCCTGTGTCGGCATGTTCGGATTCTGATTCTGCAGAAGTCGCAGTGTATCCTCCGACTTCATCACGCATAGTATCCATACCTTAACTTTTGGTACCGTGGGGATTTGCGCTTTATCCACCACCTCAAACCGCGCGTTCGTTCCTTGCCTTTGGAAGTTTGGAACCACTTCCTCCAGCCACCCCAAGCTCGCGATGTTGTCGCACGCTATCATCTTCACACCATTATACCATCCCCCCGAATCAAAGGTTGGAAGAGGCTTACTTGGTTGTTCCCGCATCATCTTAAGCATTAAGCTAATAAGCTCCCTTTCCACAGATCTCCACCTTTCAGTAGTCAATTGTCCGAAAGGACTGCTACGATCAACCAGCGCCACAGTCAGTGACTGCTTTGCCACATCACTCATCTTCTCGGGAAAAGCAGGAGTCTTAGTGTTATCTCCTTTTGGCACCTCCGAGAAAGCCGGAGTCTAAGCGTTATCTCCCTTTGGCTTATCTCCTACTTCCGTAATTGAAACTTCCCTCTGACTCGCAGCCTACGAGGTAGTTGCTACCTCGCTATTGGAGCCCATCTGTCTTACAGCTTTGGGCCTACTTGTCTTGTCTATGCGACTGCCCTGCCTCGCGGCTCTAGGACTGGGTCCTTTCTGCCTCTTGAAAGCAGGCTTGTCGCCTTCCGCCGAACGTTGCCTCTTCATTCTGCCATTCGACGCTTCTTCCTCCTCGTACCGGTTGCAGAACCGAGGGTTTCTCACAGCAAACCGTTTGAACTGCCTTCGACCTATTTCTACTGCTTAATGGGCCCATTCCAAGCGCTCGATCTCCACTTCTGTTGGGTCGACCACTGCTCCCAAGCGTTGTACAATCCTTAGTGCTGCACGGTACTGCGAGAGAGCTCTTTTACTTCCTCTGCTCCGTACCCTTTTCCACTCTTCTACTCCGTTTTCATTTGTGTGCTTCTGCAACACGGAGTTCATTGAATCAGCACTACTCTCGCTACCCGAGTCCGACGCATCGCTTAATTCGTATTTGTCGTCCTTGGATTGCGTTTCAGTTCTCCTCTTTACATCGTCCTTATTACAATCAGGTAATGAGTCGTTCATCTTGGTCGTACGACCACCTGCCCGACAAGGCGGGCTCAGCGGTCCAGTATTATATAAGGGGAAAGAACTGTCCGCCACAGCAGCGCCCCTTACTGTGGTAATGCCATTAATACTTCACGAGGTGGCCCGGTATCGGGAAGGCTCCGTTCGAATACAGCCGAATTTATCCCCTGGCTGCAAATCGTCCAATAGGCACGGTCCGCATAACACCCTGGATTAGGAGGTTTGTCCCATTGTCCAAAACTTTATTAATTTTCTATTCTACGTCATAAGGTCAACCCACCCACCAAGTTTCATCGCTTTATCCGTCTTTGGTAAAGAATTTTCGTACTGTTTGGATTTTTCGAAATTTTCGATATCGAAAAAGTAGGAGTGGTTATAGTCCGATTTCGTTCATTTTCAATAGCGATCTGAGATAAGTGCCAAGGAACCTACAAACCAAATTTCATCAAGATACCTCAAAATTTACTCAAGTTATCGTGTTTACGGACGGACGGGCGGACATGGCTAAATAAATCTTTTTTCGCCCAGATCATTTTGATATATAGAAGTCTATATCAATCTCGATTAGTTTATGCTGTTACGGATTACCGTTATGCGAACAAAGTGAATATACTCTGTGAGCTCTGCTCAGCTGAGTATACAAAAAATGATAGGTGAAACAACAATCCACGGGAATCCTTCTTTATCTATTAAGTATATCTTGTAAGTCATTTGTTATACCACTGAAATTCTAGTTCAAAGCCATATCGAAATTCCAGATCTCCTGGAATGCACGTTAAATAATACAAACAAATATTTAGAAAATGAATGTTTGCAAAATTTTGCCAACGGAGAAATTTTTAAAGCGAAGAAAAAATATTATCAATCGAGTTTGCTTATTCCATATATCCTCTACTTTGACGATTTTCAAATTAATAATCATCTTGGGAGTCACATATTCAATATGTGGATGTTATTTGAGCTTTCCTACAATGCCACAGTATTTATTATCCAAGTTAGAGTACATTTTCCACGCAGCATTTATATCATCAAAAGATTTAAAAATAAATGGAAATGAAAATTTATGTTTCTATTTCACAGAAGATTTGAAATTATTGGAAGAAGGTATAGAAATTGAAGCTAGAACTGGGACATATACAATTCATTTTATTTTAGGCTTAGTAGTAGGTGACAACTTAGCTGTTAATGGTATTCTAGGCTTTGTTCAATGCTTTAATTCCAAAAGGTATTGTCGTGTTTGTAAACGCTTTAAAGACCAAATGAAGAACGACATAACCGAAAACATACAAAGTTTAAGAAATAAACAAAATTATCATACTGATTTACTGGAAAATAATTTTAAAGAGACTGGTATAAAATCCATTTGTGTTTTTGATACATTAAAAAGTTTTCATGTTTAATGTACAAATTTTCCTTCGACTTAATGCATGATGTATTTGAGGGAGTGTGCATTTGCGACATATGCTAGCATTAATTAACGAAAATCTCCTATCACTGGACGTTCTAAATAGTAGGAAACAACTATTTCAATATGGTGAAGCTGAAGTAGGGAAGACTTCGGTCTTTTAACTTAAAAATGACTGCAACTGAAACAGCGTGCTTCGTTCATTTTCTGCCTTTAATCATAAGAGATTTGATACCAGTTAATAACGAGCACCGGGGCCTTTTTATTCGCTTATCTAAAATAACTAACTTCCTCTTAAAGCCACAGTATTCATGTAATGAATTAACTGAGCTGGAAAGTTTGATTCAGGGTCACCATGCAATCTATGTTAATCTATATGGTAGTTTAAAACCAAAGCACCATTTTCTTGTACATTATCCTGCGGCTATAAGAAAAAATGGGCCATTAAAGTATATTTGGATGTATCTTTCTAATATAATGTCAAGGGTAAATCCCCCTATTTGCTAATCATAAAATCTGGAATGAAATTTTTTAAATTTTTGCTCGACCATGAAAATTCATTTGAGCCTCGTTTTAGTTTTAAGAAATCAGAAATATTAGATTTAACAAACGAAACGTATTTTCATAAAATAGATGAAAACCCTGCTATTAATTTAAAAAAAGCAGAGATCACTACTGAGCTGAGTTACAAAGGCACACAATACAAATGAAATTTTTATTTAGCTACTGTTAACAATAACATTGTGTTGTTTGAGTTGTACAAAACTAAGATGTATCTTCATCAAAACAATGAAATCTTCATTTTATGCTATCCGATATGTATACACAAATTTAGCGAACATTTCCAGTCATTCGAAGTAGGCGTTAAGATTGATAAAATTGTCATTTTAAACATTACATCTTTTGTAACACCTCCCCTACACTTATATTCTGTAAATAATGGCAAAACTTACGTAAAATTAAAAACGTTGTAAATTTATGTATAAGTATTATACCGAATTTATACCTAATTCAAAAGTTATCAAATAAATCCGCAAGTTCATATGCAAATAATGATGGATGTTTTTTTTAGTGGGTATGATGGTGAAAAATAAATAGGTCGTGGGGAATATAAAAATTAAAATTGTTCAATGTTAAAATAAGTACGTTATACCTTAATTCGAACTGTATACAACCTTAAATTAACAATGCACGATTTTATTGTACAATTTTAAAATAAATACGACTCAATGTTAATTTAAGCACGAATCACCTTAAATTAAAAGTTGTAAATGAAAGTGAAAACTGCTGATCATGCACTTCCCACAGGTGAGTTTGTTTATTTTAATTTGGTTTCCATTTACCGCTTACTGTTCACACGGTTTGCTTTGCACGTGTTGCGGCTTCAGCAATTTTGTCAGTTTGCTATGTCTGGAGTTTTATGTGTCTGAATATTTGTTTTTTATATTATACAAATATGTGCCGTGGTAACAAACCCCCCCCTAAGATTCAAGCATCCTCGTTTGGAGGTTTGTTAAAAATTTGATTAAGCTCTTTTACTGCATCTTCCGTTAAGTCGATGGACCGTGCGTCTTTGCTTTCTGTGGTTGACAGGACTAATTTGGTTAAAAATATGGTGACGGTTACAAATATGATCATAAGGCTGATGTTTGTGGCATATTTAAACCGGTATGACGATTCTGTGAATCTATTTTGTATTGTTGATGTTTAGCTGTTTTAACATTTCTAGAGAAAGTATTTCTTCGTTTCTGTTTGATAGTGATATTGGTTGGAGTATAGCAGGTAGGGGTTTGTTTGTTGATTTTTCCGCATTGAAAAATTTCTTCCCGTTAATTTGGATTGTAGCGTTATTAAAGTGAATGACAAAGGTTCCGTTTAGAGTTGTAGAATCTTCGTTTATTAGGACATAGCCCCTGAAGTCGTTTAGGAATATAACTCCAGGTGACAGCTCCTCAAAGTCTGGAATATGCTGACTGTTTGTGGCGGTGCAGTTCGGCAAACGGTTCGTTAAAAGATTACTAATAAAATAATCATTACTTCAATCTGACAAATCGTCTTTTAAGCATATTTGTAGTGCGTTATATTGTTTACAATTTATTTTTATTCCATACATAGTTTTTTGCAGGTAAGGATTGAATTGAAATTTATTTTGTTAATTTTATTGTTTTTCTTTACTGCTCTGATATCGATGGTTTGGCAAATTTGATTCTCTGTTGTTGGTAAACTTATAATATAGATGATTGTCTTGCCATTGGTCGCTGTTTTAATTTCCGAAAATTCTAGAGCTTCGTCTAAATTTACGAATGGGATATCCTTATCAAAATTTTTTTTAGCAATATCAATTTCTTCGGTCGACAAAATATATGAATTTACTATATTGGCCTTTGCCCAATGTATCGCGCAAGCGATGTTCACGGCTTCCTCTTTCATAATTTCTAACTTGTATTTTATTTCCAAAAATGCCTCTATTTTTTACTCTTGTCGTTTCGCATGTCCTTCATAATATGGTTTGTAATATTTGTGATTTCATTAACTTTTTCTACTGTAAGCTTATTAATGAGGACTTGATTTTTATTGTTTTCTAAAAAGTTATTTACTTTGTTCAGAACTATTTCATGGTCCTCAATCCTCCTGCAATCCTTTCCCATATACTGCCCAAAAAATTGAGTGACCTTTTTGATCTTTTTTCTATCCTTAGATTATTAATATGGGCCTTCACTTGGGATATTAAGAGGGATATAAAAGGGTAATTCGGATTTCTGTAGAATTTTTCTGCTTTTGTCGTTGCTTCTATATGTTCCAGGATTTCTGTATATTTGTCGATGTTTATTTCGTGTATTATCCCAAATTGTCCTGTCTGTAGTCAAGCCGTTCCTTTTTCTATTGTGATTAATTGGGAGTTCGAATAGTCTAATATATGTACCTCTGCGAGGCATAGTGGTAAAAAGAATCTGAAAAAAGAAAATTTTATTGTAGTAGTTAATTCCGTATCCTACTTTTATGGACGATTTGTCCTCTTTCGGTCACTACCGTGCTGTTCCTGTATTCTTTAACTATTTCCTTACTATATAATTTGCTTAGTTTTGTTCCCAACCTCCTATTTTTTTTACAAATATGACTTGTCCTGGAATGTAGGATTTGAGCGTTTGTTTACCTTTATTATGGAATTGAATATCCTTATTTTGTTTTTGTGTTAACTTTTGCAAATTCTCGTATCTTGTTTTCTATATCTTCGGGCGTGAAGTTCATATTTCTTCCGAAGAATATGTCGACCGGTCTTTTCTGTGTAACTGAGTGATGGTATGATTGTACTCGGATACTGCTCTTTCTAAAAGCTCCTCAAAGTTTCGGTGTCCCCGATTATCTTTCACACAGCGCATTATCTCACTTAGGGTGGAGTGGAATCTTTCCAATTGGCCGTTAGCCTGGCTTTTATATGGTGGAGTAGTAAAAACTTCGATGCCTAATTCGTCTTTAATTATAAACTTCATTGAAATGGAATTTAACGATGGTTCGTTATCGATCACTATTATCTTCGGGACGCCGAATTCAAATATTATATCCCTTAAGGGTCTCCTTACATCCTCTATGGCTCTACTATTTAGCATTCTTGTTACTGCATATTTCGAAAACTTATCTAGTGCAGTCATAACTCTCTTCCCTTCGTTTAAAAAGATGTCTATATGGACTGTGTGTCCTGGGAAGGTTGGCAATGGAGTTGCTGCTATCTTTGGGTTGTTAGGGTACCTTTCATACTTGCTTTCTTTACATACCGTGCAGTTTGTTATTAGTCGCTTGATTTTGTTCATCATCCCGGGAAAACAAGTTTTCTCTATGATCTGTATTTTATTTTCGGTCGCGTTCCTATGTGCTCTTAGATGTTCTTTCAAAATAATATTTTCCTGCTCTTGCTCGATAGTTATGTCCTCCACCAACTTCTGTGTGTACCTGCATTTATAGTTGCTAAAGTGTTGTGGATAAACGTTTTGTATTATACCCATAGTCCTCTCATCGGTGTGGATTCCGTTGATTACGGATGGGTTTAGGTATCTTTTGAAGAAATCTATAATCTTTTGCTCGTCGAAAAATGGTTCGTTAACTGTATGCCGGTGTACGGTTGGGAAGATTATTTTGAATTGGTAAGATGGCGTTTCGGCATGATCGAGGAAAATTTGGTTTTTGAACACGTTAATCGGTACCTCCGTGCAGGGTATTAGGTTGTGTCCTGAACTCTCATCACTATGGGTAGTGGGTGTAAGCGAATTTATTTGAGCGGGTATTCTTGATAGCGCGTCTGCGACTACATTCGAATTACCGGGCTTGTAGATAAGCTCATAGTTATGTTCTTCCAAGATGGCTTTCCATCTTTTCATCTTACTGTTCGTATTTTTGGGGCTCGGGACATACGTAAGAAGTCGGTGGTCGGTCACTATCTTAATTTTCTTAGAGCCGTACAGATAACTGCGCAAATAATTAAGAGACCAGATTATGGCGAGCGAAATGACTTCGTTTCGTTTATTAACGTTGATTATAGTAACGAAATGATATCGTTTCGTTGGTTAAGCATGCCTGCTGGGAACTGTGCTACGGCCTCTACCTTCTTGGGATTGGTTTTTATGCCATCGGGAGTGACGACGTATCCTAGGAATTCGACTTCCTGTTTTGCGAAATCACATTTATCTAGTTGTATCTTCATGTTCGCTTCTTCTAATGTTTTAAATACTAATTTAATATTCCATAAGTGTTCCTCTTCCGTTTTACCGAATATTATAACTTCATCAATATAGACGTAGCATCTAATTCCGATGTGCTTGCGAAGTATGTCATCTAATGCTCTTTGGAACGTCGAAGAGGCATTTTTAAGCCCGAAAGGTAATCGGAGAAATTCGTATTTTCCGCTATTCCTTATTATTCCATTAGCAAGAAGTTCTTCGACTTGACGTTCTATTTCTTCTTTCAGAGCCATTGGGTATGGGTGGTTTAGGGGGTAAATTAGGCCTATTCGTATTAGGATGGTTCGCTTGATTGTTACAACCGCATTGATTCAAACGGAATACTTGGTTGTTTTGAGGGTAATTGTAGTTATTAGGTGACGTAATTGGTTGTTGTTGACGATACGTTTGTGGTTGATACCTATTCGGTTGTCGATTAAATGTTTGCGTTCCTGGTATAAAATTAGTTCTAGGCGTCGTAGAATATGTCAATTCGGGATAAAATGGTCTATTATTATTATAATTTGCGTTTTGTCGAGGAGGTCGGGGTGGTGCGTAGTTGAAGGTTTTGTTCATGCTATGTGCATGATTAATACGAAATGCCATATTGTCAAGTTTCTGACACAGGTGTAATGCCTGTGGCAGTGTGGTTGGTTCGTTGATGCTAAGAAGACGAGGAAGGTCTCCGTTAAGTCCGCGAATGAAGGTATCGAGGGCTTTATCTTTGTACGAATTCGTCATGGTTCTAATTGATTCCTCTCCCAAGTCTAGACAGGATATCTTGTATAGGATAAGGGCAGATGTTGGTAAACTATTTGGTAAAACGTCGGGATGTTGTCGTTTCTTTGGGTCAGAGTTATCATTTGGTACTCGAGCGTACCAATGTCTCTTTTATCTGAATAATGCATCATAAGGCATTTCCTAATTTGTGCCCAATCGAGCGGTGTACTATACGATTCTAGCGCAGTGTCGGCGTCGCCGACAATTTTGTGCCTAACTGTATGGAGTATTGAAAAGTACTTTGGTGTATCCTTCAATCCCTCGTAAACCTTAAATATTCTGCCGACGCTTTTCCGCCAGGAGTTAAATTCTCCTGGACGTCCCGAGAACTCGCGTAGGCGTTTGACCATATCTGGTATTTTGTATAATTCATTAATGTTATTTACGTTTACTGTCACATTATGGTCGGGTTGATGAAAATCATTTATTGGTGCAGCGTTAATTCTCTCCATCACTTCTTTAACGATTGCTTCTACTAATGAGGAATTAGAGGTAGAGGGGTTTTCTTGTTGTGGGAGATTTCCCCGCTGGGAAGACCCATATTCTAACCTAAGTTGATTCAATTGATTAACCAATTCTTCCGCGGTATCCGGCATTTTTCTCAACAGAGCAATTAGATTTCCTTAAAATTTTTAGTTTTTATTATTTTTAATTAATTTTTACTAAACCGCTTTTGATCCTTCTTTTTTCTAAAAAAATCTTTACCTTTCTAAAACTTGCTAGGACATTTCGTTAAATTTCACTCTTTGTTTCCTTTTTTCTTAGATTTCTTATTATTCTTCTTCTTAAATTTTTTTATAGGAATTTTTCTTTTCTTTCCTTTTTTTGTTTCCTTTTTTCTGAAAAAAATCTTTTCCTTAAAATTTCACTAATTATTTTTACTTTTGTTTCTTTTTTTCTCTAAGGTTTATTATTATACTTCTTTTTAAACTTTGTTATCTGAATTTTTCCTTTTCACAGTTGTCTCTTTAATAAATTTTTTTTTCTTTTATCTCACAATTTCTTAATTTCTTTTACATAATAAAAAATATTTCACTTTTTGTTAATTTTTGCTTTCTTGCATAGCTTAGTCTTACATAAAAAACATTGGTCCAGCGAAAGTCCTTGGGGTTGATAAGTGGTTCGAATTTATCCTGTTTCCTTTCTGCTACTAAGGGTTCTAGCCGCTACTTTTATCCAGGTCCTTGTAAAGTGTATGCCGCATTTAGTTTACACACGCGTAGCCGTACTTTTTGTTTTTCGGGCTAATACTACTTCCGCACGCTGGTCCCTGCTCGGGCGCCAGTTAAACTTTTAAAAATTGGAAACTCTAAAAAAATATATTTTTTACACGGGTGACGTGCTTCTTTATTGAATGCAAACTTATATCTGAACTTTACACAATAATAATGTTTACAATCTAACCTACGTTTTCCTTACCGCGATGAAAGTGAAAACTGCTGATCATGCACTTCCCACAGATGAGTTTGTTTATTTCAATTTGATTTCCATTTACCGCTTACTGTTCACACTGTTTGCTTTGCACGTGTTGCCGCTTCAACAATTTTGTCAGTTTGCTATGTTTGTAGTATTGTGTCTGAATATTTGTTTTTTATATTATATAAATATGTGTCGTGGTAACACATATACTAAGTTTCATGTTTTTGTCATTAGGCCCGGAAGAAGACCAAAATAAAAGGTCGAAACGTCGGCGAAAAAAAGGCGTTTTTCTGATTTTTTGGACTGCAAACCCGAAACCAAAACAATTTTGAAATAAATAAAAAAACAGTCGGTATTACAAAAAACATGAAAAAGGGGAGGATAGAAGTGGCGATGAGGGTCGACCGAGGATCGAAATCGACCCCTAGCCAAATAAGGTCAGGCGCGGAGTGCGCTCCGACACAGGTCCCTTGTAGCCGGGAAGGCTCTCGGCGGAGCAAGGGTCTGCGCTCAAACCCCGTAGGTAAAAGTTAATCGGGTAGCGGAGGCGGTCGAAATCGACACCCTATTCTGACCCATCTGGGGCAGATACTGGGAAAAGGAGAGGTCAGGCGAATGCGACGGGCCAACCAAGCACCAGTAAGGAGGCGCTACCGCGAGAAGTCCTGGAGAAATCGAAGCCTGCCAGGAAAGGTAGGCGATCGATGTAGCGAAGGAAAGCTCTGGGTGATCGGTGCCTAGCAGAGAAGATCCTGGAGCGGTACGGCGGAAGGGATGCAACTCAGATTCCTGATAACCATGCCCGGACGCTGGAGTGGGCCAGGAGCGTCGTAGCTGGCGACGATCATACACCAGTGTCGAGGGATGCGGATGTCGGATGAGAGGAATGCCTCAACGACCAAAATTGCACTTGCGTTTAACGAAACAGCTAAGCGAGGGGGCTTCATAATCCTCGGTGGCTTAGACAGGAGCAGGGAAGATGGTGCCATCTCCCGGGGGGAGTGGCTGTGTGTCGCCAGGGCCATATCAGTGGCCTATATGGCCGCCGTTATGGAGAGTTCAAGTCCGCGGCCAGGCTTCGAGAACTCGGGTTGGTATCAGGGCTTTGGATTTATATCGTATTTAATAAATACGAAAATAACGTTCTTTATTTTTCAACAACTCTTTAACAACTAAAATTTTTTAGAGAGGACATACTTTTTTCATTTTGATATTTTGCAAAAAGATATTAAACAAATTTTTTGATAAAATTAAAATAAACAAGTTGTTTTTTAACAAGTGCATGTCCTACATATTTCCCCCTCCAGTGACTTTGTTTAACGATGAAGTCTCGATCTAAAGAGTACATGACGTGGAATACGGCTTCTTACATGAAGGTGTATTGGAACACAAATCGTTCGAGGAACTTCACAAATAAAAAATAAATAAATGTAAGGCGCGATAACCTCCGAAGAGATCTAAGGCCGAGCTTCTCTTCCAATTTGCGTCGTGCTCCTCTTGATTTTTCCCTACAAATTGGCCGGACGGGACCTACATGTTTTATGCCGACTCCGAACGGCATCTGCAAGGCAGATGAGTTTTCACTGAGAGCTTTTCATGGCAGAAATACAATCAGAGCGCTTGCCAGACACTGCCGAGGGGCGACCCCGCTTAGAAAAATTTTCTTCTAATTGAAAAATCTTATTTCTAAAATTTTGATGTTGCTTTGCCCGGGAGTTGAACCCAGGGCATACGGTGTGATAGGCGGAGCACGCTACCATCACACCACGGTGGCCGCCCCTTCTTCACAAATATCCGTATTAAATACGAATACTGGCTTGAGTCGATCAATTGATATTGATTTGGTACAATTATTAATATTGACGTTAAAAACTTTATCATTTCTGCTCACAACTAGATATGGACCATCACACGGCGACTGAAGAGACTTTTTAACAGCGTCTTGACGAACATATACGTGAGTGCAAGTAGCAAGATCTTTGTAGACGAAAACAGAACGATTTGATTTATACGAAACTTCAATTGGACGCAGCGAGTTCATTGAAGATTTCAGTTGCTTGAAAAATTCATCGGAAGGAGACAAGTCATTCTTAGCGTCGAAAAAATCACAAAGAACCTTTAAGGAAATTCCATAAACCAGCTCAGCAGGACTCGCATTTACATCTTCACAAAAACTTGATCGCAGTCCTAACAGCACAATTGGTAAAATTTTCATCCAGTTTATAGTATTGTGACACATGAAAGCAGTCTTCAGAGAACGATACCGTTGGTACAAGGATGATACGGCGTACAGCGTACTCGTTGAGAACCAAGAAGCTGTGCAAGTTCCTTAAAAAGATTTGATTCAAATTGACGACCTTGATGCGTTGTAATTTTTGAAGTAACTCCAAACCGAGATATCCACCCATGAAATAAAGCGTCTGCAATTGAGCGGACACTTATGTCAACTAAGATAATTGCTTCCGGCCAACGAGTAAACCTATCAACGCAAGTTAAGTATATGAATATCCATGTGAAGGAGGCAATGGTCCAACAAGATCAATGTTAATATGCGAGAAACGTGAACTTGGGTTTTCATAACTACCTATCGCACTATGATTATGACGATGAATTTTTGATCGCTGACAATTAGCACAAGCTTTTGACCATGTCCTAATATATTTTTTCAAATTCGGCCATATGAAACGCTGTAGAATTATTCTAGCTGTCGCATTAGCTCCTGGATGAGACATATTGTGAATAATATTAAAAATGTCTCTCCTAAAACCAAGTGGAATGTATGGTCTTGCATTGGATGTGGATATATCACAAAATAGAGGCTTCGACGACGAAGGAATTGGTAAAGATTTAAAAATTAAGGATGAAAAGCTTGGATTCTAAATTAAAGCTTTTAGTTCTGTATCTTCTTCTTGAGCTTTTGCTAACTCTTCATAGTTGATTAGATTCGGAGAATCAATAGTCGAAATTCGTGAGAGAGTATCTGCTATAACATTTTCATTTCCTTTGATATGACCTATGTCGGTGGAAAGTTGCGAGAGAAAATCTAGTTGACGAAACTGACGAGACGAAGCTTTTTCAGGTTTCTGTTTAAACGCAAAAGTAAGGGGTTTATTATCCGTATAGATTATAAAATTACGACCCTCTAGCATATAGTGAAAATGCTTTACCGTAAGGTATGCCGCAAGAAGTTCTCCATCATAAGTACTGTAACGTTTCTGGGTTTAATTTAGCTTCAATGAATAGAATCCAAGAGGTTTCAAAACTTCATCAACTTTCTGTTGTAGAACAACACCAATTGCTACGTCAGATGCGTCATCCATAACAGATATCGGTGCAGAATCTATAGGATGAGTCAACAGAGTACCTTGAAACAATCCTTTTTACATTTTTCAAACGCGGATTGAGCTTCTGGTGTCCATTCGATTTGAGATTTGTTATTCCTCTTATTACCTTTCTGATAAATAAGAAGTGAGATTTGCATCTCAGCCACTTGTGGCAAAAATCTGCGGTAAAAATTCAACATCGCAGTAAAACGTCGCACTTCCTTCACAGTTTTCGGTTGCGGAAAGTTTATAATTGCATCAACTTTCTCAGGAATTGGCTGAATGCCTTGAGCAGATACTAAATGGCCGAGAAATTTTACTTTATCTTGTCCAAAATGGCATTTCGCAACATTTACTGTTAGACCGTACGACTGAAGGCGATTAAACAATTGCTCAAGATGTAATAAATGTTGTTCAGAGGATTCAGAAGCAATTAAAATATCGTCGAGATAAGGGAAACAAAAGTCTAACCTTCGAAGAACCTCATACATGAACCGCTGAAACGGTTGAGCGGCGTTACATAAGCCAAAAGTCATAAATCGTAACTCAAGTAATCCGAACGGGGTAATTATAGCCATTTTTGAAACATCGGCAAGAGCAGCCGGAATTTGATTGTAGGCACGAACTAAATCAATGGTAGAAAAAACTGTCTTTCCTGAGAGCCCATAAGCGAAATCATGGATGTGTGGAATGGGATAACGATCAGGATGGGTTTGAGCGTTAAGACGACGATAGTCTCCGCACGGACGCCACTGGCCATTTTTCTTTAATACCATATGTAACGGACTTGACCAAGAACTTTTAGGTGGGCAACAAAGTCCTTGATCGACCATAAATTGAAACTCTCGTTTTGCACTTTTTTTCTTTTGTCTCGATGACATGCTCAACACAATGAGGAACTTTTTTTTGATGCAACGAAGGATTCGTTAAATCCGGATATTTAGATAAAAGTTTATGATATATGATTGAACTTACATGTGTCTTTACCACTGGTAACTCTTAATTCACGTAACTTACCGGACGAGCTTTGACCATCTACCAAACAGCCTTTTTTCAAATCCACCAATAAGTCAAAATGTTTCAAAAAATCTGTGCCAATTATAGGACTGCTGACATCAGCAGTAATGAATTTCCAAGCAAAGGAAAGACGTGAACCAAAAGTTGGGGTTAAAAGTTGAGTACCAAATGTGTTGATAGATGTGCCATTAGCAGCAAAAAGTTTGCATTTGTCTTGATTTTTGTTAGATATACCTGCTGATGGGAGAACCGACACATCCGCTCCAAACTCCAAACAAAAAATTTTTGTTGGGTGGACTTATAAAAGATATATAAACGATTAATTGTACAGTACCGGCCACTAGCTTCATCTAGTGACCGGCCGGCGAGTTTCCCTGATGGTGTTGCTTGCATGAACACAGCTGTCGACAATTCCGGGCTTGAGACCTAAATCTACGATGGTAATAGCACCACTCGGTTGTATTAGCTGAATTAGTTGTGTAACGCCCATGCGAATTTGAGCGACTTCTGCGTGAAAGCATTGTTTTTGAAGATTGGTAATAGCTGCACTCAAAGTTGTTATTTGTTGTTGAAGATCCGATAGATCAGGAAACGATTGTATTGCCGCGACTGTTGATTGTTGTTGTGCTGCAATTGCTTTTTTTTATCTGCCATTTCTGCAAGTTTATCCAACGTTTCAGACGATGTTGCCAAACTAGCTTGCGTTTGTGAAGGTAGACGTTGCAGCCACAACGTTCGCAGGAAGTCATCGGTAACTCCACCATGTGAGAGACCACGCATTTCCCCCAGAAGACAACTAGGTTTTTTGTCCTCTACGTCCAAATCGTTCAACCATTTTTGGATTCTCTTCTCGGAAATTGAAAAATGATCGACGAGACGTAGTTTAAGCTGCGTATATATATTCCGAGGTAATGTCATCGTATCACTTACCTGACTTAATATATCAGATTCTAATTCAGGAAGAATCGTGAAATATTTTGTTTTCTCCGACACAATTCCGTGATGTTCGAACTGTGCCTCGATTTGTGCAAACCATACCAATGGGTTTCGGAATTCGTAGATGAATTCCTCCTTGTGAAAATGAATTCGAGTTGCTTGAAGATGCCACAATCGTGTGGCTGATTGTGGATGGCGGATTCGTGTTTATTGTGGTTGATTGCGTATGAATATGTTCCCTGGTTCGGGGTCACCAATTTATCGTATTTAATAAATACGAAAATAACGTTCTTTATTTTTCAACAACTCTTTAACAACTAAAATTTATTTAGAGAGAAAATATTGTTTTCATTTTGATATTTTACAAAAAGATATATAAAAATTGTTTGATAAAATTAAAATAAACAAGTTGTTTTTTAACAAGTGCGTGCCCTACAGATTGATTACATGTGCTGATGAGCGGTCGATCTGTATATTTAAAAGAATAGTTTCATTGGTTGAGGAGGTCTGGAGGGGAGATGGCTGGAGTTCGTGGAACGGAGGGATCTCCCCCTTCGACCGAGGGCTCGAGTGTGATTGCCTGCCGGACCTTCTCAACCAGGGAAAATTCTGGACTCTTGCGATACGGCAACTCAAACCTTCCGACTCATAACTGGAGGGTCCTTAGAGTAGAGGAGGCCCTTGGCCACGTCTGCATGTGCTGATTCTGCTTAACGCAGAGTACCATGGTCCCTCTCTGACATGAGGGGGTTATCTCCCATGGTCTCGAGCGTTTGGTCCGCAATATCAACCACGCCGATTCCATGTGAGATGACTCCTCTCCCCCGGAGATTATTCGGGAGAGTGAGGCGTACGCAGGGGAGCCAGCAGCTGGCACTGTTGATGTTTCGTTCATGGCGGGATCTGTCATCAGTGTTGGTGTTTTGGCTGATAGGGCAGAGGAGAAACTCCTAGCCTCCAAAGGCGAATCATCGATGTTGGTATCTGTCATCAGTGTAAATCGTCTGTTTGGTAGAGAGGAGGAATTCCTAGCTTCCGAGGGCGAATTCATCAAGGATGAGGTGAGAAGGAAGAGGGGCGATGATGGAAATCAGTCAGATCAATCGATAATTTGTTGTTCTCCTTGTCCAGGAGCCGTAGCTGAGTGGTAACGGCGCAAAGATTTCTGGACTGAGGATGAAAAAATTCAATACCTTGTTGCGGGGGGAGGCAGGTAGGTCTAGATCCTGTGTGCTTGTCTTTATTTACCTTTATTGTAGATGAGGGAGCCTGGTAAAATATCTTTTAGGAACCCTAAAAGGACTAACTGGAACTCTTATAGTAGGAAGCTGAGGGAGATTTTACAAGCGGCGCCTGCCGTTATTTCGGACCTGTCCAAATCTGAGAAAGACGTTCAGGTGGAAAACTTCACCTCGCTTTGGTAATAGAGCCTTACAAGGGTAAGGGTAAGCCGCCATGGTGGTCTGTTTCTTTTGACGCCCTAAGAGCGTCCAGTAGGCGGCTCTTCAATAGAGTCAAGAGGAGTAAACTACCCTCGGACTGGGAGCTCTATATGTTGAGTCTGGGGATTTAGAAATATGAAATAAGGATAGCCAAGCGAGATTAATGGAGAAGCTTCTGTGAAAACGTAGAAGGATGCAATTAAACCGCGAGGCTTAGAAAAACACTCTTTACGAATCCCGCCGTTTGGGTTATCTGAGCGGACTGGTCGACGAGTGGCGAGGAATCCCTAAAGCTTCTAGTGGGTTATCATTTTCCAGATGTCCCAGTGGCGCAGGGATCTCCGCCTGCACACTCGGCGAACGTTGTAGGAATTCCGGCCATTATTTACACTAACTGCCTTAAGCTTAGCTATATTCCAAAGTCTTGGAACACAGTCAAGGTTATCTTTATTCCGAAGGTAGGCAAAAGCTCTCATGTATTACCTAGGGATTTCAGGTCAATCAGTCTCTCGTCGTTGCTTCTTAAAACGTTTGACCGGTTGATTGACCTGTACCTACGGGAAAGGATTGCTCGGGGGTTACTGTCGGCTTCGCAGCATGCCTCTTGGGGGTGTTCTATCTCCTCTGCTCTGGGATGTGAAAGTCAACGAGCTTCTTGTGGAGCTGGAAGCCAATGGTTGTCGGGTGATTGCATATGCAGATGACCTGGCTATCCTAGTCAGAGACAAATTTCTGGGCACCTTGAGAGAGGTTCTGTAGGGCTACCTGAATGCTGTGGCTAGGTGGGCTGAATCTGTGGACTGGCGGCCAAACCGGGGAAAATGGAACTGGTTCGTTTTACCAGGAGATATAAGATACCCGATTTCAGAACTCCCTTGATTGGAGAGGTATGGAATGCTATCCAGTGCTAATTACTTAATTGGCGCTTAAACGTTTAAACGGTTATGGCTGCTTCTTCTCTCTGCAAGCAGGCGCGAATTGGTCACACCAAGGGGGTTTAAATCATTTCCCACTTGGTCCTTCCAGCGGAGTGGGGGCCGCACTCTACCTCTGCCTTCATAGGCGAGTTCCGATAGAAAAATTTTCTTAGTGGGAGCGTCATCTTTCATTCGCATAACATGGCTTAGCCAGCGCAGCCTCTGCGTTTCAATTCGCTGGACTATGTTGATGTCTGCGTAATGCTCGTACAGCTTATCGTTAAATGTTCTTCGGTACTCTATCGCCATCGCGTAGAGTTCCATAAATTTTCCGAAGGATTTTACTCTCGAACACTCCCAGAGAAGCCTCATCTGAAGTTGCCATGGTCCGTGCGTCTGCACGGTATAGTAGAACGGGTACGAAGAATTTCCACTAAGAGGCTTTTCATTGCAGAAATACACTCGGAGTGTTTACCAATCACTTCCGAGGAGTGCACCAGATTAAAATTTTGTATATGTAATTGATCGAATTAATTGATTGCTCGAGTTGAATAAAAAAATTAAAGGTTACTTTGCCTGGCAGCTTAACCCAGGACCCTCCTTGTGGTAGACGGAAAACGCTATCACCGCACCGCGGCGGCCGCCGCTAACTAAAAAACTTCAAATAATTAAAACGGACATAAGAGAAATTTACAGAAATACCAACAACTAACTAAAAACTTCATAACACTAAAACGTAAATAATATAAATTTAAGGAATATTTACGAAACTTGCAGAAAGACTAGTTAAATAACGAGATATACATTCGAGAACCCACACCACAAAATAACGGCGTTTCAACCACCACCAACGAGGGAGTATAAAAACCAGCAGCTCACACCAGTATAAACAACAACACCAGCGTCACTGAGCTGCTACTAAATAAATTCACCACAATAGCAAAGTAAGTAACCACGCATGTAAACATTAAAACAAGCAGCCACAATGCAAAAAAATTATGCGATTAATCCCTAAAGATATTGGCCTCCTTTTGATTTCTTTTGTCTACATTTGGGCATAATTGATCCCCTTTAGTCCCTTTCGGATACATTTGGGATGACTAAATTTGAAATCTATGTCGCCCATTTTAAAAAATATTTAAAAAAAACGGCAACGAAATGAGTAAAATAAAAAAGATTACAGGTGATTGAATAGAATTATTTAAAATAAAGTATTAGCATTAACGTAGTACCTGAATAAAATACAAATTATAAAAGACCAAATTTTTTAACTTCCTTATTTCAACATAAACCGAAATTGAAACTAAACAAATTTTATTTAATAATTTGGGAAAAAGTTAAACAACGTGACATCAGGACGGACAAGGCGACAGCTGTTTCCATTATACCTCGTAAATCTCTTCAAAGCCTTTCCCCCGGGAGTGGGATTTGAACCCGCACTCCTCCGATAGTTGAAAGTGTTACAAACGCATTCTGCCAACGTCAGGCCTTACTTGTTGTAAAGTTTTTCTCAATTGCCCTCCCTGCATATTTAATCTTTTACACACTGAATACTTCGTATGTAATTATGTGTTAAAGTTATGCTTGGTGGTAAGGCGGTTTTCAAAGAAACTTGGTATTGTTGCTGTTTTTGTTCTTTTTATAGAACTACAACGAATTAACCAATTTTGTCTATTTGTATGAGTTAATCGGGGATCGCCCGTATTGCTTTAAATGTATGAAAACTTTAATTTGAAGCAATTTTTAATTTTATAATTTATTTAATAATTTGGGAAAAAATTAAACAACGTGACATCAGGACGGACAAGGCGACAGCTGTTTCCATTATACCTTGTAAATCCCTTCAAAGCCTTTTCTCCCGGGAGTAGGATTTGAACCCGCACTCCTACGATAGTTGAAAGTATTACAAACGCATTCAGCCAACGCCATGCCTTAGTTGTTGTAAAGTTTTTCCCAATTACCTTCTCTACATAATTAATCTTTTACACACTGCATACTTCGCATGTAATTATGTGTTAAAGTTATGCTTGGTGGTAAGGCGGTTTTCAAAGAAACTTGGTATTTTTGCTGTTTTTGTTCTATTTATAGAACTACAACGAATTAACGAATTTTGTCAATTTGTATGGGTTAATCGAGGATTGCCCGTATTGCTTTAAATGTATGAAAACATTTATTTGAAGCTGTAATAACTGCACACGTCTTTTTGTTAAAGTAATATTTATTGAATTGATAATTAAAATGCGCAAACTTAAGCCTAATGGAAATTAGCGCGATGCTCAACAACCAGAGGTTACGAAACAATGAATGTCAGAGATTCGAACATCTGTTAGAGCAGGCACCATTAATATTGTAACGAATTTACTTGCAAATCCTCTTATTTGCAATCCTCTGCTAAGTTCGAATCACTAAACTGTTGAATAAATAAATCCAATTTGTAATAATGCAAAATGGCCTTTATTAAAGTACTTCACAATAACACTCAAACTGTGCAACAAATAGCTTGCTTAATAACCAAACTGATTGATAGCTCAAATGAAACTCTACTATTCAAAATAATACTGCTCTTGCTCGCTAGATAGTGTCTTAGTCCAAACTGCTTCACAACTCAAATCAAACTGAATTCCAGCGCCTCTACACATGTTGCCTTTTATACTCTTTGATTTCAACGTTCGTATTTTCTAGGCGCTTCCAGAATCTACTAGTCCAGCAGCTCTCAAACTTCTCAGCTGTAACTACAATTGCAAAATTTTATAGTTTTTCTCATTGCATACTTATAGGATTATCTCAGATATATGCATGTGTTTGTGCATTGACTCTCCGCTGCTCATATACGTACATGGAACATATGTGTAGACGCAATTATTGTTTCGTTTATGTAGATACATAATGATTGATCTATGGATGTGAATTCACGTCACTGCTTAGCATCGGCTTAGAGACGATAGCATCGCTCAGTGCTGCTAACATTCGTTACACTGCCCTCCACCGAAGTCTGATCGTGCCTATCAGACAAATCTCTCGATCTATACGCTGCTAGCATCGCCAAATGTACCACTCTTCTATTTCGTGATTTCCCAATTGCTTGTATGTGGTAGATGACATCACTGATCCTCTTCACAACTCTGTACGGGCCTTCCCAACTGCACCGATATTTGGATGGAACACCTTTCCGCCAGAGAGGGTTGCATAGTAGTACCAAATCTCCCTCCCGGAAACGTTCCAAATTATTTTCCTTGTCGTACCTGTGTTTCATCTTACCGTTCATTATCGTGGATCGTTCCCTCGCACTCTGTTGCTTGGCCAATGAACTACTTCGTAGAGATTGCGCTTGACGGATTTGCTTCACATAATCAGTATCGTTCCCACGTGTCACAAGAGTAGTGCGCGCTGGCTTAAAACCACACTTGCATTCTTCCTGGAAAATTCTTTCAGTCGTTTTAGTGCCTCCATTAGGGTTTGTCAATGCCAGTTCTTTTCTCGCAGGTACCTTTGATTTCGCTTTATTTGGCCCATTCGACCCATCAACCTTTGCTCGATCTACTTTCCTTGACTTTCGTGGTCTCTGTCGAATCTCCTCCACCAGCACTCGCTTACTGCTGAACCCTTTCTCCAAACTGAAGTTAAGTGGTATATCCTGGTTCTTATAGCGCTTAGTCTTTCTCTGCATATCGATCCTGATGTCACGGTCAACTAAGAAGTCCACTCCCAATATGACTTCATCAACAATCTCCGCCACAATGAATTTGTGTAGAACCATGACCTTTCCAATTAATACCTCACATACCACTTCTCCTTGGACTTGGTTATACTCGCCAGTGACCGTACGCAACCTTGCTCCAGGTAACGTTTTTATTCTCCTTTTGACCAAGTCAGATCGGATCAAGGAATGAGATGCGCCCGTATCTACAGTCAGTATAGGCTCCTTGCCATCCACATTCCCTCTGACGGTAAGATTGCTTGATTTCCTTCCAATTTGCAACACAGATATCACAGGACATTCAATAGCCGGGGCAAGTTTTCGTTCTTTACATCCGACACGCTCTTGCTCATTTCCTCCAGCTTTGCGCTTCCGGCCACCCACATTGTTGGAACTGTTAGGACCAAGATCGCAATGACGTGCAATGTGACCGGACTTCCCGCATTTGAAGCATTTGATAGCTTTTTCACTCCTTTTGCGATCCTTTCAGCGCCTCCAATATTGCGTCTACCCACTCTGGCCTTTCTACCTCCACACGGTGTGCTTTGAAAACTGGCTTACACAGAAGCGACGCTGTTTCCTGAATCAGAACTTGTGACACCGTTTCAGCAAATGTTAGTTTTGGATTCGCATATGTAGCCCGCTTCGTTTCCAAATCTCGTATGCCATTTATGAAGTTCTGGATTTTTACCCTTTCAGTGTATTCCACGGGTGCGTCCGCATTTGCAAGATGAGCCAATCTTTCAATATCTGAAGAAAAATCCTGCAATGTCTCATTTGCTATTTGGTAGCGGTTTTGCAACTCAATTTGGAATATCTGTTTCCTATTCTCGCTTCCGTAACGTCTCTCTAAAGCGCTTTTCAAAGTTTGGTAGCTGTTCCGCTCGTACTCTCGGATGATCTGTAAGATTTCCGCAGCTAGTCCTTTTAAAGCTACGAACAGTGCAGCAACTTTATCTTCATCATTCCAGTTGTTCACTGTTGCGGTCTTCTCAAATTGTAGCTTAAAGACCTGGAAAGGAACAGAACCGTCAGAGGATGGTGTTTTTACCTTTGGATTACTCTTTGAAACTGCTGGGCGATTTAGGTGCAACTGCTCGATACGCCCTCTCAAAGCATCCACCTCGGCCTCGATTTTTTCTTCAAACTGTAAAATTTTTGTATCTTGCGCCTAAAACTTCGAGGAAATACGTCCTTCTTGCTCTTCCAGTTGAGCAGAGATCTGCGATGATATCTGTGCTGAAATTTGCGCCGACATTTCGGATATCCGTGCCTCTTGTGCTTCAATCTTCGCTGTTATACGGTTCTCCTGCGATTCCAACTGAGATGACATTTGCGACGACATTTCGGATATACGCGTTTCTTGTGCTTCTATCTTCGATGTTATTTCTGACGACATTTCTGCAATATGTGTCTTCTGTTCTTCCAGTTGTGATGTTACTTGCGACGCCATTTCTGAAATGCGTACCTCCTGTGATTCTAGTTGGGATGATATTTGCGACGACATTGATGTTACTGTCGATGTTTTAGCAGCTATTGCAGCCAATATCATGTTCAAGTCTGTGCTCGTAACTGTCTGCGATGTTTCGTTTTTCTCTTCAATTTTTGTTGTTGTCTCGTCCCCATCAGGATAAAAGACATACTCGTCCACATCAATTCCTTCTGCTTTCATTGCCTCTCGTAGCCGTGCCTGAAGTTCGGGTTTAACGCCGCTTGTATTCCATCCACGGCTCTCCAACCCCTTCTTCAGTTGCTGGATCTTCAATTCACTGAACTTTGCCATGTCCTTGTTGTCTTCCGGAATTTATTCAACAAATTCTCTTCTGACACCAATTGTAACGAATTTACTTGCAAATCCTCTTATTTGCAATCCTCTGCTAAGTTCGAATCACTAAAATGTTGAATAAATAACTCCAATTTGTAATAATGCAAAATGGCCTTTATTAAAGTACTTCACAATAACACTCAAACTGTGCAACGAATAGCTTGCTTAATAACCAAACTGATTGATAGCTCAAATGAAACTCTACTATTCAAAATAATACTGCTCTTGCTCGCTAGATAGCGTCTTAGTCGAAACTGCTTGACAACTCAAATCAAACTGAATTCCAGCGCCTCTACACTTGTTGCCTTTTATACTCTTTGATTTCAACGTGCGCATCTTCTAGGCGCTTCCAGAATCTACTAGTCCAGCAGCTCTCAAACTTCCCAGCTGTAACTACAATTGCACAATTTTATAGTTTTTCTCATTGCATATTTATAGGAGTATCTCAGATATATGCATGTGTTTGTGCACTGACTCTCCGCTGCTCGTATACGTACATGGTACATACGTGTAGACGCAATTATTGTTTCGTTTATGTAGATACATAATGATTGATCTATGGATGTGAATTCACGTCACTGCTTAGCATCGGCTTAGAGACGATAGCATCGCTCAGTGCTGCTAACATTCGTTACAATATAATAGTAAAGGTGTAAGTTGGTTATCGATATCGATTTACATTGACACACCACAATACCCCCGCTTTAATTGTTAAACCTCACGCGTTACATTGAGATACTATATTAAGGCTTATTTTTAGCCCTTAAATTATACCCGTCACGGTTAGACACCGTTTCGTCACCGCTTCCGCTGCGGCCTCCTGTATCGTTTATATTATGTGGAACATTCGTATTTACTAGACTGGCGTTTTGGGCGGTATCTCCAGTAGGCAACAAATTATCAACCGGTAATATTTGCGTGCGGTCTAGCAAGGTACTAGGAACATCATCAGTTTCTTTTGGCTCATTACATTTTATAATTTGATTCGAATGGCGCTTCCAAATCTTACCAGAATTAGCAATTTTCACCATATAAGTTTGTCTTCCTAACTTCCGTGCTACTACGCTGCGCCCACGACACTTTACCTGGGCTAGAATAATCTTTAACCATTACGTTACCATTAACCTCAAATTCGTGTGAGCTCTTGCCTTTGTAATACTATTGCTATTTGAGTTGTTTACCCTTGAATGTCTGCGTACCGTTTCTAAGTCTTCTGTGGCGACTTGGCGTTTTGAATTTAATAAATCGCATCTCGTTTTCAATTGCCGGTTGAACATTAGCTGCGCTGGGGACACACCCGTGCTTACATGTACTGTGTTTCTATAGTCTAGTAGAAATCTTCATAATACAATTTCCAATTTCGAACTTTCCGCTTGATACAAGTTTTTTTCAAAGCAATTTTAATCGTTTTCACACTATTCTCCGCCTGACCATTGGTAGCATTATCCTTTAAAAACTGTCGAAACTCAAGCGGTACAAATGCTGTCCCATTATCTGGCATTCTCATTTGTGGAAGTCAAAAACGCGCAAAAATTTCCCTCAATGCCCTGATAGTGGCACCACTGGTGGTGTTCCTACCCATATCAACGCACTCCACCCATTTACTAAAACTGTCTACGACAACTAGAAACATCCGGTTATATACCGGGCCAAAAAAATCAATGTGGACCCGTGACCAGGGCTTTTCCGGCCATTCCCATGAAATAATCTTTCGTTTAGATGGATTATATCTAACTGCTAGACAAGCGTCACACCCCTTCACTACGTTCTCTAAATCGCGTGACTGTCCCGGCCACCAACAGTATTCTCTAGCCATCGACTTCATCTTTTTAATGCCCATGTGGTAAGCATGTAGAAACTCACACACCTTTTGTTGCTATCCGCCAGGAATTGTGATTCGATGACCCGAAAAAAAGGCAATCATTTTCAGCTGATAACTCCAGTTTTCGCACAAAATAAGGCTTTAGCTACAGATCGGGACACTTATTTGGCCATTTTGTTCTGACAAAATTCACCACCTTAGAAATTACGGTATCAGCCTTTATTCTTATGAGTTCCTCATTAACCGGTAGAGCACTTATTTCCCGAAAATAATTTAATCCTAAATTTTCCGGTAAAATTTCCATTTCTTCCCCACTCGGATGACGAGAAAAAAAAGTCCGCCACGTTCTCTTCTGAGTTGATGTGTGTGATATCAAAATCATATTCCGATAAGACAATGGCAATTCTTTGCAATCTATTGGCTGCCAGCACCGGAATGCCCTTCTTAGGACCAAAAATATGCTGCAGAGGCTTGTTTTCTGTTACAAGGGTGAAATATCTACCATATATATAGTGATGAAATCTTCTAACACCAAACAAAATGGCTAAAGCTTCCCTGTCTAGCTGTGAATATCTTTTTCCCACATCGGACAACTTCCTAGAAGCACTATTGATAGTTAGTTCTTGGCCCCTTTTGATTTGAGTCAGCACCGCTGATACCCCAACAAGGCTTGCATCAACCGTCAGCCTAGTTTCCAACTTAGGATCATAGTGCGCTCGGGAAACATTTTCTTTTAATTTATTTTTAAGCAGATCTACTGCCGCAGAACGCTTCTTAGTCCAGATAAAATCTGCATTTACCTTTAGTAAATTTTATCAGGGAGCTGACAACTCCGTAATATCTGCGACATAATAAATAAATAAAATATGACTCCCAGGAATCATCTCAATTCCTTTTTAGTGGTGGGATACGGCATATTGGCTATTTCGCGCGTCTTCTCGAGATCTGGGTGCAGCCCATTTGCGTCAATCACATGACCTAAATATTTGATTTTTTTAACAAAAAATTCGCACTTATCAGGCGCCAATCTGAGACCTGAGTCTTCTAAAATTCGTAGAATTTTAACTAAGGTTTTCGTATGCAACTCTCGAGTTGGCGCGGTTACTAAAATGCCATCTAAGAAGACAACTACTTCCTCAATTCCCGAAAAAAGTTTATCCATAGCCCTTCGGAATATTGATGGTGCAGACGTAAGACCATAAATCAGTCGTGTATACTGGAACAAACCCCTAGACGTTGATATCGTAGTTAGCCTTTGCGACCCCTCATCCAACTCAAATTCTTGGTAAGCCATGGACAAATCGAGATTAGTAAATTCTACACCACCGTGTAGTTTTGAAAATATATCTTCTATTCGGCGCAAGGGATATTGGTCTACAACCAATTGTGGGTTCAACGTGATTTTAAAATCACCACAGATCCTTATGTCACCATTTTTCTTCAAAATGGGTACAATGGGTGTACCCCACTCACAGTAATCGACTGGTTTCAAAACTCCCATACTAACCAACTTCTGAATCTCATCATCCAACTTTTTATGCAGCGCTAATGCTATTGGACGTGGCTTAAAAAATTTCGCAACTGAGTCTTCCTTTAACCTTAAAGTCACTTTTTCCTTTTTGAAGCATTCTAAGCTTCCATCGAAAAGTCGAGAAAACTCCTTCAAAATTGCATTTTCCTTCGTGTCACTTATATAATTCAGGGACGTTAAGTTGATGTCAAATGTGCGCATAAAACGTTTTCCTAAAAGCGGGGGACCCCCATTTTGGACTACCAATATTGGCACAACCTTTGCTTGACCCTTGAATTCTACTTCTATATTGAACACACCAACTGGGCTAATCACTGACCCATTGTACGTTTTCACTGCTTGAGCGCATATTCACCAAAATACCGCCTAAATGTATCAAGCGAAATTACATTATTTTGAGACCCAGAATCTAATTGCCACTTAAATGGACTTTTCTTAATACAAATGCTTACATAAATTGGAGTATCCTTTACTGCATTTAAGCACTTTAAGTTGAACAAACTTTCTTTTTGATTTTGCACATAAAACATCTCTTTTTCTTCTTTACTCTTACATACTTTAGCTAAATGCCCTTTTTTATTGCATTTGATACATTTGTATTCTTTATATTTGCACTTACTCGTTTCGTGTTTCTTGTATCCCCATACTGTACTCGCCTGTCGTTGCTGATTCTGCCCGTCCCGCTGGTGCTGCTTTCTTGGTTGTTGTTACTGTTGTGTGGTGGCTTTCTTCTTCTTGTCCCTTATGTACAAAAGATGATCTGGCTGTTTTTGCTCTAGTCGTGCGTATTGTTGTTGTATGTATTCCGTTGCTTTTGCGCTATCGACTGTTTTCTGGAATGTACAGTTAGCCACATCTTCTAGAAAAATTTTATCGCGACCTGGACCTCTCTCCAAGCCCATTACAAATTTATTCCGCAGAGAAATCTCCCAAAAACTTCCGAGCTGGCATGAAATTGCTAACGAGCGTACTCGAACAGCCCATTCACTTATACTTTCAGTTGTAGCTTTAGTTGCACTGTAAAATTTGCACATTTCTGCAAATCCAGAAGAAGGTGGCTTAAATTACTGCTCAAGCGCCTCCACGCAGTTTTCATGAGTTGTCGATGCATCCTCCGCTTTCTTTGGATTCAATAGATTCTGCAATAATATGTACGACTTCTCCATAAGTGCTGTCAGTAATACTGCTTTTTTCTTCTTATTGTCGTCAACTTCGTTTGCAATAAAGAATTGCTTCAGTTCCACGTGAAAAAATTGCCATTTGCTTATTGCGTGATCAAATCGGGGAAAAGTGCCGACAAGTGGAGCACCGACTAACAAACTCGCATTTCCATCATTGGCCATAGCAATTCGCTATCTTTTTTTTCCCCTTCGTCGCAAGAAATGTAATAACTGCACACGCTTTTTGTTAAAGTAATATTTATTGAATTGATAATTAAAATGCGCAAACTTAAGACTAATGGAAATTAGCGCGATGCTCAACAACCAGAGGGTACGAACGAATGAATGTCAGAGAGTCGAACATCTGTTAGAGCAGGTACCATTAACATAGTAGTAAAGGCGTAAGTTGGTTATCGATATCGCTTTACATTGACACACCACAGAAGCAATTTATAATTTTATAATTTCTTAGTTCTATATGTGGACGCCTTTTCGAGATATCGCCATAAACGTGGACCAGGGGTGACTCTAGAATGTGTTTGTACGATATGGGTATCAAATTAAAGGTATTAATGAGGGTTTTAAAAGGGAGTGGCCCTTAGTTGTATATGTGAAGGCGTTTTCGAGATATCGACCAAAATGTGGACCAGGCTGATCCAGAACATCATCTGTCGGGTACCGCTAATTTATTTATATATGTAATACCACGAACAGTATTCCTTCCAAGATTTCAAGGGCTTTTGATTTCGCCCTGCAAAACTTTTTCATTTTCTTCTACTTAATATGGTAGGTGTCACACCCATTTTGCCAAGTTTTTTTCTAAAGTTATATTTTGCGTCAATAGACCAATACAATTACCATGTTTCATCCCTTTTTTCGTATTTGGTATATAATTATGGAATATTTTTCATTTTTCGTAATTTTCGATATCGAAAAATTGGTCGTGTTCATAGTCGGATTTCGGCCATTTTTTACACCAATACAAAGTGAGTTCAGATAAGTACGTGAACTGAGTTTAGTAAAGATATATCGATTTTTGCTCAAGTTATCGTGTTAACGGCCGAGCGGAAGGACAGACGGTCGACTGTGTATAAAAACTGGGCGTGGCTTCAACCGATTTCGCCCTTTTTCACAGAAAACAGTTATCATCCTAGAATCTAAGCCTCTACTCACAAGGATTGGTAAATTTTTGTTCGACTTATGGCATTAAAATTATCCTAGACAAATTAAATGAAAAAGGGCGGAGCCATGCCCATTTTGAAATTTTCTTTTATTTTTGTATTTTGTTGCAACATATCATTACTGGAGTTGAATGTTGACATACTGTAAAGATATTAACTTTTCTTTTAAAATTTGAATTAAAAAAAAAAAAAATTTTAAAAGTGGGTGTGGTCGTTCTCCGATTTTGCTAATTTTTATTAAGCAGACATATAGTAATAAGGGTAACGTTCCTGCCAAATTTCATCATAATATCTTCAACGACTGCCAAATTACAGCTTGCAAAACTTCTAAATTACCTTCTTTTAAAAGTGGGCGGTGCCAGGCCCGTTGTCCAAAATTTTACTAGTTTTCTATTCTGCGTCATAAGTTCAACTCACCTACCAAGTTTCATCGTTTAATCCGTATTTGGTAATGAATTATCGCACTTTTTCGATTTTTCGAAATTTTCGATATCGAAAAAGTGCGCGTGGTTATTGTCCGATATCGTTAATTTTAAATAGCGATCTGAGATGAGTGCCCAGGAACCTACATACCAAATTTCATCAAGATACCTCGAAATTTACTCAAGTTATCGTGTTAACGGACAGACGGGCGGACGGACGGACGGACATGGCTCAATCGAATTTTTTTTTCGATACTGATGATTTTGATATATGGAAGTCTATATCTATATCGATTCCTCTATACCTGTACAACCAACCGTTATCCAATCAAAGTTAATATACTCTGTGAGGTCTGCTCAACTGAGTATAAAAATGTGGCGGAGCTCCTCGGACGGTGTTAGCTGTGGTTCGCTCAACGATCGCTGGAAAAGTCGACGGTTGCCTTGTCGAGGACAACCGTTGAACCGCGGGAAAAGTCTCCGGTTTTAAGGGGAAGCATTCCCACACAGTTGTACCGGCATGCATGTATATATGTACGAACAACATAACCCTACCTATGCACACATATACATGCATGAGGGCGAACTAGTGCTCGATAAAGTGGTGCTATTAGGGTGGCGCAAGTTAATAAGAATTTAGGCTTCGGGCCTAAACAGTTGTTGTAAAGTTTTTCCCAATTGCCTTCTCTGCATATTTAATCTTTTAAACTCTGCATTCTTCGTATGTAATTATGTTTTAAATTTATGCTTGGTGATAAGGCGGTTTTCAAAGAAACTTGGTATTGTTGCTGTTTTTGTTCTATTTATAGAACTAGAACGAATTAACTAATTTTGTCTATTTGTATGAGTTAATCGGGGATTGCCCGTATTACTTTAAATGTATGAAAACATTTATTTGAACCCATTTTTTATTTTATAATATATTTAATAATAAAAAAATATTAAATATAAAATATTTAATCCAATTGGGAAAAACTTTACAACAACTAAGGCATGACGTTGGCTGAATGCGTTTGTAACACTTTCAACTATCGTAGGAGTGCGGGCTCAAATCCCACTCCCGGGAGAAAAGGCTTTGAAGAGATTTACGAGGTATAATGGAAACAGCTGTCGGCTCGTCCGTCCTGATGTCACGTTGTTTAAATTTTTCCCAAATTATTAAACAAATTATAAAATAAAAAATTGCTTCAAATAAATGTTTTCATACATTTAAAGTAAAACGGGCAATCCCCTATTAACTAATACAAATAGACAAAATTGGCTAATTCGTTGTAGTTCTATAAATTGAACAAAAACAGCAACAATACCAAGTTTCTTTGAAAACCGCCTTACCACCAGGCATAACTTTAACACATAATTACATACGAAGTATGCAGTGTGTAAAAGATTAAATATGCAGAGAAGGCAATTGGGAAAAACTTTACAACAACTGTTTAGGCCCGAAGTCTAAATTCTTATTAACTTGCGCCACCCTAGTAGCACCACTTTATCGAGCACTAGTTCGCCCACATGCATGTATATGTGTGCATAGGTAGGGTAATGTTGTTCGTACGCATATACATGCATGCCGGTACAACTGTGTGGGGATGCTTCCCCTTAAAACCGGAGACTTTTCCCGCGTTTCAACGGTTGTCCTCGACAAGGCAACCGTCTACTTTTCCAGCGATCGTTGAGCGAACCACAGCTAACACCGTTCGAGGAGCCCCGCCACATTTTTATACTCAGTTGAGCAGAGCTCACAGAGTATATTAACTTTGATTGGGTAACGGTTGTTTGTACAGGTATAAAGGAATCGAGATAGATATAGACTTCCATATATCAAAATCATCAGTATCGAAAAAAAATTAGATTGAGCCATGTCCGTCCGTCTGTCCGTTAACACGATAACTTGAGTAAATTTCGAGGTATCTTGATGAAATTTGGTATGTAGGTTCCTGGGCACTCATCTCATTTAAAATGAACGATATCGGACAATAACCACGCCCACTTTTTCGATATCGAAAATTTCGAAAAATCGAAAAAGTGCGAGGTGAGTTGAACTGATGACGCTGAATAGAAAATTAGTAAAATTTTGGACAATGGGCGTGGCACCGCCCACTTTTAAAAGAAAGTAATTTAAAATTTTGCAAGCTGTAATTTGGCAGTCGTTGAAGATATCATGATGAAATTTGTCAGGAACGTTACCCTTAATACTATATGTCTGCTTAATAAAAATTTGCAAAATCGGAGAACGACACACCCACTTTTTAAAAAAAAAAATTTTAATTAAAATTTTAAAAGAAAAGTTAATATCTTTACAGTATATAAGTAAATTATGTCAACATTCAACTCCAGTAATGATATGTTGCAACAAAATACAAAAATAAAAGAAAATTTCAAAATGGGCGTGGCTCCGCCCTTTTTCATTTAATTTGTCTAGGATAATTTTAATGCCATAAGTCTAACAAAAATTTACCAATCCTTGTGAGTAGAGGCTTAGATTCTACGACGATAACTGTTTTCTGTGAAAAAGGGCGAAATCGGTTGAAGCCACGCCCAGTTTTCTATACACAGTCAACCGTCTGTCCTTCCGCTCGGCCGTTAACACGATACCTTGAGCAAAAATCGATATATCTTTACTAAACTCAGTTCACGTACTTATCTGAACTCACTTTGTATTGGTGTAAAAAATGGCCGAAATCCGACTATGAACACGCCCACTTTTTCGATATCGAAAATTACGAAAAATTAAAAAAATTCCATAATTATATACCAAATACGAAAAAAGGGATGAACCATCGTAATTTTATTGGTCTATTGACGCAAAATATAACTTTAGAAAAAACTTGGTAAAATGGGTGTGACACCTACCATATTAAGTAGAAGAAAATGAAAAAGTTATGCAGGACGAAATCAAAAGCCCTTGGAATCTTGGAAGGAATACTGCTCGTGGTATTACATATATAAATAAATTAGCGGTACCCGACAGATGATGTTCTTTATCACCCTGGTCCACATTTTGGTAGATATCTCGAAAACGCCTTCACATATACAACTAAGGGCCACTCCCTTTTAAAACCCTCATTAATACCTCTAATTTGATACCCATATCGTACAAACACATATTAGAGTCACCCCTGGTCCACCTTTATGGCGATATCTCGAAAAGGCGTCCACCCATACAACTAAGGCCCACTCCCTTTTAAAACACTTATTAACACCTTTCGTTTGATACCCATATTGTACAAACCCATTCTAGAGTCAACCCTGGTCCACTTTTATAACGATATTCCGAAAAGGCGTCCACCTATAGAACTAAGGCCCACTCCCTTTTAAAATAATCATTAACACCTTTCATTTGATACCCATATTGTACAAACGCATTCTGGAGTCACCCCTGGTCCACGTTTATGGCGATATCCCTGAAAAGGCGTCCACCCATACAACTAAGGCCCACTCCCTTTTAAAACACTTATTAACACCTTTCGTTTGATACCCATATTGTACAAACCCATTCTAGAGTCAACCCTGGTCCACTTTTATAACGATATTCCGAAAAGGCGTCCACCTATAGAACTAAGGCCCACTCCCTTTTAAAATACTCATTAACACCTTTCATTTGATACCCATATAGTACAAACAAATTCTATAGTCACCCCTGGTCCACCTTTATGGCGATATCTCGAAAAGGCGTCCACATATAGAACTAAGGCCCACGCCCTCTTAAAATACTCATTAACACCTTTCATTTGATACTCATATCGTACAATCAAATTCTAGAGTCACCCCTCGTCCATCTTTATGGCGATATCTCGAAAAGGCGTCCATCTATAGAACTTAGGCCCACACCCTTTTAAAATACTCAATAATACCTTTCATTTGATACCCATGTCGCGACTGCGACTAAGGCTAAGCGAAAGGGTTTGCGTTAAACATTCAACACTTTATTGTAGCTGTGTGATTGGTTTATTCTGAAAGAATTCATCAATTATGTACAAATGTATTTCATAAAAAGACTATAATTATCTTACCGCAGTTTTGCACCCTTTCTTTGGCGATCAAAGTTCAATAATAAAATGGATGTTTCGAGCTTTGACAAATCTCAATGAAAGAATGAGTGCAAAACATTGGCTTATAACCCAGGGTTGTACCAAAGGGTACTTAGATTAAATAAAACAAAACTTTAAGTGACATTTTCCAACACCCCCACCCCCGTGGAGCGATCAGCTTCACTACTTTCCACATCCAAAACCGCCAGTTTAGATACCGCGAGCTGCAAAAGTCTGCCTATTGTTCGCACGTCAGCACGCCGGACCACACCATCCTTGCCAGTGTACAAACGGTCAACAATTCCGCGTCGCCACTGATTTCTTGGCATGTTTGGGTCACAAATATATACTGCATCCCCTTCCCTAAGGGGAGCCGTTCGTTGGCACCATTTGACTCTTCGCGTTAAAGTTGGCAGATACTCCAGTATCCATCGTTTCCAGAAAGCGTCCCTTAGACTGCGTGCAACTCGCCACTGCTTGCGTAGGCTATGTACATTAATATCAGGAGCATTGAGCGCTGGAGTGTTAGGAGCATTTCCTTGGGCAATCAGGAAATGGTTAGGTGTGAGTGGCTCTTCTTCTTTGGCGGAAACGGGCAAGTGCGTCAAAGGGCGCGAGTTTATTAAACTCTCTGCTTCTATCAATAGGCTTTGTAAAACGTGTTCCCTTGGTGCTACTTCCTTCAACGTATGTCGAAGGACCCTTTTTACGCTTTGCATCATCCTTTCCCAGGCTCCACCTTCGGATGGATTGGCGGGGCAGTTGAAGAACCACTCAACACCTTTAGTTGACAATTCGTTTTGAACGCGCTCCGTGTCGAACACTTCAGAGAAACGTTTAGCCTCTTCGTTAGCGCCTATAAAGTTTTTACCATTGTCGGATCGAAGACGCGCTGGAACCCCTCTCCTGTTCATGAAGTTGCGCATTGCAATTATGCACGAGTCCGTCGACAAATCATGGGCTATTTCTAAGTGGATCGCTCGGACGGTGAGACACGTAAATAGAGCAACCCAACGTTTTTCAGTTCGCCGTCCGATCGTGACACAAATTGGTCCGAAATAATCGAGCCCTGTATATGTGAAGGGCCTTACATGAGGCTGGAGACGGTCTTCTGGTAGGAGGCCCATTTTTGGCGTTCGAGGTTGCACTCTGTTTATAGAACATATTTTGCATTCGTATACTATACTCCGTAGTAACTGCCTTATTCTGGGAATCCAATATTTCTCACGAATATTGGCTATAGTTGTCCCTTGGTTTTGGTGTTTCATCTGGCAGTGATGATAACGGATGACAAGTCGCGTAAAAATATGTCCATTCGGTAGTATAATCGGCCTTCTGGTATTATACGGCAAGTAGCTAGCTGCATCTATACGTCCTTGCACCCTTAACAGTCCGTCCTCGTCAATGTATGGCGAAAGCTGTCTTATTGGACTGTCGCTGAGTAAATCTTGACCATTTTCGATGCGATTGCGTTCTAAAGGGAAGGCTTCCTTTTGGACAAATAGACATAAAATGCGTTCGGTGGCTTCAATCTCTGATGCAGTGAGTCCATATTCTTTAAACTGCAGCTCTCGTTTACGGCAACAGTTAATGAAGCGAAGCATCCACGCCACAGTTCTCTTTAGCCTAATGAGGCTTGAAAATCGACTATAGTTAATCAAGGTGTTATTGCTAGCAACCAAAACAAATTTGGATCGAAGTTCTTCATCTACGTCAACAGCGTTTCTGGTATCAGTATCTTCAGTAGGCCAGGTGTCTTCGGAACGTCGCAAGAAATTCGGTCCGTGTAGCCAACGAGATTTATGTGAAAGATCAATGCTTCCGTTACTTCTCGTCGCATCGTCAGCAACATTATCCTGGGTTGGCACCCATCGCCATTCGTGAACTTCACTCCCACTCAGAATCTCCGCGACGCGGTGTGCCACGTATGGTTTGTAGCGTCGGTGTTCACTCCCGATCCATTTCAAAACGGTTCTGGAGTCGCTCCATAGGAAACATCGCTGGGGGTTAATTTGGTGATTATCCAATACTAACTTACGCAGGCGTACACCAAGCACGGCGGCTTGCAACTCTAATCGTGGAATGGTTACAGGTTTTAGCGGAGCACATTTCGTTTTCCCGGCAATTAATGACACTTCGATACCACCGTTCGACTGCATTGTCCTCCAGTAAGCAACTGCAGCAAATGCCTCCTCGCTTGCATCAACAAACACGTGGAGCTCCAAGTTTTGAGGCTTACCACGATCGAAGTAGAATCGCGGCACACGAAATTCCGCTACCTTGTGAAACTGTCGCCTCCATTTCTCCCACGATACGTTCACGTCATTGGGAATGGGCTCGTCCCAACGAACTTCACGACGCCAAACTTCTCCCATGAGGGCTTTGGCGGCAACGGTGTAATGGCTTAAGAATCCAAGCGGATCAAAGGTTGAAATAATAATGCTGAGGAGTTCCCTTTTCGTAGGGCATCTTTCACCTTTAATTACTGCCTGGTCAATACGATGAAATTTCAAACTAAACTTAAAGTTATCGCTTCCTTGCTCCCAAAATAGTCCAAGAACTTTCTCTGTACTCTCATCTGCTGCGATTTGTTTCGGGTTCGTAGTGCCATCTAATTCTCTAACCACTTCCTCAGAATTGGAAACGAACCGGCGTAATTCGAATCCGCCATCGCTGTGAATGCTCCTTACCATCTTTGTTACGTCTACCGCTTCTTGGATCGTCTCAAAACTGTCAACGAAATCGTCCACGTAATGGTGCTCAACAATAGCCTCAACAGCGCGAGGATTACTTTCATAATGCTCTCTGGCATTCTGTCTCATGACATATTGTGCCGAGCAAGGCGAGCAAACGGCACCGAAAATCAAAACTCGCATTTCATGTTCCTTGGGCTGCGTATTACTCCTCCCATTACGCCAAAGAAAACGTTGTGCACACCTGTCAGATGGTTGAATAACCACTTGGTGAAACATTTCTTTTATGTCTCCACAGACAGCAACTGCACGTGTTCGAAAATTAAATAAAATGGAAGGAAGAGACATGTACAGCTGTGGCCCTTTTAATAAATTAGAGTTTAAAGACGACCCTTCAAATTGGGAGGCAGCGTCAAAAACAAGACGTAATTTTTGCGGTTTATTCGGGTTCACGACCCCAAAGTGTGGTAAGTACCACTTCCTAGGTGAAACGACACAATCTTCCTCCTGATTAATTTCTCGCGCATAGCCCTTTTCTAGATACCCTGCGATGACATCTTTGTACGCGGTTGCAAACGCTGAATCACGTTGCATTTTTTTTTCTATGCCCTCTAACCTGTGCAAAGCGGAAATGTAATTATTGGGTAGTTGTATGTTGTTGGCTTTCCATAACAGACCCGTTTGATAACGGCCTTCCACTCGCTTAGTTGTACTTTCAAGTAGCTGTTTGGCTCTGACGTCATCGTTGCTTTCAATAGGCGTCGAAGTTCGGACACCAAGATTCTCGATGTTGAAATAGTCGGACACTAGACGATGTGTATCTTCCTCCTCGTTTCGGGCGCGCACAAATAAGCAGGATTGAGTGGTAAGGGATGTTCGGCTGCTTGGTCCGAAAACTACCCATCCCAGTTCAGTATTGCAAGCGTACGGACCTTTATCACTGATCCTTTTAATGTCAGTCGGTAAGCCTAGGTGCGCATGGTCGATTCCAATTAGCAGTTGGGGTACAGCATCGCAATATGGATGCAGGGGGAGGCACGAAGCAAATTGGTTGGCACCCTTTAAGTCATCGCGGCATAGGCTCTGCATCGGTAAATCAAGATTGGCTACTGCATACACGTTGCGCAGAAGATGACGTTTATTTTTACCAGCTCCGCTTATTTCAATATTAAATACCTCTACAGGCTCTTGCACTGCTCTTCCCCCGAACCATTGTATATCTAGGCAATGTTGCCGACCGCGTATTCCTAACTGTTTGGCAAGTTTGCTATCAAGCATCGTAATTGAGGAACCCTCGTCAAGTAAAGCATATGTGTCGATGCGTTTGTTTTCACCATATAACGTGACAGGCAGAACACGAAATAGCAGTTTCGGCTTAGAAGCGCCAGTGGTCGCGCAGCTCAATACGCTTCCTCGTACCTCTCCTCCTTCCTCCCTTAAGACACTGGAGTTCGGAGCTTTCACGATGGCTTCGTGCAGTAGGCTATGGTGTCTGCGTTGGCAACCTTCGGCAGAGCAAAATTTCTTACGGCGACAATTACGTGTATTATGGCCCACGTTTAGGCAGGAAAAACAGACGCGTTTTTCTTCACTATATCCCACCTATCAGAGACCATGGCATTAAGGAAACGACGACAATCTTGGAGTTTATGTTGCCCTTGGCAAAGGGGGCACTTAAGGGGACTCATAGCCGAGGGTTTTGGGGACGGTTTTTCGGATGTGTGTAGCACCACACGTCACTTACCCTCTTTATTGTCAACACCTTGTATGGTACATATTAAATTAGCAAGTTCACTTACCCAGTCGCTAAAGTGTAGGATCGTAGGATATGGCAGTATCGACGCGGCGGTCCTTGCCCATTCCAGCCGCTTGCTCATTGGGAGCTTTGATAACAACTCCTCCAATAGCGTAGGATTTGCTAAGTGTTCTTGCCCATTCACTGATTGCAGAAATGTTGCTAAATTTTTCACTTTGGTAGCAAATGGCACTAACTCCGACAAGGCATTCTCCGCAATATTTGGCAAATCCCTCGCTTGCCGTAACTGGCTTTGAATTAATTGTTCAGGGCGACCGAAACGAAAGCGTAGCTGCTCGATAGCAGCGGCAACGTTATCAGGGTGAATTAAAAGTGATTTAATTACCTCACGACAGCTTTCTGCAACCGCTGGTTGTTTTCTAAATTGGTGTAGTTATACACCGATGTGGACTGGACATAATTTGCATAAAAAATTGGCCAGTCTTCTGGCTCGCCACTAAAATCGGGCAAATCTTGTAATTTTCGCAGAAATCTTGTGGAATTGGTCAAAGGAGAGAGGTTGTTCAAGTCATTCAGTGGCATAGATGTTTGCATATACTGATTAATATTATTAAATAGCGTGGGTGTATATATCGAGGACGATGTACCTGGCATGCTAAAGTGACTCTGTGTAGAGTGCAATTGACTTGTAGTTAAATATGTTGGCGCAGCGGCAGCAGACATAGTGTACGTCGGCAGCGATGAAATTATGCCAGCGTTCTCGGCTGGCAGAGTAGCAGCGCCGCTCGCGATTGGCGACGTAGCGGATTGCACATAACTGTTTGCAGTAAATGGTCCGATATTATTTGAGGTTGCAGCAGCTGACAAATGCTGCACATGGGACGTAGTTTGCAAATTTGTGAGGTTAAGTTCTGCAGCACCGGCTGATGGTGCGAAATTCGTAGCAACGGCAGGCACTGTAGTTGGGGCGACTGTAAAGGGCACAGTATTTGCCATATCTACTGTATTTCGCAGCGCCTTTTTCCAGCCTTTGGCAAATACGACTTTGTTCATTAAACCTTACCTTAGATTCCTCTAATTGTTTTTGAAGAGTGGCGATTTGCTTTTGCATTTCCAAAGTTGAGGTGACTGCTAAACTGGCTGTGGTTGCGACGTTTGAACTGGCAGTGGCGGTGGCGTTGACGGCGGTCGTATCATCGTTCGCTTTGGTGGTGGGCGGTGCAGGCGGCATTTCTTCTGATTCCACCTCTACTTTATGGAGCCGAGTACTGCGTCGTTTCTCAAGATTTTCTTCTGGTTCTTTCATAAGTGAATTCTCACTTCACGGCCGTGAAAGTAATCATTAAATGAAAATTGCGAATAAAAATGTCGCGACTGCGACTAAGGCTAAGCGAAAGGGTTTGCGTTAAACATTCAACACTTTATTGTAGCTGTGTGATTGGTTTATTCTGAAAGAATTCATCAATTATGTACAAATGTATTTCATAAAAAGACTATAATTATCTTAACGCAGTTTTGCACCCTTTCTTTGGCGATCAAAATTCAATAATAAAATGGATGTTTCGAGCTTTGACAAATCTCAACGTGAATAGAGAGAACGAATAAATAGCGATGAAAGAATGAGTGCAAAACATTGGCTTATAACTCAGGGTTGTACCAAAGGGTACTTAGATTAAATAAAACAAAACTTTAAGTGACATTTTCCAACAACCCATATCGTACAAAATAAATTCTAGAGTCACCCCTGGTCCACCTTTATGGCGATATCTCGAAAAGGCGTCCACCTATAGAACTTAGGCCCACTCCCTTTTAAAATTATCATTAACACATTTCATTTGATACCCATATCGTACAAACAAATTCTAGAGTCAGGCCTGGTCCACCTTTATAGCGATATCCCTAAATGGCGTCCATCTATAGAACTCTGGCCCACTTCTTTTAAAATACTTTTTAATATCTTACACATGTCATACAAACAAATTCCAGGGTTACCCTAGGTTACTCTTTTTACAACATTGTGATTTTCCCTTACTTTGTCTCCACAGCTCTCAACTGAGTATGTAATGTTCGGTTACACCCGAACTTAGCCTTCCTTACTTGTTATTCTACAAGGTAAATTATTTTTTATGTTTGTTTAATGGTGTGTTCAGTTTATACTTATATTTAAGAATTCATGAGCTTAACCCGGCTTATAATAATTGAATTTAAATTATTATGTTTTTCTAAGAGAAACTGAAAGAAAGAAACATTTAATCGCATATTGCGATGGAACTATTTCGAAAACCGCCAACGTAATCATCATCAGGCAATTTTGTAATGTCATCAAAGGTTTCACCTGGATTCGAACTTGAATCACATGGTGAAACTGCAGTTGCCTTTTACCACTAGGCTATCCCCCTGGTATTTGTTTTCATGCTTAATTCAGTTTTTCTCATTTCTACACTAACAACACAATTGAGACATTTTGTCTCTATATTAATTTGTGTGCCATGTAGATTTGTTTTTGTAAAGTTCTTCTTCGTTGCGAATGAGAAGCTTTGTAAACTCGGGCTCAGTTTTTACATATTTATGTATCTTTGTTTTATGGTGTGTTCAGTTTATACTTATATTTAAGAATTCATGAGCTTAACACTGGCTTATAATAATTGAATTTCAATTATTAGGTTTTCTAAGAGAAACGGAAGAGAAAGAAACATTTACTGGCATATTGCGATGCAACCATTCGGAAAACCGCCAACGTAATCATCATCAGGCAATTTTGTAATGTTATCAAAGGTTTCACCGGGATTCGAACCGTGAATCCCATGGTGAAACTGCAGTTGCCTTTAACCACTAGGCTATCCTGCTGGTATTTGTTTTCATGCTTAATTCAGTTTTTCTCATTTATACACTAACAACACAATTGAGACATTTTGTCTCTATATTAATTTGTGTGCCATGTAGATTTGTTGCGAATGCGAAGCTTTGTAAACTCGGGCTCAGTTTTACATATTTATGTATGTTTGTATAATGGTGTGTTCAGTTTATACTTATATTTAAGAATTCATGAGCGTAACACCGGCTTATAATAATTGAATTTCAATTATTATGTTTTTCTAAGAGAAACTGAAAAGAAAGAAATATTTACTGGCATATTGCGATGGAACTATTTCAAATGCCGCCAACGTAATCATCATAAGGAAATTTTGTAATGTTATCAAAGGTTTCACCGGGATTCGAACCGGGAATCACGTGGTGAAACTGCAGTTGCCTTTAACCACTAGGCTATCCTCCTGGTATTTGTCTTCATGCTTAATTCAGTTTTTCTCATTTCTACACTAACAACACAATTGAGACATTTTGTCTCTATATTAATCTAACATGGCACACAAAATGAGAAAAACTGAATTAAGCATGAAAACAAATACCAGCAGGACAGCCTAGTGGTTAAAGGTAACTGCAGTTTCACCATGTGTTTCACGGTTTGAATCCCGGTAAAACCTTTGATAACATTACAAAATTTCCTGTTGATGATTACGTTGGCAGTTTTCGAAATGCTTCCATCGCAATATGCGATTCAGTTTGTCTTAGAAAAACATAATAATTGAAATTCAATTATTATAAGCCAGTGTTAAGCTCATGAATTCTTAAATATAAGTGTAAATTATTTTGTTCTAGGCAATTATTGCCACTTTAAAATAAAGCATTATTTATAACGAGAAATATCTCTCGCCCTTCTTTCTTTTCTTTTAATTTTAATCCTAACACAATTGTGGTGCCTCCACTCCCGTGCGGTGTTGCGACACACCACAATTGTTCATGATCCATTCTCCCCGATAAAGGAACCAGCGCCGACATAAAGTACAGTCCACGTTACACAACAATTATCAAACAAATATTTTTGGTGATATCCTGCATCTTTTGGTGATCACATTCACTTCTTGGTGATATCAAAAATTTTCATAAAAACCTTCTCTAATACACTCTTGGTGCAATCCAGATACACTCAACACTTTGGTATATAAATCGTCGTGGTATTCTTCAACCTATTGGTGATACGCGTAGTCCACATTACACAAAACTTGGTCTTTGTGATATAGACAACTCATACACTTCATTCGTGATACCAGCGTTTTTACACTTTTGGTGGTATTTCTACAGTTTTCTGGTGGTACTATATAACCTTCAAGCGAATATCTTGGTACAAAACCTGGTAATTTACAAGCCGCATTAGACAACAAACAAACCAACTCCAAACTTTACGCAGTTGCTACGCAAGTTTATATATTTCTTGCCACTTTTTTTTATTTTAGTCATTTTTGAGATTAATTTTTATTTAAAAAAGTGCCGCTAGTATTCCGAAAATCAGAGCCGTGAAAAGTGAAAATAACCAGTGGTTGTCTGCGCGATAGAGTGCTTTAATTTCTTTTTGTGCAAACGAAAAACCCGTGTGAAACTGCCCCCGTGTGTCGATCCGGAGAATCCAACGACCACAAGAAAGTATATATAAGGGTAACATAACCCCACTTTTGCGTTTAAAGCACCAACTATTTTGTTAAAATCGCGTTACATTGGCTGTGCACAAATTTAGAAAATATATATATCCGCTCACGCTCACAATAATTCAGTTCACAATTAATAGCACTGGTAGCTTTCACTATTTCTGGACGTTCTGCTATATCGCGCACTTTGCATTTTACTTTGTCCACTTGCATCACGCCCCCTTATAACTATATCACCCATATACCAATATATATACATATATAATTTACGTGCGGGTGGCGAGTAAGCCACACGGGTATTTTATTCTTTCCTGGGGAAAATTAGACGAGTCGGCCAAGTCTGACCCAAATAAAAAATCGCGCAGAATCTACTAAAACACCGTCCTCAGCACAAAGTTATCATACATACACATAAATACATATACGTCTGGGTGGCGAGTAGATCCTTGAAATTTTTTTTGTCCTGAAAATTCAGACGAGTCTGCCAAGTCTGACCTACACAAAAAAAATAAAAGCGATCTTTCAAAAAATTGTTTATATTTTTGTCCAAAGAATTAGTTTGGTTTTAGTTGGGTAGGAATAATTGGTTGAGAAAAGGGAAAATTATATCCGAAGAGCTGAGTTAATCACAGAGTTTGAGAAACAGTACAGCCTTATTCCAGAGGAAAATCATAATAAGCGCACTCTTGCGATACAGCAAGAAGAGTTGCGCTCCTTATGGAAGAAGGTTAAGTCTGTGTTTGACTCACTGATGTGATCAGAGGAAGTCGAAGCAAATGACGTGTTGGCCATCCGGAAAAAACATATGACAACCTACTCTGTTTACATGCGATGCTCATCCACAATATCTGTTGAGACAGAAAAGTATAAAAAAGTAGAAAATAGCGCTATCTCTGAGCAAGCACCCCGAGCCGCACCTCGCGGGCATAAGATCCGCCTCCCTCCTTGCGACACGGAGATTTTCAAAGGTGATTATTTATCATGGCCAACCTTTCGTGACCTGTTTACGGCCATATACATAAATAATTCTGACCTACAGGGGGTGGAAAAACTATTCCATCTGAACAACAAGACACAGGGCGAGGCCAAAGATATTGTACAAAAATGCCCTCTAACAAATGATGGGTTCGATATGGCCTGGAAAAACCTGTGCGAAAGATATGAAAACAAGCGTATACTAGTCAACACGCAATTACAAATTCATTTTAATTTAAAAAGGTAGAGAGTGAGTGTGGGAGCGCGTTAAAGAAATTGCATAGCGATATAAACAATTGTTTATCGTCCCTCAAGTGTCACAAAATCGACACATCCAATTGGGATGCAATACTTGCATATTTGTGTTCGACAAAGTTACCGGAAAGTACTTGGCTCTATGGGAACAAAGCATAGACCATAAAATGGACATATCTAAGTGGGAAGATATGGACAAGTTTCTATCAAATAGGTTTCAGACACTGGAAACCATGTCTAGCTTCACTGGTACTAACGCCCGAAAGGGACAAAAGCCATCAAATACTCGTCATACAACCGAACCCCCCATAAAAAGACTTGGTGCCTTCCAAATGAAGGTATCAAAACCTACTTCAAAATCAACATCAAGGGTTTTTTGCAAAATGTGCAAAGCTGAACACAGGTTACGGAATTGTCCCCGTTTCTGTGATTTTACCCCAGTGAAGAGAATCAACTTCATCAAATCCACGGGGATGCCTGAACTATTTATCCCCAGGACATACAGTGACGAGGTGCACCAGTTCGTACAACTGTGCCAGATGCCACTCTCGTCACCACACGCTCCTGCATGCGGATGCAGTTCAGCAGATTACGAGGCGCAATCCATTTAAAGACGCGGATAATATCCCGTCAACTCAGCACAGGCACAAAAAGACAGGAATCGGGGCAACCACATTCTTCTGCGAACCAGAATGTAAAATCCTGTCATGCTAATTCCAGCACAGGCGTGCAATTAGGAACTGCTCGCGTACACATTCATCATAATGGTACCGACTTCTCCGCGCGGGCTCTAATTGATTCAGGGTATGAATGCCCTTTCATGACAGAAAGACTAAAACGCAAAATCAATTTGCCGGCAAGAAAAATGCATGCCCAAGTTTCAGGCACCACCAACGCAGTATCTGCTCAAGTGAAAGAGGCATGCACCATCGAGCTGCGTTCCCCAGTGGATCCATGCTTCAGCTTGGCCACTCCGGTTTTTATTTTAGCCAAACTTACTGGAAATCTGCCATACTGCCATATCAACACAAAGAATATGCAGGCATTCCCAGATTTGGTTTTGGCAGACAAGAGGTTCTACGTCAACGAAGATGTAGACCTCATACTTGGCGGAGACATATATCCCCAAATTATATTGAGCGGTCTGAAAAAGAATGTAATTAATACACTTTTGGCCCAAGAGACAGTGTTCGGTTGGATACTAACCGGTCGCATCCAAATACCGGCCAACAAAGAGCATCGTGTCATTTTACAACGAGGTTGCGTTGGACAACCAACTAAAAGCATTCATTAGAAAATTTGCCAAAAGGCAAAAGCATTAATGCGGATGACGGATATTGCGAAAAACTTTACAGAGAAACAACCAAAAGAAATGAAGATGGGAGGTACATCGTATCTCTCCCATTCAAGCAAGGATACTCAGAACAGTTAAGTTTAGGAGGATCCCTTAAGCGCGCATGCTCGCAATATTTTCGGAACGAATCTCGGTTAATAAAAAATCCGGATTTAGGGAAAGAATATATTAGGGTACTCTCGGAAAAAGAGACGCTCGGACATATGCAAAAAATTAACAGTATTGTCACGGATATTAGCATCACTAAGCTATACCATCACTAAGGCGATGCTAAGGCCATGCCAAGCAGTATTTACGTCAATAATCAAATCATATATACACATATATAAGGCAGCCGAAAGAGATGTCACACACACATGCATTTACTTATACGCCTATGTGTACTCGAGAGACTGTAAACTACAAACATTCACATCAATAATTCAATCATTTTGTATCTACATAAACGAATAAATAATTGCGTCTACACATATGTACGTATACGAGCAGCGGAGCGGCAATGCACAAACACATGCATATATCTTATCTGAGTTGTCACAAGAGAGGGCAATAATTTGTGCACGTAGTTGTGGCTGGCGATTTTGTAGCTGAAACTAACTAGTAAGTTCTGGAAATAGAAGAGCCTAGATGTATGCAGCGTAAACTATAAAAGTGGCGCAAGCGATTAAGAAGTAATTCAGTTTGAGTTGAGCTTTCAATCAGTTTGATTAAGCACGCGATCTGGCGGCCAATAGTAGAGTTTCATTTGAGTTATTAATCAGTTTGGTTATTAAGCCAGCGAGTAGCAAAGTATAAGTGTTATTGTGAAATACTTTAATAAAGGCCATTTTTCCATTATTCAATATTGGAGTTATTTATTCAACAGTTTATTGATTCGAACTTAGCAGAGGATTGCAAATAAGAGGATTTGCAGCAAGTTGGTTACAATTGGTGTCAGAAGAGGAATTGTTGAATAAATTCCGAAGATTGGGAATACAACTTGGACATGGCAAAGTTCAGTGAATTGAAGATTCAGCAACTGAAAAAGGAGTTGGAGAACCGTGGATTAAATACAACCGGCAATAAGATCGAACTTCAAGCACGGCTACGAGAGGTAATGGAGTCGCAAGGAATTGATGTGGACGAGTTTGTCTTTTATCCTGATGGGGACGAAACAACAAAAAAAATTGAAGGGAAAAACGAAACATCGCAGACAGTTACGAGCACAGACTTGAACATCATATTGGCTGCAATAACTGCGCAAACATCGACAGTGGCATCTTAGCTGGAATCGCAGGAGACACGTTTAACATCCAAGATGGAAGAACAGAAAACATATATGGCATCACAATTGGAAGAGCAGAAGACATATATGGCATCCCAACTGGAAGAGCAAAAGACATATATGGCTTCCCAACTGGAATCACAAGAGACAAGTATCTCAGAGATATCGTCAGAAATAACATCTAAAATTGAAGCACAAGACGCACGAATATCGGAAATGTCGGCACAAATTTCAGCACAGGTATCATCGCAGATCTCTGAAAAACTCGAAGCGCGTATGGACGAGAAAATAACGCAGTTTGAAGAAAAATTCGAGACAGAGGTGGATGCTTTGAGAGGTCGTATACAGGAGTTGCAACTAAACCGCCCAGCTATTTCAGCTAGCAATCCAAAGGTAAAAACACCATCATTTGACGGTTATGTTCAAGCTACAGTTTGAGAAGACCGCAGCAGTGAACAACTGGAATGCGGAAAGTAAAGTTGCTTCACTGTTCGTGGCATTGAAGGCGACAGCAGCGGAAATCCTACAGACGATTCCCGAAGGAGAGCGAAACAATTGTGAAGCATTGATGGCTGCTGTAGAACGACGTTATGGAAGCTAGCATAGAAAACAGATATTCCAAACTGAGTTGCAAAGCCGCCACCAAAGAGTGAATGAGACTTTGCAGGAGTTTGCCTCGGATGTTGAAAGGTTGGCACATTTGGCAAATGCGGACGCACCCGTGGAGTACACCGAGAGGGTAAAAATCCAGAGTTTTATAAATGGCATAGGGGACGTAGAAACGAAGCGAGCAACATATGCAAACCCAAAACCCACATTCGCAGAAACGGTATCCTATGCACTGACTCAAGAAACAGCGTCGCTATTGAGTAAACCAGCATACAAAGCTCATCGTGTGGAAGTGGAAAGACCAGATTGGGTAGACACAATTTTGGAAGCACTGAACGGATCACAACAGAAAAATGCCGGAGTTATTAAAGGTTTCAAGTGCGGCAACCCAGGTCATATTGTACGACATTGCAACACCAACCCTTCCATCAACCACCAACAGTTCCAGCAATGTGGGTGGTCGTAAACGCAGAGCTGGAGGAGATGAGCAAAGTCCCCTCAATCGTTAAACTAAGGAGAGTCAGCCGCAAGGGGCGACAGCTGGCTCCCTCAATTGAATGCCCCATAATCTCTATCTCGCAAATTGGAAGAAGGTCAAGCAATCTTACTGTCGGAGGACATGTGGATGGAAAGGAGCGGTTACTGACTGTAGATACGGGTGCATCCCATTCCATCATTCGATCAGATTTAGTCAACAAGAAGATAAGACCATTGCTTGGAGCAAGATTACGTACAGCCACGGGAGAGGACACCCAGGTAATTGGAGAAGTAGAATGTGAAGTAGCAATTGGGAACGTCACGGTACTACACAATTTTATAGTGGCAGGTATTGTTGATGAAATCATAATTGGAGTGGACTTCTTAATCAACCAAGGCATCAAAATCGATATGCAAATCAAGACGATGCGATATAAGAACATGGATGTGCCACTTAATTTCGGCTACGAGAGAGGCTACAGCAGTAAACGAGTGCTGGTGGAAGAGAGTCAGCAAATACCACCAAAATCAGAAGCAGTCATCTGGGCAAAGGTTGATGGAGATTGTGGGACAAACAAATTGTGGGTTGTCGAAGCAGCAAATAAATCAGGACTGAACATACTTGTAGGAAAAACCCTGGCTATGACAAAACAAGATGGACGTATTCCGGAAAGAGTACTCAATGAGTTCAAGTCACCATTCAATTTGACCAAAGGTGCTATTTTGGGAAGATGCCAAGAGGCCGAAGTAGTTATTAACTGTGAACAGCTCCAGGAACACGTTTCATCTAGTAATACTGATCTTTCAAATGATATCACGGCATGGACGCATGGGCTAGAGAAAGCCTATCAGAGTAAGGCAAAACAACTGCTCACAAAGTACGCGAACATATTTGACCAGGATGGTTCCAAACCAGGCCGCACCAATGTTGTGAAACATCAAATTGACACTGGAGATGCGAGGCCGATCCGTCGAGCTCCACGTAGTGTTCCACTGGCAAAGCCGGAAGTTGTGAGTCAAATCATACAAGAAATGAGTGACAGCGGCGTCATCGAACCATCAGCTAGTCCATGGAGCTCACCGGTAGTACTTGTAAAGAAGAAGGATGGAAAAATGAGGTTTTGCGTGGACTACCGGAAGTTGAATGACGGTACGAAAAAGGATAGCTACCCGTTGCCAAGAATTGACGACACTCTGGACTCGCTATCTGGTACGAAATGGTTTTCCACACTGGACTTGAAAAGCGGCTACTGGCAAGTTGAGGTAAAGGAGGAAGGTAAAGAGAAAACAGCCTTCAGTGTCGGTGATGGTCTTTGGCAATTTACAGTGATGCCTTTTGGACTTTGTAATGCACCAGCTTCTTTTGAGAGACTCATGGACCAGGTACTGAAAGGACTACATTGGAAAACATGCTTGGTGTACCTGGACGACATCATCGTATTGGGCAAGCATTTTGATGAACATCTTAAGAACTTGGAGGATGTTTTCCAGAGAATAGCTGGCGCTGGTCTGAAGTTAATTCCCAAAAAGTGTACGCTGTTTAAAAAGGAAGTAAATTATTTGGGCCACAAGGTAACGACAGAAGGTGTCTGTACAGCGAATGAAAAGATAGAGGCAGTAAAGGATTAGCCAAGACCACAGAATCTGCATGAATTGAGAAGTTTCCTTGGGCTGTGCACATATTACCGCCGATTTGTACCAAATTTTGCCAGCGTAGCCCATAGTCTCCACGAGCTAACCAGAAAAAATAAAGCTTTTGAATGGAAGAAGGAGCAAGAAGTAGCTTTCCAAACGTTGAAAGAGCGGTTGTGCACTGCCCCAATGTTGGCATACCCGATTCCAGGAGCAACGTTTATTCTAGACACAGATGCGAGCGGATATGCTATAGGAGGCGTTTTATCACAACTGGTCGATGGACAAGAGAAGGTAGTTGCATATTACAGCCGTTCAATTGGAAAACCAGAGAGGAATTATTGCGTTACACGGAGAGAGCTGTTGGCATTGGTAGAGTGCATTAAACATTTTCACAAATACCTCTACGGCCAGCAATTCCGTGTCAGGACAGATCACGCAGTGTTGAAATGGCTTATGCAATTCCGTAATCCGGAAGGACAATTGGCACGGTGGATCGAGCGACTACAATGCTACGACTTTTCCATTGAGCATCGAAAAGGTAGTACCCATGGAAATGCTGATGCAATGTCACGAAGACCATGTAGTCTGGAATGCAAGCACTGCTCAAAGGCCGAGGCTAAAGAAGACATTATAGATGTCCGGCTAATGACTATAACGTGTACGGATGAATGGGACAAGGAACAACTAAGAAAGTGTCAGCTAGAAGATACAGATCTGTCACATGTTATGCAAGGGCTCGAACGAAATGAAAGACCAAGCAGAGAGGAGATGTCAGCAGATGTCCCATTGCGAAGTCATATTGGGCACAGGGGAACAGTTTAAAGTTGATATCCGGTTGGTTGCATCGAGTATGGGAGAGTGAGGATGGTCAATGCAAGAAGAAACTGATAGCTGTTCCCAGAAAGAGGATTCCTGACGTGCTCAGCGAGCTGCACAATGGTCCAAGTGGAGGTCATCTTGGAATCACGAAGACACTCGAGAAAATTAAGCAGAGATTCTATTGGGTTGGTTGCCGTCAGTCGGTCACCGAGTGGATTGCCAATTGCGAGATATGCAACAGAGCGAAAGGGCCCAAAACCCGAAGTCATGGCCAGATGAAGCAGTATATTTCAGGTGCACATTTGAAAGTATCGCCATGGATGTCACAGGTCCATTTCCTACTAGCAACCGCGAAAACAAATACGTACTGGTGGTTATGGATTGTTTCAGTAAATGGCCAGAGGTATACCCAATCCCAAACCAAGAAGCAGAAACAGTAGCAGAAGTGGTTAAAAACGAATGGGTTGCAAGGTATGGTGTACCAATGGAGTTACATTCTGACCAAGGCAGGAATTTTGAATCAGCTGTGTTCCAAGAAATGTACAAGAAGTTGGGCATTCGAAAAACACGGTAACTGCATTGCATCCTCAGTCCGATGGTATGGTGGAACGTTTCAATAGAACATTGGAGGAACATTTAAGGAAAGTAGTAGACAAGTACCATAAGGACTGGGATACACACATATCATTATTCTTGATGGCTTACCGATCGGCAGTACATGACACAACGGGCCAAACTCCCGCAAAGGTAATTTTTGGCAATGACCTTCGACTGCCAGCTGATTTGAAGTATGGGATAGATGTCGATGCGGAGAGGAATGTCAAGAAATCCACTGGCGTCTTGGAAGAAGAGCTGAGAGAGATACACGATCTGGTAAGGCAAAGAGCAAAGATTATGACTGACAAGATGGAAGCGAGGTACGATAAAGCAATTAATTCGGAAGGGTTTCAGGAAGGAGATTTGGTGCTGCTATACAACCCACAACGAAAAAAAGGTTTGTCCCCGAAATTGCAGTGTAACTGGGAAGGCCCATACAAAGTTGTAAAACGGATCAACGATGTAGTGTACCGCATACAAACCACTACCAAACCACGAACCAAAATGAAAGTGGTCCATTTGGAGAGATTAGCAGCGTTTAGATCGAGAGATTTGTCTGATCGGGATGATCAGACTTAGGTGGAGGGCAGTGTCACGGATATTAGCATCACTAAGCTATACCATCACTAAGGCGATGCTAAGGCCATGTCAAGCAGTATTTACGTCAATAATCAAATCATGTATACACATATATAAGGCAGCCGAAAGAGATGTCACACACAGATGCATTTATTTATACGCCTATATGTCCTCGAGAGACTGTAAACTACAAACATTCACATCAATAATTCAATCATTTCTTATCTACATAAACGAATAAATAATTGCGTCTACACATATGTACGTATACGAGCAGCAGAGCGGCAATGCACAAACACATACATATATCTTATCTGAGTTGTCACAAGAGAGGGCAATAATTTGTGCACGTAGTTGTGGCTGGCGATTTTGTAGCCGAAACTAACTAGTAAGTTCTGGAAATAGAAGAGCCTAGATGTATGCAGCGTAAACTATAAAAGTGGCGCAAGCGAGTAAGAAGTAATTCAGTTTGAGTTGAGCTATCAATCAGTTTGATTAAGCACGCGATATGGCGGCCAATAGTAGAGTTTCATTTGAGTTATCAATCAGTTTGGTTATTAAGCCAGCGAGTAGCAAAGTATAAGTGTTATTGGGAAGTACTTTAATAAAGGCCATTTTTCCATTATTCAATATTGGAGTTATTTATTCAACAGTTTATTGATTCGAACTTAGCAGAGGATTGCAAATAAGAGGATTTGCAGCAAATTCGTTACAGTATAGTCGCGGCAGATGACACAAATAATTGCTTTCTGCCACACCACGCCATTGTCAAAGTAGAAAGTATAACGAAAAAAGGCCGAGTCGTTTTCAATGCCTCAAGCCCGATGGCTAATGGCACCAGTCTTGTCTTCAACAGTGATATAGAAAAAATGTATAGGCAAATTTGGATGGATGCCAACCATACCAAATTTCAGAGGATTGTTTTCCGATAAGATATTAGTGGACCAATAGGCCTCTACGAACTAAATACGGTAACGTTCCATACCTGGCCATCAGAACGCTTCTACAGCTAGCTGACGATGTTGAGAATTCCCATCCAACAGCATCGAGCATCCTGCGAGAATGCATATACCTAGACGACGTATTATCCGGAGGACACACCATTGCATCGACCATTAAGGCAAGGGATGAAATCCGGCAGGTATTTAAGTCAGCTGCTTTTCCACTTCGAAAATGGAATCAAATTCGGAGGGCGTCTAAAACTGATCGACAAAGCGAAGACTTTCTAGTGTTCGAAGACACCAGCACCGTGAAGGCATTGGGCATAAGATGGAATGCGCACTCCTATCTCTTTTATTTTAAAGCAGGACCACTGGAGGATCCGGAAAATTTAACTAAGCGAGAAATATTGTCAGCCGTCGCCAAGCTTTTCGACCCATTAGGGTGGCTCGCCACAATGGTCATAGTGGCAAAAATATTAATGCAGAATATTTGGTTAGAAGGAACCGGATGGGACGAGCCTGTCGCACCAAATACATGAGAACGGTGGAAAAACTTCATCCAACACTATGGCGAATTAGATAACATACGGATACCGCGGTGGGTAAATTTTTCCCCTGAAGACAAAATAGAAATCCACGGCTTCTGTGACGCTTCCCAGAAAGCATATGTTGCAGCGGTATATATGCACGTAAAAAGAGACGATCAGGTTTTCATACACTTACTCTTAGCAAAAACCAGAGTAGCTCCAGTGAAAACCATCTCGCTACCACGTTTAGAACCCTGCGGCGCCGTGATGCTCGCAGAAATGATGGAATCAATATACCGAAACATTCATTTGGGACCAGCAAAATTTCACCTCTGGACGGATCCAACCATCATACTCGCATGGATACGCAAGCCTCCCTGTATTTGGTCAACCTCCGTCGCGCATCGAATCACCAAGATCATCGACATTGTCGGTAACAAGGACTGGCTTCACGTTGACTCGGAATGTAACCCAGCGGATTTAGGAAGCATAGGACTACTAGCGTCAGATTTGGTCAATAATTCGTTGTGGTGGCAGGGTCCTTCTTGGCTACAAGAAGACAATTCTTACTGGCCAGCACAAGACGCCGATTACAACACGTCCGTTGAGGAAAAGAGAGCGCAATTATATGCCACGACAAGGGTAGATCATATAGATATTCTTGACCGATTTTCAGATTTGTCACGAGCTTTGAAAGTCCTATCTTATGTTAGGAGATTCTATAAAAGAACGCATCCTAAAACTAAAGCAGACTTCCACGAAAAGCCGTGCATAATCCTAGCCGAGGAGATTAAGGCAACGACTCAAGCATTAATACGAGTATGCCAGAAACAATTCTACGGTATGGAATATTTAAAATTGAAAAATAGAGAACCTACTGATCGCAAGAGTGAATTACTGCCACTCAACCCATACATCGACAAAGATGATATTATTAGAACAGGGGAGCGTGTAGGGGCTTCAAAAGATATGTCTTACAACAAGCGTCTTCCGATCATCCTGCCTTACAATTGTAGGCTGTCTCACCTTACAGTCATGATGTTTCATCATGATTCCCTTCATGGCGAGAACCAGCTCATGCTCCGTCTTATCCGAACCCAATATTGGATTCCGAATGTCAAGACCATGATCAGAGCCATCATCCACAATTGCAAAACCTGCATTATTCACCGAAAGCAGGCGCAGTCCCAACTTACGGATACCCTTCCCTGCGAGCGTACTACTCTTACCCGCGTGTTCACCAATACCGGGGTAGAATTTGCGAGGCCTTTCGACATCAAAAGCTACCGCGGTAGGGGATTTCGACTGTCCAAAGGCTACGTATGTCTTTTTGTCTGTTTCTCCACTAAGGCCATCCACTTAGAAGCCACTAGTGACCTGAGTACCCCATGCTTTCTCGCAGCATTTTCGCGTTTTATTGCGAGAAGAGGATGTCCGAAAAACATCTACTCCGACAATGACACAAACTTTGTCGGAGCGTCAAGATCTTGACGATCAGAATTTAAAGCCTTTTTGTCAGAAAGCCGAGACAAAACAGTCTCCAAGTACAGCCATCAAGCATTAACTTGGCATTTTATTCCCGTCGCCGCTCCACACATGGGCGGCCTGTGGGAAGCGGGAGTGAAGAGCATCAAAAGCCACTTCAAAAAGATCGCGTCTCCCCATAAGTACACCATGGAGGAGTTCCAAACACTTTTGTACAGGATTGAGGCGTGCCTCAACTCGCGCTCCCTCAGTCCAGGGTCGAATGACCCAACGGATCTGGAACCACTAACCACAGAACATTTCCTAACGGGCAGCCGTCTTCTGGCGCCGCCAGAACCGGATGTGAACGAAAGCCCTGCCTCCATGATAAACAGATGGCAGAAGCTCAAGGCCCTCCATCAAACTTTCTGCCGGCGATGGAAAACCGAATATCTATCCGAACTTCAAAAGCGTGTGAAGTGCAAGCATCCCAAAGAAAACATACAAGTGGGAGATCTCGCTGTCTTCAAATAGGCCACTCTCTGAGTGTGGATTTCGTTGCGGACGGTTGTAATATAAATCTTGTTGGGTGCCATAAGTGAGTTTAGTAGCATACACAAAGGGGGCGGAAAAAACCTTTGTTGTTGTGAAGTGTATAAAGTGTTAGACAGTTGGAGCCCCAATTTAGCGGTCAGTCGAAGGTCAATCTCCGGCGGAGCCCTAATTTTGTGCGCGGTGATTTTGGTTGCTACCAATTTTCGCCCTAACCTCAAGGTGCTTGCACGTGGAGGTATACTTGTGTGTGCGCGCATTCAATCGGCTGTGAGTGAGTACCCAGTTGAAAACTTGTGTGTGACTTTACACTGTTCCGCTTGGGAGCAGTGTTGGACTACTTGCTCAGTGAGCAATTTTGGACTGCCTGTGTGAGGGGGCATTAAGCCATACTTGTATCAGTGGCAGTATCAGCTGTAGCGTTTATAGTCTGCCCGTTCAACTCGGCATAGCTTTCGTGCCGGTCGACTCGTCCCCCGATACAGGGAACAGTGTTCCGTCCGTCGGGGTGGGTGGTAGTGACCACGTCAGCACTTTGCTGACAAACAACGTACGAGCTACGTCACCGCGCTATTGCTATAGCTGACGGGTTGGGCTGCTACTGCTGCTGACCACTGGTTCTGAGTGGTTATAGCCCTCTAACTTAGGGCAGCCTACATTCGCCCAGTGGGCATCGGTCTTCTCCTGGTGTATACTTCCACAGCCGTGTCGTATAAGCGTAACCGGGTTTGGCTTCTGTGGGGTGGTGCTTTGTGGGAATGAGGGGTGGTGCAAAAAAGCGCCCGGGCCGCTTTCCGTTGGAGGTCGTTCTTCGACGGCCGCTGATGGGTCGACCTCGGGAGAGGATAAAGGGGGGTATGTTCGCGGCAGTTTTTAAAGACGAACACCGGGAAGGCTACCGCGGTGCAAACCGGTCGCAAAGCGGAGAAAAAAGCGGGTAAGTCCGGGATACCGGTGGCGTCGGGGAGGGCGACCACCTCGAAAATCGCTGAGCAGGGGGGCAAGGGCGGGCCGAGTAAGTCCGCGAAGTCGGAGGATGAGGAGAGTATTCTCCCGAAATCCGACGACGACGCGGACCTACCCAGTCTGCCGGAATCCGGGGTATGTCCCTTAAGCTGGGACAAATCCGATGTAGCGGGGGGTGGCCGGACTACTGTCGCTGGCGCCTCAACCGACGGTAAAGCAGCCGATGGCGTGCCAGAGACTGCTGCTGACGGTGAGGATGCAATCGACGGTAGTATAACTGCGGGCAAGGACGCAAATGAGTCGGTGAAATCTTTAGGGGGGGGGGGGGGGGGGGGGGGGGGGGAGAAAACGGTGGAGAAATCGGGGGAGGAGGGCGCTGGCGCTGTTGACAGCTGTGGTCCCCCTGCTGGCACCGAGCCTTCTGGCGGTCAGTCCGCTGATGGTAAGACTGCGAGTGGGGGATCCCCCGCAGCTGGCGGGAACGCTAGTGCTTCTAGGGCTACCTCTGGAGTGGATGACTCCTGGGTGGTCGCCCTAAAGAGGATCACCGCCAGCTTTAGCAGGGTGGTCTTTGGAGACAGCGGCGCAGACCTTAAGTTTGCGGAGAGGCTGATGGAGGTTTCCTCAGAGTATGAGGCCCTCCTAATGACGGCTATAGCCGAGAATGCCCGACTCCGCCGTCAAATTGAGGCGATTTCACTACGGGGCGTCATGCTGGGGGTGCATCCCCACGCAGCGGTGGATCTGCCACCGCAGATCGTTTGGCGATGCCGCCTCCGAGCAAGACGGTCCCGGCTGCCATCGTACCTGCGCCTGCTGTCCCAAAGGCGCTCCACACCTGGTCGGCGGTCGTCAAGGGCGGCAAACCCGGGGTATCTGCAAAAGAGGTAGTGGAGAAAATAAATAAGGAGGTTGGGCCGACACTTGGTGTACGAGTGCACCAAGTGAAACCTGTGCGGTCGGGTGGGGTAGTTATTCGCCTACCCTCCAAGGAGGAGCGGGATAAAGTCCTCGAGAATAAGAAGTTTTCTGAGGTGGGGCTAGAAGTGTGCGAGAACCGGAAGCAAGGCACCAGGGTGGTCATTCGGGGGGTTTACGCGCAAATCTCCCCTGACGAGTTCATGGAGAAGGTCTTTCGCCTAAACCTCACGAAGGTCGACCCTGAGTGTCAGCAGTCAGAGGTTAAGCTGATCAGCCGACCTTGGAAGGCGGACGTCGATGGAGCAACGGTGACCGTCACCCTGGAGGGACCGGACAAGTTAATGTCCCCCCTCTTGGATGCGGGCCGTTGCTAGGTTAAATGGTTTTCCTTCCCGGTTCGGCCAGAGAACCAAACCTACAGCTGCTTCCGTTGCCTGAGTTTTGATCTCCAGGTGAGGGACTGTGGGTTGAAGGCTGCCGTCTGTCGGAGGTGCGAGCAGGAAGGGCATATTGAGGCAAAGTGCCCTAATGGGGTGCATTGCCGAAATTGCGCATTTAGGGGCAGACCCGCCGCACATCTTATGATGTCGGCGGAATGCCCGACATATGCTGCCGTTGTTGCCCGTGCAATCGCCAGACATTAATGGGTTTATTTCTTCAACTCAACTGTCAGGGAGCGTACTCCGTTGTGTGTGAATTGGGGGCGCGTATGGCTGATGAGAGTTGCAGGATTGCCCTGCTCCAGGAACCCTACACTACCAATGGTGTGGTGAGAGGGCTTCCTGGAGGGTTTAGGTCCTTTTGTGACCTTCGGGGCAATGCTGCAGTTGTGGTGAATGAGCCTAGTTATGAATGCTTGTTGTTGAATGCTTCTGATTGGGGAGTGTGTGTGAGCATTGAGGGCTCTTTCGGTAGAGCCATCTTTGCAAACATATACTGTAAGTTTGGGGAACCCATGGAACCATATATCCAATACCTCGATACGGTGCTACTACCTTTGAGTAGCACGCCAGTTATCATTGGTATGGATGCCAATGCCGTATCCCCTATATGGCATAGCAAAATATCCAGGACTTCTCCTGGATATGCTAGTAATGGACGGGGAGAGGCGTTGGGCGAGTGGGTACTCACTTCTCACGTTCATGTTGTGAACGAACCGAGTGAGTGGTACACATTCGATGGGCCCATGGGCAAGAGTGACATTGATGTTACTCTCATGAACAATGAAGAACAATGGCGCAACTTCGTGTCAGAAAACTCGCACGACCCCTTGGGACAGGTCTATAAGATCTGTAGGGGTCGCCGCCAGACCGAAGTTAATTCCCTCCGTGTAGGCGAAAGAACAATATCAACATGGAGGGAATGTTCAGAGCTGCTTATCGAAAGGTTCTTTCCTAGGGCGGATGTTCAGGTAGCTCCCCTTGCACAGGATGTACCTGTACCTCCACTAGAAGTTGAAGAGTTGGAATATGCATTTGGCCTGGTTAGGTCTAAACGGTCTCCGGGTTTGGATGGGATAAACGGAGAAATGTGCAAGTGTTTGTGGAAGTTTATTCCGGAATACTTGGAAGCCGTTTATGATAAATGTATATGGGAGGGTTACTTCCCACGTGAGTGGAAAGCTGCTAGGGTTGTCGTTCTCTAGAAGTCGCCTGACAAAATAAGATCTGATCCTCGGTCTTACCGAGGTATCAGCCTTCTTCCAGTGCTTGGTAAAGTGCTGGAGAGGGTTATGGTTGAGCGGCTTCAGGAGCTAGTTGGGGGTAACCAGTCGGATATACAGTTTGGATTCAGGAAAGGACGCAGCATTGAAGACGCCTGGATGCATGTCCAAGACTGTGTTGAGAGAAGGCATATTTCTTAGGCATATTTATTGACTTCAGGGGGGCGTTTGACTACCTGCGCTGGGATAGGGTTATCGAGCGGTTAGTGGAGCTCGGCTGCCCAGAAATTGCTTTGTGGCAGAGCTATTTCTCGGACAGACGAGCTACTGTCGTTGGTGCCTGTGAAAGTGTGGAAAGGGAGGTGGCTCGAGGTTGTCCGCAGGGATCCATCTGTAGTCCATATATATGAAACATGATGATGGACTCCCTGTTAAGGCAACTCGAGCATCTTTGCAAACTCTGCGCCTATGCGGATGTCCTCCTCTTATTAGTGGAGGGGGATTCTCGCGCCAGCATTGAGCGTACCAGTGAGTCCCTATGTCAAATAGTGGCTGGCTGGGGCGCCCATGTTGGCGTAGATATTTCGGTGGACAAACTGTGATGATGCTGCTGAAAGGCAGATTGTCACAGAATCGCCCACCGGTTGTCCGCATTGGCGGGGTCAGCATCAGATATGCGACGAAAGTCAAATACCTGGGGCTGACAATGGGTGAGCGAATGAACTTCCTACCACACTTGGATGCTGTCAGGGACAAGATGCAGAATGTTTCGGGGCAGTTACGACGTATCATTCCGTTCGTACAATATATCGTGGCCTATTCGTAGCATGTGCTACTTTTGGTGCCGCCATATGGTACCGAACGGTCATGACTGCTCATGGTCAGAGACGCGTGCTGAGCATACAGAGGTGCATGATGCTCCCATGCTTGCTCTTGTGTCGTACCGTTTCCACGGATGCGATGCAGGTGTTTCTTGGTACAACCCCTCTCGACCTGGTGGTTATACAGCGCGCTGTTTCCTTCAGGCTGAGAAGGAGGGCAAGTTTGCCGCTGCTGGAGGATGAATGGGCCACCGACGATAATGTGGAGAGTGGATGGTTGGAAAAGAGGCGTCGATTAGAAGGGGTGGTTAGAGGGAAGTGGCAGGAGCGCTAGAAGAATAGTCCCAACGGCAGGGTGACGTACGTGTACATCCGGGACGTTTCATTTGTGGCGGAAAATCCAGACTTCAGATTTAATCTGAGCCTGGGTTTTCTGCTTACGGGTCATGGTCCTCTTAATGCATTCTTGCATAAGTGGAGCTTGAGCGAAACGCAGGGGTGTGTATGTGGGGCTGCATGTGAGGACTGGGTGCATGTGTTGTGCGAGTGCCCGGAGTACTCGGACATAAGGGATTTGGGTAGTTGTGGGGTTAATGTTGAAGAAGGTAGGGTTGATGTTAGTGGAGCGCTCTCCACTAGTCGGACTATTGATTTGCTCAATAGGTATGCTTTGGAGGTGCTTAGACGGAGGAGACGTGGTGGTGACCGTGGTGGTTAATTCGTGTGTGTGTTCGTGGATGCGGGGGGTTCTAACCCCACCTCACCCCTAGGCGGCCGGTCCGGAGTAGGTGGATACTCAACCGGAATTGGCTTCGGCTGCGAAAGTCAGACCAAGACTTTAAAGTGGTACCACGGGGAACAGATAGCCCGCGGAGCTTGCTCCGTTTCTGTTCGGTTGCGGTTGGCCCCTTTGGGAGCATCGTGGTGGCTGTGGTTGATATCCGAATGCGGTAAGAGTTGGTCAGCTCGAATGTGGAGTTGCATTGCAACCGGGTACCATGACCCATAGAATGGAAGAGGTGTTAGATAGGCCTCCAACCCCACCAAGGTGATGATGTGTCCACTCACATTATCGATTGGTACCAAGGTAAGCGAGCCTTGGGGGCTGGTCAGACCTGCTTTGACCTGTGTACTTGGTACATGCGTGAGGTTAGGTCTTCGAAGACAGGCACTCACGTAAAACCTACACTCGCTGTCTTCAAAGAGGACAACTTATCTCCCAACGAATGGAGGTTAGGTAGAGTCGTCAACGGACACCCCGGCGAAGATAACCGTGTACGTGTAGTCGACCGCAGAACCGAGAAGGGTCAAGTCAGACGACCTTTGGTCAAACTGATCCTTCTTCTCACGGAGATAGAGCTCCTCTTAACAATCCCTCCGTTCCTCCACATCCCTCCTTTCAAAAAAAAAAAAATCAATCCCACGCTTCTTCTCGGGAACCCGTCTTTCAATTTTCCGAAAATCAACCCCTGCTCTCGTTCACCCGGAACGAGGCCAACCAATAACCTAACGCAGATCCGATATCTGCCGCAGAACCTAAAGGCATTCGGCCCATTAGATTTAAATTTTCAAAAACCACCCCACAATTCACTCGCTCTCCGAGAGAGGACACCAAATCAACCCAAATTTACTCGCTCATCTCGAGCGAGGATCACAGAACACCTATGCCCTCGGCCAAAGGCGCGAGACCAACAGAATTTATCAAAATTCATCCCATCACCCAAAATCTTGAAATAACTATTACAAAAAAAAAAAAAAAAAATATAGTTAAAAATGAAAAGCAACAGTATCCTTCTTAATTATAAATACAATCAAAGATACCATTCATGCGCAACTACCCATGGAGGTTGCACCTAACCAAATACGTGCCTATTTTCGAAAAGAAGTTATTTTCTTTTGCAGCAAATGCAGGGAAATTTAATTTTGAGTTTTTTTCGTGGTGTTCTATTTTCGTATAATATCCTTATTGTCATTTGCTACATTGAATGCGAAAGCACCAAGCAAAACCGACTGGAATTTTCACTCGATTAGGCATTCAATACAGAAATAATGATATAATTACGAATTTGTATTTTGTATGGAAGATTGAGTACGATTAGGGCTTTAATGTAGTGTAGAACCCTTGGATAATTATTTCATTAAGCCTCTGTGTGAATTTTGGCATAAAACTCATTATTCAATCAACAAAGATAGCCAGAAAAGATTCAGAAAGCTGAAGTGAAAGTGATTCAAAACTTCCATCACCTAAAGTAACCATATTAGATGCAAACATGATTCCACCATGTGATTGGAAAACTACACATATTAAATTTTTTGAAGATTACAAGCGTTCATATCTGGATATGCCTGTTGTTAAATTGTATAACTCATTAATTAGTCAACTTTCCAATTTAAGTTAAGTAAATCCAAATTCAAAGTTAATTACATAAATGCTGAGTGGGCAATGCCTCTTAAAAGGTGAATCGGATTAAGAAATATGCTAGATAGGGGCGGGCTATTCATAATTATGAACGTATAGACAGATTCATAGATAACCTCCGAAACACCCACTCTTTCCTGATTTTATTAAATCAATAATTATTTCGAACTTAAGTCAAATAAAAATAATGATACAGCGACAATTAATATTACAGTAAGCGAAGATGAAGATGACAGTATTCTCGCTCCCACAACAGTTAGGTCTAACTATGTTATGGACAGAGACTATCAGCCCGGAAGAGATTCACAAAATTTGCATGAAGAGTTTATGCCGTTGGCACCGCAACAAATAATATGAGTTTAGCCCAGCAAGACGATATGCCATCCAAAAGTACTGCAAGTAGATTAGCAAGTCTATCACAAAATCGTACTATTTCAACAAATTTGGCATCAACTGTTAAAGCGACGGTACAAAAGGTACCTGGAAATTTCCATGCAGGCACACATAATGACGGTATCACAGGGGAGTTCGATTCCTGTAATTATCACTATTTACAACAAGTCAGAGCGGCATTAAGTAGTAATTTGGTTTGAAAAGCTTTCGACCCAACCAATTGCAAGTTATCAATGCTGCCTTATGGGGACATGGCTGCTTTGTACTAATGCCAACTGGTGGGGGAAAGTCTTTATGTTATCACCTACCAGCGTTGCTTACCGGACGTGTAACATTGGTTATTTGTACTTTGAAGTCCTTGATTTTGGACCAAGTTAACAAGTTGGAATCACTTGATATCTATGCAAAAAGTTTTTCGGTTTAAACGTTTTCTAGTTTTAGTCACTAAATTTTAAATTTATTTAGCCATTCTTTAAGAGATTTTAGAAGATTAAAAACTAGTTTTTCAGCTCGACTTAAGCGCCTAAACATGTCCATAAGCGCTGCAAGATATTCGCTGAACAAAGCATGCACTTCGAGGTTGTTTTTTTAATATGTATGTATTTATAAAAAATTAAATTGCTGCTCCTCAGTAAGGTATATTAGAGATTGTTAGGGTTGTAATTCTACAATAATTTCATAAACGGAAATACGAAGAGGGTAAATTGAAATCACAGTATCCATCGAGCCGGCGTGGGCCGGGTGGTCACTGTCTTTTTATCTACAGATTGTTTTCATTTTGAATTACTTGCGGAGGGGGCAGTAGGAATGACTTCTGTATTTGTAGCATGTCATAATTTTTTAATGAAAACCCAACCCCATGTTCAAAAAATATAAATGGTTATAAAAGCATTTTTTGAAAAACATGTATTTCCCTATAAATTGCCAATGATAAAGGCTTCGTAAATCGATTTATTTTTATGGCTAATTATGGATATCACTCACCAAGAGCTCATTCCCATTCCTGGCAGTCATCATCAGTGCCAATTGTGATTGAGTCGTTGCGTTTTTTAAATTGAGGACTAATGTGTTTAATCCACCAGGTTTTTAAAACTCGATTGCGATCTTCCTGATACCTGACATCAAAGGAAAGATGAAGTCGAAAAGGTAAAACCACCTAATATTGAATAATATAGACCTGTAGGCTAATTGTATTCAGTCAGTGTTCGATTTGCAGCATACAGCTGATGCGTCGCAGCTCACGTTCAAGAGCCCATACATTGAACCTCTGTAGATTACCTTGAATAACCTGAAATCCTTCTTCCAAATCTTCCATACTGTTTTCAGGCTTGATAATGTTCGAAGCCGGTACTTTGAAGCGATAGGCAGATCCACATTTTATAAACTCGTTATTGTCCGTAGGTATATCTCAGATATCTGTAGGCCACAACAGTTTGCAGTCAGCTGAGTCCAAAAAAAAAAAAAAAACCACTAGCATCTGCAAAATTGTAACCATCGCCACTTTTGCTCGGGTATGGTGTTGAAAGCATCCGAAGCGATCACAATGAGTCCTTGCTTACAAGTTCGGGGCAGAAAGTCAAGTGATTGGTCACTCTTTGTGTTCATATTTTCCAGTCAGTTAAGCACCAAATTGTTTTATAACATTCAAACCGATTGTGCTTTCAGAAATAGCGTGCTTCTTTTGCACGGACATCTTTAAATTTGTAAACATATAAAACGCTAGAGGTGTGAGGCTCTCGATGGAACTTCCGAAGCTGAGGCGTGATTGGCAGAAAAAGCACATCGCCATTGCGGGATCCATTTGTTGAAAACATATGCGACATATGATTATGAGCATAACGCTGATGAAGTGCAGCATGGAACTCAATTGCGTCGCTGTGTTGTATGTGGATCGAGAAACAAAACTTCATCATAGCCATGGCCACCAAAATATAACGCTTGATTTGGATAGCCACCGATCATGCAACAACTACCCGCGAACTCAAAACAAGTTAAGGGCAGGTTTATGCATGGGATTTATATCACTGTGAGAATCTTTCACGGGCATTGGGTTTTGTGCGGCAATGGCAGGGTTAAGACCAATTTACGAAGTCATGACCCTTAACTTCAGCAGCTAAAGCATTTTACATGTCTGCCTGTATGGCCAATGTGCCAATCGCTTCTCGTGGTCCCAATGGCACTGCGATGTGTGTGGCCGATCCACATTCACAGTGCTTTGCTGCTTGGTATGCACCTTGCCCTGGCTTAAAGGTAATTTCACCTTATGCCAGCGAGGATATTCGTTTGGTGAAGTATGCCATACGCGACCCTGATCCCGTGGTGTGCCTCGGAAATGGGGTGTTATGTGGCAGTGCATGATAAAGTATGAGACACAGATATTTATTACCCATTGGTAAGGCAAGAATTATGAAACCTGACAATCGCCTTACATTGGTAGCACATTCGAGGGCAATAGAAAACTTCCCTAACAGTTGCAGCCGAACTAGCAAGAAGGGCGTTGAAGCTGAGGTTATAAACTGGCCTTTCTTACGCCCACTTCATATAGATACCATTTACAAATCAGTAACGCATCATCTTGTCACTGTGGAACAGGGATAGCCACAGCATGATGTTGGCGCTGAAATTTGTGCGCGTATTACGGAGGACGAAACTTTCTTCCATTTTGGATGCGCCGTATGGCGTGTATGTGGCGTCGATATACCCATGCCATATGCCAAAACACTAGAAGCTAATGCAATACCACAGGCACGATGTTGTCGCAGCTGTCACCAAAATTATTGGATCTAAATAGTGGATAAATTTATCATCATCTGAACGCACCTTAGAAACATTTAAGCTGCTGAATTATACGATAATTCACAAAGAGACAAATATATTGTTGAAGCAGACTAGTTTATAAATTAATACCTGAAAATGAAATGTAAATAAAATGAAACGTAATTAAATTAAATATAATCAAATTAATGATTTTAATTACTTACCAATTTACTTACCTTAACCTTTTAGCACCACCCTAATGTAAGTAAATGCATGAATACAGTCTGTATTCAACTGTACCTATGTGCATGCGGTGTGTGTATACCTACTAACAAGCGCGACTTGTCCACGCTCTCTTGTACATATACACACATACGTAGGCTCATAGGTACAGGCGAAGAACTTACCGCTTATTGGAATTGGAAGTTGACAAACTGTAAATTAGATTTAAGAAAATATTAGGGGGACTCGTTTAACCGTATAAATGCCTTATAAAGTGTGTAAACGTATAAATTTATCTAGTGCGTAAACGAGCTGTCAAATTTTGTATGAAAAATCATTTACACAATTTGCATAAATTTACGCGCACATTTCATTGTGTAAACGCGGTAAACTCAAAGGAATGCAACCTTGCAGACATTACAGCCGGCATTTTCATCAGAAATCTCCAACATCAGCAAGTAAATGTATTTTAGTTTTGCTTTTTCACTTAATCTTGACATTTTTTTAATTTGTATAACGATCAAAAAAATTTTGTTTGGCAATAATACAGCTGAAAAACAATCAAGTTTATCAAGAGTATTACTAGGTGCGTTCATATAACCGCGTGTGTAAATGGATATAATATTACACCTTATAAGTTTATATGCTTTCATGAGTCCCCCTATTATAAAAAGAGGAAAATGAATTATTAAAGACACAGTCAATTAGCAATCGACAACGGCGGTTTTTTTTTCTTGGTGCGAATTTAATGCGACAGGCAATATTATAAAGTTTTGTTTGGTTGATTTTCCGACAGAGTGGATAAATGATGTATATAGGAACGATTTTCCGTCATCCCTTGTCAAATTTGGTTTGAGACAAACCGGTTTCGGCGTTGTGCCATCATCAGTGTCGATTTTCGTTCTGATCTGTTGTTGTCATTTGTCCTGTATTTATAGTTCGTAGGTATATGAGCAGGTATTGTCAAGTTGATGCTTGTGTATATTTAATTATGTGTATGTGCTGTATGTTCATTCAGAACCGAGAGTGGTTTTTACTGATCGATTTGTGTGCTGACTGGGGCAGGTAAAAATCCGTAATTTTAGTAGATTGACCTTCTGAACACACAGCACATACACATAACTAAATATACACAAGCATCAATTTGACAATACCTGCTCATATACCTACGAACTATAAATACAGGACAAATGACAACAACAGATCAGAACGAAAATCGACACTGATGATGGCACAACGCCGAAAACGGTTTGTCTCAAAACCAAATTTGACAAGGGATGACGGAAAATCGTTCCAATATACATTATAAAGTTTAATTTGTGCTCCCCTAAAATGAATATACTTTTCGTATTCACCTAGTAAATATAAAGTTTTCTTACTAAAAAATTTTAGTAAATGTTTACATATAACACAACTTAATTGTTTACAGTGAGTGGGGACATTCAAGTAAACTTGTCAGGAAAACCAAAAAAAACGAAATTGTAGATGGAAAAGTAGTTTAACTTTTGCATATACATGCAATTATGACTTAAAGCATTGTAAAATCCGTTCATTCTAAATTTAAAATGCACATTTACTGCTAACTCCAATATCAACGCATCGGCTTATTTCTCTCTAAAGCCTGTTGAGACGACATTTGGAGCAGGTACCAGTTTGGATCTATTTGATAGCTTAGCAGAATGTGTGAAAATACCATTTTTTTAAATTGGTACGGCTAAATGAAAACAGTTTCCATTTGTTTTGGCTTAAACAAACGTGAAATTATAAGTCAGCACTCAAAACGTTAAAGCCTTTCGTGATGCAAAAGAAAATACTATACGTAAGCTGTCAAATCATAAATTTGTTGGCAAGTGTCGAATTGCTTGCGAGTATCTTGCGAGAAAATGGATGCTTTGTCACCCACTACCAGTTTTAACGCTGCGAATTGTCCTATATCGTCGCTCAATGAGAAAATGAAGTCTGAGGATCCCAGGAAAAGTACAGCGGTAGCGGAAACTCACCTTGCCGACGTCGAAAGGCTTTCTTATGAGATTTACCGTTGCTCCAGATTTCCTACCGCCTATTTCCATGAAAATATACTCGTAGATTGTCCTAGTGACCAATCCTCACGCTGGTCAGCGCATACCAACAATCCACCACCGTAGCTCACACGTAAATTAAAACGGTCGGCAATTGTTAATTTTTAATTTTTACAAAATTTTAAACGCTTTGTTTAAAATAATATTTTTTTGGTAAATTTCTTTTCGCGACGCGTATGCCTCCACCATGCACTTAATAGTGCTACGCAAGCCACGCGCCGTAGTAAAAAGAATGAAGTAACGGAAAATCTTTCGATTATTCCCATTTGTTCAATTCAGAAGAATTTACATTCTATACACGGGTGTGTATGAATGTGCGCAATTTTTTTGTCTTTGCTGCTGTTAAATATCTACCAGTGCACGGACTTTTTTAAAAGCAGAATGTTGGTAGACGAAAAATGGTAGTAGAAGTTTCAAGAAAACAATAGCTACAGTTTATACTTGTACCAAAAAATTCCCTATTTATTGTAAAACAAACAAATCCTAAAATAAATCACATACCAAAACGTCTAACTACCACAACAATTTTCCAATGAACCAAAAATCTTGCCACAAAATAACCGATTTCGGCATGTTATTCGGCAAAGTATTCACACACACAAAAAGATGACAATCCGAAAATTATTTGCGTGCTCAGTTACTACATTTATTTTATAAACAAATTTATTTCCGTTTTGAATTTTTGCACACCTTTGTTCTAATTTCGTTGGGGTGGTTAGTGTATCCGCTTAATATTATTTGGTTGTGCTCAGCAATTAAATACGTTTACAAAATGATCACAGTATTTGTTCTCAAAGCGAAAATACTGAAATATTGGTAGATTTTGGGCCTCGGTGGTAGTAGTAGTAGAAAATGAAAATGGGTCAGAAAAGTTAGTAAATCTACCAATGCGGTAAGGTCCGTGCACTGACTGTCCATATATATATACCAACGTATGTACATATATATGCCGAGTTTTAAATGTACATTATATTAGGGATGCAAACGGGTACCCAAAAACCCTTTTCTGACAAATCGGTATCGGAGCCAAATACACTTCGGGAACCGTGTCATTTGCTAAAGGCCGTCAATTAAACTGGAGAAAATTTGAACAAATAATCGAAGGGCAATACAAAAAAATAAAAAATTATACGCTTTATAAATTTCTCCCCTCTTCCAAAACAAACATTTTTATTTTTTTTATTTTTTCTTTATATGGCTTAAAATTTTGCAATGCAAACATTTTTTTGCGGAGGAAAAGGAAAGGAAAGTTGTTGGCTTTTAGCACCAACAACACAAATAACAGCGACTCAAAAGAACCCACGTTATACACTCTCTACCCGGCTCGGTACCAAAATGCCCATTTTTCGGTTGCACTAATAGGCCGGGCTAGCTAAAACGCTACCGGGTGACACAAAATAATGAAAATAGGGCACTAAAGACCCAGGCACATAACGTGAATTGAAAGAGCCCATGCACGTAACATGCGCGAGCTATGAATATCGTCTTAGGCAGCTACCGAGGTTCACCCTACCCATACGCAAAAACTTAATTAACAAAGTTAGTGCTTACTCGCCACCGAACGCGTGGCATAGTCATGATGAAACCAACAGAGTTTCCGTTTATTTTTCTTCCACACTCTCTGAATAGAATGACTCGTTACGCTTCGCTACGCAGGAGGACTGAGCGCCAGGCCGCTCGCTACCCAAAGCCGTGCCATCTATGTAAAGCCCAGCATCCGATCAGTCCGTGTCCGGTATATCACGCAAAGTCTCCGTTGCAACGACTGCGCTAGATTATAAAAGTCAATTATTGCCAGAACTGTCTGTCGATAGTACATCATGCCTGAGACTGCACGAGTCAGGGCAGGTGCCGAAGATGTGGTAGCAACCATCATACCACACTGCACCTGTCGATGGAGGACTTGTCGTCCGAGCCAGAGCCGCCGAAGAGCTGGAACCAGCTGTTAATGGAAGAAGAGGGAGAAGGGTATGAGCGGATGCTTACAATGCAGGATGTGAACGACGAGACGCTAGATGAGGCGCTGTCTCTCCACGCATCCGAGTCGGCCTTTACCGACGAGCAGCAATTACCAGCCGGGAGTGGAGCGGGCTCCTATATATAGTCAGTTCCGACACAAGGGGACCGGACCCACCGCCGTTCCGACCCCTACTCGCGCACGAAAAACCACAGGAAAGTGGAGCGGAATCACGGCCTTTCCGCCCACCCACGCAACGACGCACGCGATCACCACGAAGAACGCGCGAGCGTAGACTGGCCTCTCGGCCGCGCCAGCTATGTACTTCCAGAAAACAGCAGCTCGACCACAGGGACGGTAGACTTGCCACTCGGCCGCGCCAGTTACCTCACAACAGTTCTTCCGGAACGGAGTCATTCCGGCCCGCACTACAGCTGGCCCAAGCCTCCGCCCAATGGCTATCCTGGCGCCAACTGCAGTCGTGAAGGCGGAAGCCGGGGGCGGTTGCACTTCATTCGTGCACTCCTCGATACATGTTCCCCCCGCACAACGATCGACCGTAGGCTGGCGCGAGAGTTAGCACTGCCGACGACCCACGCCGCCAGTGAATCCGGCTGTTTTATTCGATTTCGGGGCAAACATGGACAAACGAAGACGGTGATGACTCACGCTGTTTGCGTCCATGGTTTTAGATGCATCAGCCCCACGTACAACGTCGACCCCACCGTCGCGGTTCCGCACGAGCACATGCGCCTGGCGGACCCACAAGTTTATGCGTCGCTGCTCGCACAAAGCACAAACTTCGGGTGGGTACTTTCGGGTACCTACCCGATCTAGTATACCTTAATGGTTATTCAGTTCATTATTTAAGTTTATACATGTAAATAGTACTTTTTGAAATAAATGAAGTTTTTATTTGAATGGCAAGAAATATATATCATGCAGGTTCCGTTAATTTTTTCTTTTCATCCTAGCTCTAGGTCACGGCGAAGACAATGAGGATGCCGCCGCGCCATCCGGTGCGCACCGCTTAGCTCTAGAATTTAATTTTAAGACTAATCGGGGTCGGGGACGGTCGGGCGGAGTCTGGACTGTTGCGTGTCGCAAGGGGCCGGCATGTTTAGGCCCGAAGCCTAAATTCTTATTAAATTGCGCCACCCTAACAGCAACACTTTATCGACTTATTCGCCCACATGCCGCACATATACATGCATGCCGGTACAATCGTGTGGGGAAGCTTCCCCTTAAAACCGGAGACACCGTCCGAGGAGCCCCGCCACATTTTTATTATACAAGGTAAATTATTTTGTTCTACGCAACTATTGCCACTTTAAAATAAAGCATTATTTATAACGAGAAATATCTCTCGCCTTTCTTTCTTTTCTTTTAATTTTAATCCTAACACAATCGTGGTGCCTCCACTCCCATGCCGAGTTTCGACACACCACAATTGTTCAACAACTAAGGCATGACGTTGGCTGAATGCGTTTGTAACACTTTCAACTATCGTAGGAGTGCGGGTTCAAATCCCACTCCCGGGAGAAAAGGCTTTGAAGAGATTTACAAGGTATAATCGAAACAGCTGTCGCCTTGTCCGTCCTGATGTCACGTTGTTTAAATTTTTCCCAAATTATTAAATAAGTTATAAAATTAAAAATTGCTTCAAATAAATGTTTTTATACATTTAAAGCAATACAGGCAATCCCATATTAACTCATACAAATAGACAAAATTGGTTAAATCGTTGTAGTTCTATAAATAGAACAAAAACAGCAACAACACCAAGTTTCTTTGAAAACCGCCTTACCACCAAGCATAACTTTAACACATAATTACATACGAAGTGTGCAGTGTGTTAAAGATTAAATATGCAGAGAAGGCAATTGGGAAAAACCTTACAACAACTAAGGCATGACGTTGGCTGAATGCGTTTGTAACACTTTCAGCTATCGTATGAGTGCCGGCTCAAATCCCACTCCCGGGAGAAAAGGCTTTGAAGAGATTCACAAGGTATAACCGAAACAGCTGTCCCCTTGTCCGTCCTGATGTCGCGTTGTTTAATTTTTTCCCAAATTATTAAATAAAATAAAAAATTGCTTCAAATAAATGTTTTCATGCATTTAAAGCAATACGGGCAATCCCCCATTAACTCATACAAATAGACAAAATTGGTTAATTCGTTGTGGTTCTATAAATAGAACAAAAACCGCAAGAATACCAAGTTTTTTTGAAAACCGTCTTACCACCAAGCATAACTTTAACACATAATTACATACGAAGTATGCAGTGTGTTAAAGATTAAATATGCAGAGAAGGCAATTGGAAAAAACTTTACAACAACTAGGCATGACCTTGGCTGAATGCGTTTGTAACACTTTCAACTATCGTAGTAGTGCGGGTTCAAATCCCATTCCCGGGAAAAAAGGCTTTGAAGAGATTTACAAGGTATAATCGAAACATCTGTCGCCTTGTCCGTTCTGATGTCACGTTGTTTAAATTTTTCCCAAATTATTAAATACACTATAAAATTAAAAAATGTTTCAAATAAATGTTTTCATACTTTTAAAGCAATACGGGCAACCCCCGATTAACTCATACAAATAGACAAAATTGTTTAATTCGTTGTAGTTCTATAAATAGAACAAAAACAGCAACAATACCAAGTTTCTTTGAAAACCGCCTTACCACCAAGCATAACTTTAACACATAATTACATACGAAGTATACAGTGTGTAAAAGATTAAATATGCAGAGAAGGCAATTGGGAGAAACTTTACACCAACTAAGGCATGACCTTGGCTGAATGCGTTTGTAACACTTTCAACTATCGTAGGAGTGCGGGTTCAAATCCCACTCTCGGGAGAAAAGGCTTTGAAAAGATTTACAAAGTATAATCGAAACAGTTGTCGCCTTGTCCGTCCTAATTTTTTCCCAAATTATTAAATAAAATAAAAAATTGCTTCAAATAAATGTTTTCATACATTTAAAGCAATACGGGCAATCCCCCATTAACTCATACAAATAGACAAAATTGGTTAATTCGTTGTGGTTCTATAAATAGAACAAAAACCGCAAGAATACCAAGTTTTTTTGAAAACCGTCTTACCACCAAGCATAATTTTAACACATAATTACATACGAAGTATGCAGTGTGTTAAAGATTAAATATGCAGAGAAGGCAATTGGAAAAAACTTTACAACAACTAAGGCATGACCTTGGCTGAATGCGTATGTAACACTTTCAACTATCGTAGGAGTGCGGGTTCAAATCCCACTCTCGGGAGAAAAGGCTTTGAAAAGATTTACAAAGTATAATCGAAACAGTTGTCGCCTTGTCCGTCCTGATGTCACTTTGTTTAAATTTTTCCCAAATTATAAAATTAAAATTTGCTTCAGCCATCGACTAACTCTCGCGCCGATAAGACGTCTGTTTTTCGCATACGACGTTCTCTTGATTAACTTGTTTTTCACATCTCTTTTCAAGTGTGTTGCATTTTTCCTTATTTTGCTTACACACCCACACATAGTGTCGATTACGTAAACGTGAACGTGCAAAATGGCACTCAGGCCACGAAACCGCGAGGCCAACCGCTTCGCACTGCTCGATTCCGGGCCCAAAAAGAAAAAGAAACGTAAGCCTGAAATAAGTGCTCCTTTATCCAGTTTCCCGTTTCTCCCCGAAACCAAAATTGAGGACCCAAAATTCGTGGTAATCGAATCTGCTGATTCATCTAAACCACTTTCATTTTATTCATATTTCGCCATACATCGTGCCATTCAACAAATAAGCAGCCAAGTTCACTCCATATCCACTCTACGAGATGGAAAATTACTTCTACGAGTGAAAAACAGTGAGATCGCAGAAAAATTTCTAAAAGTGAAAAACCTTGGAAACATTTGTGCTATATTAGCCACGTTACATGAATCGTTAAATCACGTAAAAGGCACAATGTATGCGCCATTCCCGAATAATGTTTCTGAAGATGAAATTATTATTTAACTGAGCTCCCAAGGTGTCGTAGCTGCCTATAAACTCCAAAAAACTGTAGACGGAAATCCACGCCCCTCAGGAGTTTTATTGCTAACATTTAATCTATATAATCTTCCAAGTAAAATTTATATTGCCCGGTGTACAGTGATGGTACGACAATACATACCTCTTCCCATGCGCTGTAAATCGTGTCAGCTTCTAGGGCGTACAACAAAATTATGTAACCGCTCCCCACTATGTCCCAATTTTTCCCTTCCCCGCCATTCACCATCAACATGCGAACGCACACTTTGTGCTAACTGTTCACAAGAACAACCCTCTTCCTCAAGGAAATGCAGTAAATTCCTGCAAGCAAAAGAAATAATAAAAATAAAAACAAAAAAAAAATGCTCAGTGCGCGAAGCGATAAAAATTCACAAAGAACAGCAAAACATTCAAAGCTCTCCTGGAAGCTCTTACGCTGCCATAGCATCCAACCTGAATGCTAACAACGACAATACTATCTCACCAACAAACAACAACTACGAAGTCAATAATTCAATTACAAAGAAAAATAACAAACACACTATCTACCATGAACACGAAAATTTTGCAAAAAACACTCATAACCTAAATAACTATCCTAACTTCTTCTCTTCTATTGATCAAAATTAACATATCAAACTGCTCAATAACAAAACCCACTCACTCAATAGAAAGAAACACCACAGAGTACGACTTGCCGTTGTACCCCTCATCTTGTAATACCTCCTATAATTGTACTAATCTCAACCCAACTAACAAAAATTTCACCATAACTCAACACACTCTCACGGAAATATCCCACTCTTCACAATTCCAAACACTTTACGATCCTCTCCCCTCCCTCCCTCCAGTAACTTCTGTTACTCCAACCGAAGTCACGTCAGATAACGAAATGCGACATAACTAAACCAAAAACTCTCTATATATACACATATATATGGCGACCAACGTGGTGTGATGGTAGCGTGCTCCGCTTACCACACCGTATGCCCTGGGTTCAAACCCCGGGCAAAGCAACATCAAAATTTTAGAAATAAGATTTTTCAATTAGAAGAAAATTTTTCTAAGCGGAGTCGCCCCTCGGCAGTGTTTGGAAAGCGCTCCGGGTGTATTTCTGCCATGAAAAGCTCTCAGTGAAAACTCATCTGCCTTGCAGATGCCGTTCGGAGTCGGCATAAAGCATGTAGGTCCCGTCCGGCCAATTTGTAGGGAAAATCAAGAGGAGTAAGACACAAATTGGAAGAGAAGCTCGGCCTTAGATCTCTTCGGAGGTTATCGCGCCTTACATTTATTTTTTTATATATATATGTATATTTCACATTTGCTTCCCACTATTTTTTAATGATGTTTAAAATTGTTCAATGGAATATGAATGGCTATACAAATAATTACCGCGAGCTTGAATTGCTCATCAAAGAGACAAATCCAGATGTAATTTGCATCCAAGAGACACATTTTGCTGTAACATGCAGCGTTAATTTTGTTTATCCCAAACAATACCTTGGCTATTTTTCAAATCTTGGTAATATCCAAACGAATAAACAGGGTGTCGGGATACTCATTAAAAGAGCCTTTCCACACGAAACAGTAAACTTAAATTCCTCACTATCCACAATAGCTTTAAAAATAAAAAGTAACTTCGCACTTTGCATTGCAAATACACATATTCCCCCATCCCAAATGTTTCACGAAAGTGAACTGAGAGATTTAGTTCTGCAACTCCCTGAACCTCTCTTGTCAACAGGCGATTTCAACGCCTGGAACCGACTTTGGGGGTCCCGCAACTCAAACAAAAGGGGACTTATAATTGAAAACTTCATCTCAAATCAAAACTTAACCATACTCAATAACGGCTCGCCAACCCATATCTCAACACCCTCATCCCTAACTAACGTTGACATCACCTTTTCGTCTGCCCAAATTCCCCCTAAAATAGACTGGAACATCTGTCCCGATCTATACGGAAGTGACTAGTCCACTATTTGAATTACTATTCAAACCAACGTTAACTCAATAAAATATAACCGCTTTCCTAAATTCAAACTTCACTTGGCGAGCTGGGAGAAGTTCCAAACAGAAATTTTAATCAATTCACCAGATTTCCCAGCAAATAACATTAATCAAGAAACCTCCGTAATTACGAAGACAATACGCTCTGCGGCAAATAAGTGGATTCCTCAAACCAAGCCAAAGTCCGCAAATAACTCAACTATCTGGTGGAACAAAGGCCTTCAACAACTTCGTACCTACAAATGTGAACTTTGGAAAATTTTCAAACGTGCTATGTCTTATGAAAATCTCATGTCCTATAAAAAAGCAAATGCCATATTCAAAAAAGCGGTTAAAGAAGCCAAGAGGAAGAGCTTTGAAATTTTCTTCTTAAAAATCTCACCATCTTCTACCCCAAAAAAGATATAAATAAATAAATGTAAGGCGCGATAACCTCCGAAGAGATCTAAGGCCGAGCTTCTCTTCCAATTTGCGTCGTGCTCCTCTTGATTTCCCTGCAAATTGGCCGGACGGGACCTACATGATTTTATGCCGACTCCGAACGGCATCTGCAAGGCAGATGAGTTTTCACTGAGAGCTTTTCATGGCAGAAATACACTCGGAGCGCTTGCCAAACACTGCCGAGGGGCGACCCCGCTTAGAAAAATTTTCTTCTAATTGAAAAACCTTATTTCTAAAATTTTTGATGTTGCTTTGCCCGGGGTTTGAACCCAGGGCATCCGGTGAAAAAGATATGGTCCGATGTGAAACAGCTAACTGGTATACCTCGTACTCCTATAAAAGTTATTCAATTCAACAATAAGCTGCTGACGAACTCCGCAGCCAAATTCGCCGATTTTTGGTTTAATCTTTCAGATGACAGTAATTTTTCCGCTGAATACATATCTGAAAAAGAGCACTGGCTTGCTACGGCATATAACCCGACAAACCTTTCGCGATTAGCCCAATATGTCGAAGACAAAATAACCTTTTGCGAGTTAGAAACGGCGCTAAATCATGCTAAAGGCAAAATTCCCGGTTTCCACCGGATATCGTATCATATGCTTTCCAACTTACAAACAATAGCCAAACAAAGGCTTCTTTCTCTCTACAACTCAATTTTCTCCAAAAGTAATCGTTTATCAAAAAATTTCCACCGTTTCCGTTGAAACGCTTCGAAATATTATCTATAAAGAAATTATCAAGATAAATTGTATCTCGTTTTTAACCGAAACGAAAAGCTTTCGTTAACGTTAAAAACGTTAACAAAAACGTGATACTTTATGTTTGAATTGTGCTGGCAATGCTATAGCCATGGTGAAGCCGTAAGGTGGTAACAGCGAGCGGACATACACACAAACTCCATGTAATTTGTTTGTGTAATTCGTTGGCGGTAATGTTAAAAATACTCTGAGAAATGTTCGTACTGTCAAAATTCATGAGAAAAGTTACAATCAGCTTGGCTAATGCTTTCACCTTTAATGACTCCGCCATCAATCAGCTTTGCCAGCATAGTTTGAAATTAGTAATCAACATAAATGATTTGATTTCGTTTTGATATGGCAGAAAACGAAACGAAATCGTTTCGTTAATTTGACGTTCTTAACGTTAATAAACGAAACGAAATGAGTTTGTTTCGTTTATTAACGTTAATTATCGTAACGAAATGATACCGGTTCGTTGGTTAAGCATGCCTGCAATTATCAAACCAAGTAAACCCACCCCACTCAGCATTTAGATGATTAAATTTTGAATTTCCCTACATATAAATACAATTTGATTACTCTTTCTGACTAAATAATGAGTTATCATACAATTGAACAAAATAAATAATCAAATATGCATACTTTTGATGATCAAAAACTGAAAAGCATTTTTCGATCACTTTTTGGAATCATTTTTGAAGTCGTTTTATGATTAAATTTTAATATTTCATAAAAACCAACAAAAAAATAATCAAATATGCTTACCTTTGATGATCAAAAACTGAATATAGTTTTTCAATCACATTTGGGAATCATATTTGAATCAAATGTGTTTACTTCAGGTGATCAAAAATTTATAATAATTTTTCAATCAGCTTTCTGAATGTTTTCTGACTATATTTGTTGACTGAATAATGAGTTTTGTACTTGTTAAAACTTTACTTTTCATTGAAAATCTTATTTTTTTTCACATACACACATTTTTTCCAATCATGAAGTTCAGAAAAATATGTATATAAAATTTTTATTATTAAGACATTTTTCAAGACAATGTAATGCAAATGCTGCTCGTGCCCGAAGATTTCCCCAACCATTTCTCCACCTTCGGCTTCCCAGAAAATACATAATAGCCGGACAATACAAAAGTTGGGAGCTATTTGACCAGGTAAGTGAAACTCTCTTGACATATGTACCTGGATATGTCTTCAACATCCCGTGCCGTATCGTATTTTAAGATATTGACCATCATACCTGATGCTGGATGTTGTAGTCGCAGGTGTATATAGGTCAAGTTTTTTTGCGAGTGACCTGTGGTTCAAATAGCTCATTTCCGCATGATTTCTTCCCCTGATGAAATAAGATTATCATGTAGTATCTGTTTGGAATGAGATATGAAGAATAAATGCATCATAATCGCATTCAAAAATGATTCAAAAATCTCAACCAAAACGATTGAAATATGTTCACGAATATGATCAGAAAATGACTCTGAAAAGTAGTCAAATATTACTCTAAAACAATTAAAGCTCAATTTTACAATGATATCAAATATGAATTAAAAGCGTTTCGAAATATGAATCACAAATGATTATTCAAGAATAATCACATTTATGGTACATTTTTCTCCCGACGATACGTTAATTTTCGAACAGAAAATGCTTTTAAATTTGAACGTTTTTAATCACCTTGGGGTATGATATTTGAATATTTTTTGTTCAAAATTTTCAAAAATGCTGGCTGGGACTAATTTGACCACATCATACAGGCCCATTTCTTTACTATCATGCCTAAGCAAAACTTTCGAAAAAATTATTGCTAAATGGCTGATCTGGTTTGTTAAAAAAAAATTATCTAATCAAACCTAATCATACCGCCTTCAAAAATAAACATAGCACAATGGACTCACTTATTCAACTTCAGCACTACGTGTCTGATTCTCTTTCCACTAAAAACCATGTTACAATCCTGGCTACCGCTTTCGAGAAGGCCTTCGATCGCATGGGAGTGCACGCAGTTTTAAGTCAACTTACTTCATGGAAGGTTGGTCCTAAAGCTTTTAATATACCGACAGTTTCGAGTGCGCATCAATAATGTTCTTTCAGATACACATCATCTGAATAATGGTATACCTCAGGGCTTTCCCTTATCCGTAATACTTTTTATCATCGCCTTCGACAAAATCACTGATATTTGTCTTAATATCAAAAGCATAAAACTCACGCTATATGCCGATGATGCCATTTTTTATACCAATATGAAGGATCCACAAAAGGTCAACGAACCGTTCCATGAAGTACTGTCAGAGTTTAAAAAGTGGGGTTTAAAATCAGGAGCCTCAATCTCCATTCCCAAATGTAAACTGCTACATATTTGTAAAAAGGTTAAATGTAATAATCCACAAGTAGTATTTGATAATACCGTAATTGAATCAGTCAATAACATAAAAATCTTAGGTATCTGGTTCAGTATTAATGTATTGAGCTTAGAAAAAACCTCTCAAAGAGACTAAACATTATTAAACACATATGTAGTAAAAGGTCATTTATACACTCCAATACTCTCGTCAACATCACAAAAGCCTTAATACTCTCCAAGATCGACTATGGTTTACCGATTTTTGGCTGGTGCGCTAACTCAAATATCAAGCAAGTGGAACCCATATATCACGCCGCAATCCGCCGTAATATTAACGCCTTCCCTACACCACCCATAAAAGACAGCGTCAGGTACTGCCAATACTAGTTACACAGAATTTCGAAAAATGTTTTTGGAACTAGTCAATAACTACAAACAGAGGAATTTTAAACCTATTTATACAGACGGTTCCAAAGCAACAAACACTGCCTTCGCAGCTACCTCTTCGAATGGAAGTATTATAACAGGAGGTGTTCTATCATCCCACTCGTCCGTATTTACTGCTGAAGCTTTTGCAATCAGCAAAACTTTGGAGCACGCCATCAATCAAAAAGGAAAATTCGTTATTTGCTCTGACAGCCTCTCTTGATTAAACGCAGTTAAAAACATACAAAACAGTACAGCTATCATTCGAAGAATCCGGGACTTTTGTATTAAATATAAGCTAAAAATCGCTTTGATTTGGGTTCCTGGCCATGTAGGGATCCCTGGCAATGAGCACGCAGATAACGCTGCGAAATATTTCGAATCAGCGCCAACCTTTCAAAACGAACCTTATAACCAAAGCGATCTCAAGAAAATGTTACGGCAACATACTCACGAAAAAAGTCTTACAGAATGGAAAAATTTTGAACACAAATATGCCAACCTCAACCCCGATCGCAATAAAGTTGTCTACCCTAGCAACATCACTCGCCTGCAATCAACCATCTTCACACGCCTAACAGTCGGAAATACCCAAATAACACATCAATACATTCTCACCGGAATGGCATCACCTAGGTGTCCATTCTGCGGCAACAGTTGGACCATCGACCACATTTTCAACAGTTGTTTGGCTTTAGAGAGTATTAGAAACAAACACATCATCAATGACCAGTAACTAAAGTTATTAAGTACACCATCTTATGATAATATTTTAAGGATATATAATTTTCTTGTAGAATTTAATTTGCAGAATAAAATATAGTTTTTAATCTTTAAGTATTTAAATTCGGAGCCGAAGCAACGGTGGCTGCTTGTGCTCCTATACATAATTAGGTTAAATATTTTTATATTTTTCCTAATAAACAATAATAATAATAATAATAAAAATTGCTTCAAATAAATGTTTTCATACATTTAAAGCAATACGGGCAATCCCCGATTAACTCATACAAACAAATTTTAATTAATGTTTTATTTTAAAATGGATTACATCGGTGAGTATCATTATACTACCATTGGGTTAAAAAATGCGACTGAACACTATATCAGTCCTTATTGAACAGAAAAGAGACTAGCAGAAGTTATTGAAGAACCGCGGCAACGGTTAAATACTCGCTGCAAAACGGATAGTGCTCAATAGCGGAGACACGCACCTCTGTTGTTCATAGTGAATAAAGCTGAAACGGTTGCGATGAACACACACTTTTCGGTCATAGAAATGAAGAAAAGTTCAGAAATAAAATGGAGAGACATACTTCAGTTGCTATTTTACGCGTTTAAGCCACCATGTTTTTTGTGTCTCCGCGGATGGCCCACCCTAACTATGCCATCATTTGGGCATATTGTCAGGCAGAACGCTCTACCCCTATTTCATTTGCGGCAGCCCACAAGTAAATCACATCAGTAATGATAACCCAGTATATGTGGATTATTCTCATAAGGTTAATGCCCATGCTAATAAATCATATTAACACAGTGGGAAAAATCTCTTGTTCAGAACTGGTGTGCTTCTAGTGTATTCGGAAAAAACTAGTTGTTCGCCATCTATCTCTTTTACATGCTTCAAACTCACGAATTTAACATGGTGATATCCTAGGCGGTGGAAATTGTCCCCGCTACTTTAACTTTTCGCTAGTTCCGAAAAAGATAAAAGTTTTCACTTTAGAACTATTTGTTTTGTTGGCATTTATTTGATAGTTCCGAACCAGTGTAAAAATTTACAGTTTAGATCTAGTAATATTTCATTGGAAGCGGACTGAAACTCTACCTGTTGCCTCTAGTACTATATTTTCCCCTTTTCCGGTAGTTCCAAACCGGTGGGAAACTGGTTGCAGTTTTTTGTGGTGGCCCATTTCTCAATCATATGTTAAACATGACATACGAAAGGCCAACTGTCAGTTTTATAACTGGAGAAAATCTAGTTGCTAAGGAACTGTACTGACGACCGCCGTGTTGTGATGGTAGCGTTCCCCGCCATGGGAAAAGCAACATAAAAATTTTAGAAACAAGTTTTTTCAATTAGAAGAAAGTTTTTCTAAGCGAGCAAGATTTCCGAGTGTATCTCTGCCATGCTAAGCTTGTGACGGACTTTTCCTTGAGTTTGCTGGGGTTAAGTCTCAGTCCGTCCAGGGCTCCTGAAAATAAAGTCCCTATTGGTTCTTCAAATGAATAAACCCTGTTAATTTCATAAAAACGTTATAAATATTTATTAGAATAAATTCAACTTCTACTCCTAGCTGGTCCCATAGCTTTATAAGAGGTGACAGATGTAAGAAAAAAACCATGGTCAATCTCTGCAGTCGAATGGAGTTAAAACCTCCAGACGAATATAGATAGAAAATTGTCAAGTATGCAAAAAGAGTAGACGTGTTATTCGTTGCGCTGCAATAAAATAGCATTTATTTAAATAATCTGTGACAATAATTTTGTAAATACGCGGACAATCCTTTTGTAAAGTGGTTTGCAACTACTGCGTGGAATTCTTTTGTGAAGTTTCGTTGTAATATTTATCACAAATTAATAATCAATTTTAAAAAAATTCGTATGAGTATGGCTCCAGCAAAACTAAAAATTACACGGCAAAGGGCTTCCTCTTCAACTCATCTCACTCCAACGTTCGCAAAACCTTCTAAACTTGAGAGCCCGCCGCCAGTCTCAAGTGAAGTTTCCCGCCTTGAAGCAAAAATTATTATGTGGAAGGAGGGCATATTAGAGGAGCTGACGGAGCGTATAAAGGAAAACTTAAGAGAATCAGAGCAGCGGGTTCTTCAGAAAGTTGGTGAGTTAGCGGCAGAAATCGCGAATTTCAAAAATAGTTATTCACGTATGGAAACTAGGGTTGAGTCAGCGGAAAGCGAGTGCAGGCAGCTTAGAGCAGAAATAAACACTCTAAAAATTCATATAAATGAATGCCAAAATAATGCTTTGCTTTCATACGTATTGATAACTGGAGTTCCCCAAATCCCTAATGAAAATTTAAGTGAAGTGTTTGATATAATATGTCGCACTGTCCAATTAAATGTACCGCCAATACGCTCTGCCTTTCACGTTCGTAAGAGCAAAACTGGTAGCTCGCCCATAATAACAAAATTAAATTCTCCCGCTGACCGCACTTTGCTTTTAAGATCAATTGCATCACCCAAAATAAGGAAATAAAATCCGACAATAAAAAACGTATACCTTTTTCATACTTCCCGGCAATCACTAATAGCCTTGGAAAAATATTTGAAAAAAGTGACATGAAAATTTTCTATACCAAAAACAATAAAATTAAAAATATACTTGGTTCCACTAAATATATTGGGTCCATCTATGAACGAAGCGGGATTTACCAAATCAGTTGTGCGAGCTACGATGCAAAACACATAGGACAAACCAAAAGACAAATCGCGGTTCGCTTTAAAGAGCATGAAAAACATACAAATAACAAACATATACATCTTTCTGCAGTAGCAGCGCATTTTAGTTCGACGTCAGATGACAACCCAACCATACATACGATCGGCACGTTAGAAGAGAGTGTGCGCCTAATAAAAGCTGTGTACGACTACAAAAAATTGGACGCATACGAATCGTTGTACATCAGGAAAAATAAGAGCACAATGAACGCTGACAACGGCAATATAAATTCACCTCTCCTCTCTTCAGTGTAGTTGTACAAACCGCAACAAGGTTTGCATTTAACTGGGTCATCCCAGGTACCCATCAGTATGAATTTACACTACGCCACTGTGTATGACAAAAAACCCACTAATCGTAGATTTAACTGTTGCCTTCCCATACTTCGGAGCGAATGGGCAAGTAGGCAGCACATATACATATGTATGTATGTGCTTAGCTTTGGCTCTTTTCTCAATTCATCAAACATAACAGTTGGCACATAACCATCATCAGCAGCGAAGTCCGGAATATTTTTCAATACGCATTTTATGTAAATACATAAGTTGAGCTTAATTTGTATTTATTTTGTTAAATAAAATATTGATCGAAGAACCCCAAATACAATAGTTCTCTACTACACATAATTTGGTGGCCCATGAGGGGAACCTTCGAACAAATTTCTTCAAAATAACAAGCGAGACGTCGGAAATGTACGTGAAGATCACAATACATGAAACCAGCAAAAAATTTTTATTACAGCAACAACAACATCAAAAGGTATTAAGGAGGAACGAAAGTCAGAGGTAGCGGCGGTTAGTGTGTGTATTTATTGAGTTGTTTATATTAGGTGGAGTTCTTAAATAAAATGAGTGAACCAGTAGAAGTCGATGATTTGATAAAATTGCAAATGTACAGGTTTACCTCGCTAGAAAAAACCTTTGCGAAATTTAAGAAAGACTCCGTCACAAGGAAAACAAAGAGTTATTTTCAACAGCAAATAAAGCGGATTGATGACCTCAACAAAGAATTCCGTGCGAGTCACGAAAGTATTATCTGTTCTGTTATTGAAAAGGAGCATGCCTATCTTAAAAATGATATTGCGGCGAAATTTGAAGAGATGCATTCGACCTGTGTTGTTTAATAACACAACAACAAGAAAAAATATTTCCTTCGCCGCAGCTGCCCCAAGAACCGAACGCGAGTTCACAACCCTCAGTTCAACAAACAAAATGTTCGTCATCAATTAAATTTCCCCACTTACCAATTCCTACGTTTTCTGGTAAATTAATAGAATGACAGGGGTTTCATGACTCTTTCAATCGTTTAGTTCATCTCAGTCCTATACGGAAATTTCACTACTTGAAACAAGGGCTTCCAGCGGACAGGGACGTGGATATTCATCAAATGTTACTTGTTGAAGCTAACTATACTACGGCATGGAGATGCTGCTAAAAAGGTATAATAACTCACGTATAATATTTTCTGAATGAGCCCAATCTTTATATTATCGAATTCAAGCGTCTTAAACTACCAATTTCGGAGTGCGATCATTGGATCGCTCATTATTTAGCCACTAAGCTACCATTCGATACGCATCAAGCATTGGAGCGCCATCTCGGCAATAAAACGGATGTTCCCACCTTTTCTGATTGGGAAGCCTATCTTACAACACGGCTTTTCGCTATAGACGCCATCAAAAACCGCAATATCGCATCGAATGCAATATCCTCGCCTCTATCATCGAACTTCGCAAAACCATTCTAATATGCATCAACCTAAGCAATCATCACGATCCAGTCATAAGATAAAGAGATGTCATGCTTCCGAGAAGAGGAGTACGCCTCAAAAAGACAAGTTTAGGGTTCGTGGTGAAACGCATATTATAGGACGTTGTCCAACATTCCTTTCTAAAGACTGCTATGAAAGAAAGGCAATAGTTCACAAAATCAAACTATGTCTTAATTGCCTCAGCAAACCTCATTAATGCGGACAGTGCTCCAGCAGCAAGAACTGTTTACAATGTGGCAAGCGTCATCAGACGCTACTACACTTTCCTTGCAACACACAACCTTCTATAGCAACAACAAATTATAATCCAGATCAGTTTTCTACTGGCGGAGAAGTACACCCCACGGGTTACAACCTAACACATCCAGCGTCCCTATCGAATATCTCCGTTAATTCACCGCGTTTTCTGGACGCGCATGCTAACGTAGCAGCAGATTACTTGCATTTCAATGTGGCCCGTCCGACCACACGTCAACCTCGACATGTAATCCTTGCTACAGCTTTGGTGTCACTAAGCAACGACGCCACCAACCAATCAGTACCAGCTTGCGCACTCATCGATCAGAGGTCCGAGGGAACCATTACCTATGAAAACATAGTTCAAACTTTACTACCTATGCTGGAATATGTGGAGTAAGGTCGATTGGATCTAACCATTGACTCCGAGTTTGTATTAAGGCATCTTACAGCACATTTTCCAAGCAAAGCCATAGTTCCTTCACACTTAGAGCATGTAACCAATCTTCCACTCGCCGACCCCTAGTACTACCACCCAAAACGGATTGATATTATTATCAGCGCCGACATGATAGCACAGATCATGTTGCCAGAAACTCGAATCTGCAAACCGGATCAACCCATAGCACAAAACACTCGTTTGGGATGGATTTTATCTGGAAGAATCCAATACAACCAGCACCCACTGTTGTAGTTCGATGCCATCATAATAATATTGAGTTGGAGGGTCTTGTGCAAAAATTCTATGAGACCGAACATGTTCCAACTGTAACACAATTATCCGAACAAGATCAGTGGTGTTAAGTGTTCTTTCGTAGCACGCATACTAGACAGGGAAATGGCAAATACTTAGTAAGGTTACCGTTAAAATCGTTATTTGACCCCAACCAAACGTTAGGCAAATCAAAGCAAATTGCATTGAATAGATTTTACCATCTCGAACGTCGTTTGCAACGTTACTGCAATCTACGAAATCAATACTTCGAAAATATAGAGCTACTTCATTAAACCAAATAGTACCAGCACTCAAAAGCGAGGAGCAGCATCATACCTATACTATAACCAACTGTTACTTCATGCGTCTTACCACACCATGCGGTAGTTAAAACCGAGAGTCTTATAACAAAGGTGCGAATCGTTTACTACGCCTCCTCAAAAACGTCGGACGGTAGATCGCTGAACGATCTATTTTGCACAGGTCCTGCATTACAGAACGATCTTCCAGCCCTAATTTTTAGGTGGAGAATGCATAAGTACGTTTTTCTAGCCGATATAAAAAAAAAAAATGTATGGATGCATCGACATGCATCCCGACGTTTATCAATACCAACGAATTCTGTGGCGAAATAAACATTGACATGTTCAGGAGTATTGCCTAACCACTGTCACGTTTGGCACAGCATCAGCGCTCTTTACAGCAATTCGAGTACTACATCAACTTGCACTGGCTGAAAGGGACCGCTTTCCTCTCGCCGAAAATATTTTACATCATGACATTAATGTGGATGACGTCCTCAATGGAAGCGATTCTATTGAAACGGCGACACTTATGCGCGATCAGTTGATTTCAGCCTTACGATCAGGTGGCATGGAGCTTAGAAAGTGGGCAAGCAATTCGCCTGAGCTATTGCAATCTGTACCAGCTGAACACCAAATATCTGGTGCTTCGCTACCGCTCAACGACAACGCAGCTGTAAAAACCCTGGGCTTATATTGGCAACACAATCGCGACTCCTTCACCTTTTCCATAAATTTCGCAATCAACCCCTCAATGACGAAACGTTCAGTGTTGTCCCCCATCGCTCATCTGTTCGACACCTTAGGTTTTTTAAGTCCTGTAACAGTTGCAGCCAAGATAATTTTGAAAGATATATGGACAATGAAGATACAGTGAAGACAGTCAGATCACCGCTTTACACTGGGATGAGGAGTTGCCATCTAATATCGGTATGGTTTGGCGAAAATTCATCACCGAGTTGTTGCAAGTGAACACCATATCCACTCCACGTTGGGTTTGCTTTTCATCTCACCACGTTCAATCCATGGAACTACATACATTTTGTGACGGTTCCACGTCAGCTTACGCCGCTTCGGTGTATCTTCGTGTTCACTTGCACACCGGTGATATTCACACCTAGTTGGTTGCGGCCAAAACCAAGGTCACCCCAACATTTTTAAATACATTCCACGAGTTGAACTCTGTGAGGCGGTCTTAGCTACAACCCTCGGTAGTTGGGTGCAAAGAAGCCTGAATGGTATACAACCCAAAATTCCTATTTTTTATTGGACAGATGCTATGATAGTACTGTATTGGATCCAGGGTGATATTAACAAGTGGAAACCTTATGTTAGCAAAATTTTGTCTATTACTACATGAAATCAATGGAATCATGTACGTACCAATGAGAACCCGGCAGATTGTGCAACTCGTGGTCTCACTCCGAATCAACTCGCAGATATGCAGTTATGGTGGAATGGACCTGTTTGGTTAAAAGAGCTCAAAACCACCTGGATACAAGGTAAGCCAACATAGATCGAACATCTACCGAGGAAAGGGTCCTTAATGTAAATGTACATGAACTATCACAGAAAGTTCATTTCTAAGCAGATATTCCTCGTCTACCAAGCTTTTGCGTATTACAGCATGGTTGGGTCGTTTTATACACAATCTGAAGGCGAAATCAAGGGATGGCTTAGAATCAATATTCGGACCGCTTACTTCTACCGAGCTGCAATTAAGTATATTCGCTCATTGTCCAAATTGTACAAATGGAAGCTATTGAAAGCGAGGTCGGGCTGATTCGGAAGAAAGAGCAGCTACCGAATAAGAGTAAATTGGTCAGTTTGACGCCATTTTTAGATGACTATAATACTTTGAGAGTACGAGGTCGTCTAAAGGACTCAGTGCTGCCGTATCGTCAAAGGCATCCTATAATTTTGCCGAGTAATTACCACTTTACGAAGATTTTAATCGACCATGCTCATCACCTCACTTTGCATGGCGAAACACATCTCACTCTTTCATATATTCGACATCAATTTTGGATCATCCATGCACGAAAAACCGTACAGAACCATCCTCGGCACTGCATCCGATGTTTCCGCAACAAGCCTAGGCCCACTACACAATTGATGGGTGATTTACCTTCACAGCGTATCAACCCTCCCCGCCGACCCTTTCTCACAACAGGTTTTGGACTACGCAGGAGCCGTTGAAATCAAGGCATCCATATATCGCGGGCACACGGTCTACAAGGGCTATATAACAATATTTATATGCCTAGCAACCACAGCAGTTCATTTGGAAGCAGTTACAGAAATGACAACTGAACACTTTTTGTGCGCTATACAGCGCTATGTCGGCCGCCGTGGGCTCTGCCGTGATTTGTACAGCGATTGTAGGACTAATTTTATGGGAGCGGACGCAATTTTAAAGGTGAGCCATCAACGATTAAGAGAAGATGTCGAACGCGAAATTATTATAAAACTGGCTGAGCAAAAAATCAACTGGCACTTCAATCCACCCCATTCGCCAAATTTTGGTGGGCTTTGGGAAGCCAATGTCAAATCGATTAAGTATCATCTAAAGTGTATAGTAGGAGGTACTAAACTAACATACGAACAGTTATCTACGTTCTTAGTTCGCATCGAGGCCTGTCTCAATTCGAGACCACTGTGCCCCCTCACCGCAGATCCCGACGACCTTTTTGTTCTAACGCCTGAACATTTTTAATTGGCGATGCTTTATTGTCCCCATCGCAACCGAATTCCGATATTAAATCTATTTCCGCGCAATATCTTGAATTACAACGCTTAGTCCAACAATTTTGGTCAAAATGGACGACGGACTGGCTTTCACACCTTCAATCGAGACCTAAATGGAAACATGTGGAACCAAACCCCGCTGTTAACGAACTGGTGCTAGTTAAAGATGAGCGGTTACCACAAAATCAATGGATGTTAGGACGTATCGTAGCACTACATCCCGGATCAGACGAGCTGGTACGTGTTGCTACTATACGTACGCAAGCTGGTGTGTACAAGCGCTCAATCTCGAAAATTTGCTGATTGCCAATTCCCACCAATGAATATAACTCACTCGATTCCACTTAATATGACAATTTCTTTACACACTATGCCTATTTCATATTTCAGTTTTCTTCCCCGGAGCCCCCAATCTACGCTTTCGCATATCATGCTGGATTCAGCATTGGGGGGGGGGGGGCGGCATGGACAATCCGCAACAAGGTTTGCATTTAACTGGGTCATCCCACGTACCCACCAGTATGAATTTACACTACGCCACTGTGCATGACAAAAAAACCACTAATCGTATGATTTAACTTTTGCCTTCCAATACTTCGGATCGAATGGGCAAGTAGGTAGCATACATGCATATGTATATATGTGCTTAGCTTTGGCTCTTTTCTCAATTAATCAAACATAACAGTTGACACATAACCATCAGCAGCAGCGAAGTGCGGAATATTTTTCAATACGCATTTTATGTAAATACATAAGTTGAATTTAATTTGTATTTAACCATCAGCAGCAGCGAAGTGTGGAATATTTTTCAAAACGCATTTTATGTAAATACATAAGTTAAATAAAATATTGATCGAAGAACCCCAAATACAATAGTTCTCTACTATACAGTAGTTAATAATGTTTTATGAACAAATCATTTTGTTACATTGTACACATATTATGTTTGTTTATTTTTATTAACTTTTGTTTTAGTAGCACGTCGCTGATGATGAGCAGCAGGTCTGCTCGAAATGCAAACGTTGTGCCAAATTAATATACTGTTGCGTGAGACGTTAACCCGCTAGGAAGTAATCTTTCAAAAAATATAAATTAACAGCAGACTACAAACATAAGGTTCAACTATTTGATAAAAAACAGTGATTATATGTTTCATCATTTGCAAGGTTTTATAAATCCAGCCAGAGACAAATTGCTCTTAATGATATTGGGCACACCGAAAGTGGTAAAATCGTTGTGCATAAATGCCTTACCAAACACAACCGGAGATATTACAGCATGCACTGCAACTAAAAAAACAGATGCGGCTTATTTCTGTCTTCTCTTTGCGCGGAGATGTGTATGTGCGTAATCAACAGCAAGGCGAAGCAATAAAAATTAGTGACAGGAGAGCGCTGACCAAGTTGCAGTAACAACAACGATGATATTTGATGCAATATTTTCACTTATACATGCATTCTAATACAATGGTTTTCGCTTTAGTAAATAGATTATTATCAATTTATGTCATTGGTAATTTTTTTATTTATTCCTCTTGCTGTATTCTTCCTCTCTCCAAAACTCTTTATTATCTCATACTGCTTTGTCGACAACATCTCGCTTATTTGTTATGTTTATAGGTAATTTGAGAAATGATTGTGCTGACAGTGGGCATGTGAGGTGTATTTTGGGTCAAATTTGCAAAAGTCATACAACATTTAATTTGTGCCATTTAAATACTCATAGTCTTATTGCACATAATTTAGACTACCTTTCGTATTTATTTTATGGTGACAACATTGACTTGATTTGTATTATGGAGATTTGGTTTAGATCCAATATTGATGATCACGCATACAAAATGTGTAAATATGTATTACTGAGAAACGACAGGAAAGACAACGTTCGAGGTGGAGGTGTTGCTATATACTGTAAAGCTTCCTTAAATCCAAAAATAGTGTATCGGTCAGAGCATGGAAGTGAAGTTGAGAGCATCTTTATTGAGATAGGTGACGCTCGGGTAAAATGTTTTGTTGCTTGTGTCTACAACCCTAATAGATCAATGACTTGGCAGTCCCATTTCAGAAATTGTCGGAATTTTCTATATATTATGAGCATGTGGTTATATGCGAGGATTTTAATATAGATATTCTTAATAATGACTCCCGTAGTAAGTCCCTTATAAATAACTTTTTGGCATGTGATTTAAATATTATAAATGCTTTAGCAACTCGCTTTGCTAATAACAGTAAGCCTAGCTTCCTTGACCTAATTTGTGTTAACAAGGTCAATTACGTAAATCATTTTGACCAACTCCCTGTGGAAGGTATATCTGACCATGAAATGCTGTTCTTATCATGTGATTTGCAGTTCAATGTAAAAGAACCAGGCTTTGAAATAATGTATAGGAATTACAATTGTGTAAACTTAGAAACTCTTAGTGAAGAGGCTCCTCCTCTTGACGGGAGTGGATGTTTGTCATTTTCTAAGTTAGACGAAAAATTACAATATTTTAGTAACCACGTTAATTACCTATTTAATACATACGTCCCGCTAAAGACCGTGAAAATCCAGAGCCATAAAAAACCAAGGTTTACATCAGAGATCTTGAAATTAATAAAAAAACGAGAGAGAGCTTACAGGGTGTGGAAGCGGTGCCACTGGGAAGCCTACCATCTCTTACGCAACCAAACCAACCTCTGCATCGGAAATGCTAAGGTAGCTTACTTCAGCATTAAATTTGATGCCAAACGTGCGTGTCCGCTACTTCTCCAAATATTCCGTGTACATTAGGGTGACCCTATATTTAATATTTATGTATAATTTGTAATTCAATTCAGCAATTAATAATTCAATATACAGCAGAATAATTATATTGTAAAGAATTTAGTGCAATTCCGCTTATTTGCAACCTTCTACTAACGTTCGTATCGCTAAACTCTAATATTCAATAATGCAAAATGGCCTTTATTAAAGTATTTCACAATAACACTGATACTTCACAACCAATACCTTGCTTAAATCAAACTGAATAGTGTTTACTCAGCTTTAACTCATTTTATAATCTGTGATGTCTCGTTCGCATACTTCCAGGCGTTTCTTCTTCTAGAATTTACTACTTGTTTACCAGCTATAAACTACAGATGCACGATTATAGTCCCTCGCTCAGCCATATGCGCGTGTATATGTCAGTGATACTTCCACCGATGATTGCCTACTTTTGGGATTATCTCAAATATATGCATGTGTTTGTGCGTTTCTCTCCGCTGCTTGTATGGGCATATGTGTAGACATAATGACTGATTTGTTTATGTGCATACAAGTCACTGCTCAATATCGGCTTAGAGATTATAGTATCCCTTAGTGTTGCTAATATTCGTCACAATATTTTGGCGTATAACTCATAAAGATATATGTACATTTCGGGTACTTCATAGAAATGTGTAAATAATAAATTCAAATATTGCATTCCAAAATGTATGTTTAAAAATGTATACATATGTATGTGTTGTGAGGGTACAAAACCCTCGGTTTTGGGGTCCTCACACTCCCACCTCACCTACCACAATGAAACTCACCGTCACCAGCCCAGTGCGCGTGATGCGTATGCGTTATCGATTCTTTACTCGTTATAGAAAATGATTATATGAACGTAAGTATATGGTAACATTATAGAAAAATGTTATATGGACGCAAGTATATGGTATGTAGGATGGATATTAGCGTTATTATAGAAAACGTGGTTTATTGGTTTATATGGTCTCTAGGTGATCCTTAGAATGATATCTCTTCGTAAATTATGTGATAATTCTCTGCGTGGTTGTGTACATTACCAACTGTGTGATTCGGATTAAATAGTTGCAAGTAGTAATCTGTGACTCCCTGGTTGTGTAGGATGTCTAGCTATTCCCAAGCTAGATCCATACTTTTGTCCTCTGGCGATCTGTGCGTAGCTCTCTTGTGCGACTTATATTTGATTATCTGAGATGGTTTTTATTTCGTTTCCTCTGACGGATTGTACCTGATCATCTGTGATGCGTTGTATTTGGTTTCCTCGATCGGTCTGTAACTAACTCTCTCCAGCGTTTTGTGACTGATTCCCTGAGGTTGTTGGTTGTGATTCTTTGCGACTGTTTGTACCTGGTTCTCTGCGATGGTTTGCCTTTGATCGTCTCTGTATACTATTAACTGTTGGCTCCGTTGATCTTCGTCTTTTGCTCTGCTTGTGCTCTCCGCATTCTCTAAAACTACGTTTAGAGAGCCGAAAAATGCTACTTTTGTATTCCTCTTCTGCTTTTGTACCTCGGGATTATTTCTCTGCCTTTGATTCGGCCTCGCAATCGTTCTTCTCTGCGCTTTTCCTCTGACCTCGTGTCTTCGTTGACCTGGGTTCCTGAGAGGTGATGCTGTTGTTAACTTCGGCTGAGTGGTATACTTTCAGCTCACTTAAGTGGGTTGTACTCCTCCTACCTCTGACTGTCTTGCCTAGCTCCACTACCATTGGTGACACAAAGTTTATAACACGATGTGGTTCACTATAACTTGGCGCTAGTTTGGCTGCAAAGTTGTCCACCGCTCTTGATAGCTGATGCTTCTTTAGCAGCACTATGTCGCCTATGGCCGGTCGCCATTGCCTTCTCCTTAAATTTTAATAATTTGCTTGCTCTATAGATGCTCTCTCTTGCTAACATCGTACCATCTCGGATATTTCTTTCATTCTCTTTGACTTCTCTCCAGGGTTCGCTAATTTCTCACCTGTACCAAATGTCTGCTCATCGTAAAGGCTGTTGGGAATTCTCGTTTCCCTCCCTTGTACTATGTATACTGGACTGTATCCGGTCGATTCACATACGCTTGTATTCAACGCCACCGTTATCTCTGGTAACAACTCATCCCATGTCTTTTGCTCTTTTCCCGTAAACTGTTCTAGCTTGCTCTTGATGTTCCTGTTTGCTCTCTCTGTCAGGTTCTCCTGCGGTGTTTCGGTGCCATTAATTGGTGTTTCACGCCAAGTTCCTCTAAAAATGTCTTAAAGCGTTAAATACCTTTGGAACGCCGAACCGTGCCAAAATCCTCTCTCGAAATTTTCGTATTAAACATTCTGTCGTTGCCTTCCTGGTCGGTGCTACCTCTACCCATTTTGAAAATTTGTCTAAGAAGACTAATGCCATGCTTCGATTGTGGCAGCGGACCAACAAAGTCTGCATAGACTGGCATAGACGAGGCTCTTCTGAAATCTTCGCTAGCATCTTACCCGCGGCTGGCTGTTGACTCGGTTTGTATATTTGACATGCGTGACACTGCTTTACGTAATTTCTTACATCCTTGAGCATTTCTGGCCAGTAATATCGTGTTGTTGCTCTTGCTATCGATTTTCGGATACCCATATGCCCTGCGCTCGGTGTGTCGTGTATCTCCTCAAGCACTCTGCGTCTCTGTGGGGTCGGTACACATAGCTTCCATGGCACTGCATCATCACCATTCACTTGACTTCCTATGCGTCTGTAAAACTTTCTATCCTCGATAACGTACTCTGGGAATTTATCCCGGGCCTTTCTTACATCTGCCACCTTTGCTTTAAGCCATTTATTCTCAGCTTTGTTGTCATCTATCGTCAACGTACCTAATTGCTCGTCCATCGGGTGCCTTGATAATGCATCTGGCAAAACATTCAACTTTCCTTTTCGATACTGTACGTCAAATAAATATTGCTGTATTTCCAACGCCCGTCTCTCGATCCGACCCGTCGGACTTTCTATCCCATTCAACCATTTAAACTTTTGGTGATCTGTTATTACCGCAAACGTGTATCCTTCTACGTTCGGCCTCATCTTTCGTATTGCTCAAACTATTGCCAAACACTCTTTTTCTGTCGGTGAGTAGTTCGTCTCTGCCTTGTTTAACCTGCGGCTTGCGTATGCTATTACTCGCTCTTCATCGCCTGACGCTTGCGTAAGTACTACGCCAAGACCAAAATCACTTGCATCTGTCTGTAAACTAAACTTCCTCGAAAAATCTGGACAAGCGAGTACCGGCGCCTACGCCAGTGCTGCCGTAAGTGATTCGAATGCTGATTGTTGCTATTCAGACCACCTCCACTTACAACATTCCTTAAACATCTATGTTAACGGGTCCGATACGAATCTTCAATGATACTAGCCCTAGGAAACGTCGTAACTCTCGTATGCTATGCTGCTATCTTGCCTGGGTCGGTATGGATGCCTTCCTCGCTAACGACATGACCTAGATATGTTAAACTTTTCTTAAAAAACTCACATTTTTCCGGGTTTATTTTCAGGTTCGCTCTGTGCAGTCTTCGAAATACTTCTGCTAAATGTGAAATGTGCTCTTCCAATGTTTAATGATAATATCGTCAAGATATGCAAACGCATATGGCTCCAATTCTGGTACTATGACATGATCAAATGCTCTCTGGAAGGTTGCCGGGGCTGAGTGCAAGCCAAATGGCATTACCCTCCATTGGTATGGTCCACGCCCAGGTACTGTGAATGGGGTGTATTGCTTGCTGCTTTCTTCCATGGGGATATGCCAATATCCATTTTTCAAGTAAGGGCTACTGATAAATCTCGCGCTTCCTAATTTGTTCAAGATGTGTTCGATACGTGTAAATGGTATGCGTCCTGTACAGATCTTGCGTTTAGTTGGCGGTAGTCTACCCAGAGTCTCCATTTGCTATTCTTTTCTCTTCCAAAACTATGGGTGGGCTGTGCGGGCTATTCGATGGTTCGATGCAACCAGCCCGTCAATTTTCTTGTTGATTATTTCTTGTATTTTCCGTATCTTCGGATAGTACCCTTAATCGGACGTTCATCTCTCATAACTATTTTGTGCGTGTCCACCTTGGATACGCCTAACATATTTGCGAACACCTGTAATTCTTGGCTGAGAAGTTCACTCACCGAAATCATCGCTATTCGTTTCGACCATAGTTCCTGCTTCCGTTCGTCTTCTCTCAACGTTATTTCTTGACCACCGCATCCCATCTCCAGGTTTACCTTCGCTAAATAGTTCGTGCCAATTACCACCTCATATCCCAGTCCCGGTAAGATTAGCATCTCGTTCCGCTGTACTTTATCACACATTCTTAATACTGCATCTACCACTTCTTTGGTTATTACTGCTCTGCCGATGCCCATTCTTACTCGTGTCTTTACTTCCTTGAATTTGCCAGCTTTCGACCTCTTCGCGTCAATCGCTGCTACCACTTCTTCTTCTTTTACGTACGTTGCTACCAAGATGCCGCCCTTTGTGTATTCGAACATGTCTAATTTCTCCGAAGTTGCATCTCCGAAGACCCCATCCCTCGGCTCCAATGTGGTCTCCTGTCGTTTCCCCGTTGTTTACGACAACAATCACGAGTGAGCACGCCTATCTTACCACATGCCCAGCAAAATTCTCTTCTTACGATTCGGCAACCGTATGAAAAGTGACCACTTCTTCCGCATCGCCTGCATGCCGTTCTTGTGTCTACGTATTCTTGTTGTGGCTCTGACCTCTGTTGCTGTTGGACTACTACTCGCTTTTCCTGTACTTGTTCTGCCTGGAGACACTGGCACCGATCTTCTTGACGTCGTGGTACGAATGGCCTCGTGGTTGGCCGCATTGGTTCCCTGTCTGGAGTAATATTTTCACACCCTTGAGCTAAACTTACTTGCTCCTGAAAATTGCTGGCCTCGCTCCGCTTTATATATAATTGATACTCCCTCCGCGAGTTTCTATAGGTGCGAGTTAATTTCTGGTCCTCGGTGTAGCCCGCATGATGCATGAGTCCTTTTAGCACTAAGAAATAATCATTAAATAACTTACCTTGTCATTGTACGCGCATTTGAATTTCATCTTAAAATTGTTCTAAGTAGCAGGAGCTTAAGAAGGACTTCAGGAAGTCCTTTTTGAAGGCATCCCACTCTTGCCAATGCCGGTTGTTATTACTATACCATACTAACGCTTTGTCCTTCAATAACTCCGGCAGCGCTTTCGGAATCGTGTTGCGGTTGACTTCGTACCCATCTGCTAGCTCCTCCACTATTTCGATGAATCATAGGGGATCTTTGCCTTCATTGTACTTTAATCTCCACTTCTTTACTCTATCTATGATCGCTGCATATGTGCCAGGCTGCTGAATATAATTGGTCGTTGCGTATGTACCAGGCTGCTGTATATACTGTATCGGTGGTTGTCCGACCTTCATCTGATTGGATGCACCATTTGCCTCCCTATCATTCTCGGTGAATTTAGTTCGCTGCTTGTCTTTGGTGTTTGTGGATTTGTTAACGGCGCATGCCGAATTGCCAACCCTACGAATCGATTCTTTAAGTTCGCATTATCCTTCTTAGCTCGTCAACCGTTCCGCTATCCTCTATACCAAATTCTGTGATGTAGGCTTCCAGATCCTCTCGAGTGAGGTAGTATACCCACGATAACTTTACCATTGTTCTGCTGCATATCTGTAAAGAAGGTTAAAAATGATTAAGAGACGAACGCTGATGAGTAGCGTTGGATAGCAATTGTTCTTTATTGACGAAATTCATTACTATTTATACAAAAGTTCTTAACCTATACATATATGCATACTTACATTAATATTTACATACTAAAAGTGCATGACTCAATAATGAGGAATTGTTTGTCAGCAAATTATTATATTGACCTACATATTGTCAATATGATTCCCGCTTGACCAGTTTGGTATGGTGCATCAATATATTGGGCGAATTGGCATATGCGAATGAACTCATGGTAGTTATCTGGGTCAATTAGATATGAACGTATATTTGTAATGTTAAGCGTGTTTGAAGTGAGGTGAATTCCACGCAATACTACACCATCGGCCATTTAAGTGAGCGTATATTATTGTATGTTTGATTATAGACGGTCACTCTAATGTCACTGTGATGAGTGTGCCATGTTGTTTCATTTTACGTGGAATGACCCAGTCGACTTGCTTGGTGTTACCAAAAAAAATTTTTTTTGGGATTCATTTGTAGTTATTAATTATGTCATAGTGGTAACTTGATATTATGAGTTTATGTATTTTCTTTTTGGTTTTTATTCGTTTGCATTTGCTTTACATACAGTGCCCGTTATGCTTACTCTCGCTTCATAATATGCTGACTTTTGCTATTATTTTTTTGTTTTCATATATTTACTATGATTACACAGCCGACCCTTAAGAGCGTCGACTCACTTAAAAATCGGCATGTGTCTACAAATTAACGTTTGTGAATTAATGGTAACTGGATACTAATATGAATTGTTTGTTTTCTCATTTTTAGTGACGAGTAAATTGGAATGCTATTGTTGAAAGTGTTTCTTTTTTTTTTGGTTTTTTATTATTTGAGTTACTAGCAGGTGTTTTATTTTGTGTTGCGCCTATTCTACCGGTGGCTAATGTAAAAATATTTTTCCTATTCTGTAATATTATGACCCCTTGAATTGAGAGGTTTTCTTAAAGGAGACCCAGGTGCCTAAATATTTATATTTATTTCTAATAATTAAAGATGAATGATTTTTTTATTAACCATTTTTATTAAACAACGATTTTCATTGTTTATCGGGCTGTACTGAGCTAGGGACACATAAAGAAAATTTAGGGGTTGTGATTGATGGAAGAGCATATTAGTTTTTATTAATGGGTAGACGGAAGGTACAGCGGATGCAGAAATTCTTCTATCTTGTAATTTATTTTTCTTATTTTTCCATATTTTTCCTATTTTCCAGCAATATCTTTGATCTTATATGTCATGCGATTTCTGCGGCGGCTACCAAGACAGATTTGTCACATGCACAACCTCTTTGATTAGTGCAATTAACTGATCTTAGAGAACTTGGGTACCAATTATTATTTTATAAATTCGCCTACTCGAGTATATATTCAATTATTTTTCACCAATTTGTCGCTCAGGACAACTGTGTTTTCCTTATAAATTTCAAGTCCTGGATTGGCGGCATTTGTAAAACGTGTGTACAGCCTGATAAGTAATTGGCCTAAGTCAATTTTATCATCTACAATCAGGTTGCTTGTATTTCTTATGCTACCATTTTAGGAGCGCGACATATCTTATTGCTGCAAATTTATATAGCGCTTCACATATATTTTTATATGTTCTCTTTGTGACTTTTCTTCTTTCTTTTTTTGTTGTTCTTATTGGCTGGGTTTTTGGTATTTTTTTTTTTTGGGATTTTGCATATTTCCACTGTCCTAGAATTTCCTATTGCTTCATGACCATCTTTGTCAGGAGCATTCAAAGGAATTATGCAAATTTTGATTTGCTATTAAACTTTGGCAGGGTTAATCCATCTGCCTTTATTGTTGATTGCGAAATTTTAAAAGTTATGACTTCAATTATTAGTTGCTCTTCCTCAGCTTTAGGATTGGTTTTAAAGAGTTTTAGAGTGCCTTGAATATTAAATGGGTGCTTGAGCATTTTTCAACTGCCTATATTTAACTTTCATATAGTTTTTGATTATAGTGGCTATTGCAATGACTAATAGCACGATAACGCAGATTAAAACTGCTAGCCAAATATCTGGAATGTTTGGAGCAGCTTTTGTTTCTGGTTCAGCTGGTGGTTCATATTTAACTATCCTGTTTTCTGTTTCTGAATTTCCTGAATTTTCCTTCCCTAATCCATAACCGGCTAATACTATCATTATGCCGTGTGTTATCTTTGTCCACCACGACATTTTGAAATATAATTATCTTCCTGCTTCTATGAGTAAAAAAATTTTCCACGAAAACGTTTACTAAGTTTAGACTTTAACAAAATTTTCTTTGTGTTTGTTTAAGCATTCCATTTTACTTTCTTATTTAGTTAACCCTATTAAAGTATACAAAATTTTGTTCTTAATGTGAAAAATTTGTTTAATTTAAAATTTTTTAGCAAATATATATTTTTTTTCAATTTACACAATATTTTAAAAATTAATTTTTATGCCATTTTGCTTTTATTATTTTTCCCTGATTTATTTGACATTATAAAGATCTAAGAAGGATTTTGCTAATTTTATTTTTCCTTATTTAATTAATATTATAGAAACTATTGTTTAAAATTTGTTTCTAAATTTTTGATTTTCTTAAAAAATTTTCTAAAGTTAATATTTTTAACATTTCTAGTTTTCTTAAAATTGAGATTTATTATTTTTGTTGTTGAATTTACTTTACAAAGTAGATATTGTTTAAAATTAAATTTTATGCTATTATTATTTTTATTCTACGCCACATTGGGCTTCAATCTTTTTCTCTATTTTTAGGTTTAGTTTGTGCCATTTTCAAGGCTGACATTAAAATTTTGGAAAAAAAAAATTTGTTCATCCTACCATATTTTAAAAAATTCCTAAGCAAAAAGGAAGTTTTGCTCATAGTTTAGCGTCCCTGAGGCCGCTCAATTGATTCTAAAAAGTTTTAATTATACTTAAACATTTATAGCTCCTTGCTGCCAGTGTGAATGTTGTTTGCTGTGGATTTTTGCTGTCGATCAGGATTTCCTTATTCCACCTCGCTTATGGTTTTATTTGGTCAGTCATCTTTATTCCACTTCCTTTATGCTTTTATTTGGCCAGTCATCTTTATTCCACCTCGCTTATGCTTTTATTTGGTCAGTAATTTTCTTTGCCGTTAACTTCGATTTTAATCTGCTCAAATCCTCATAAATGATGATGGTAACAATTTTCTGGAAATCCTGCTTATAGCGCAAAATGTCGCCTTCCTTTTTATCCTGTTCGGTTCAGGATTACTTAATTTTTATCTTTAGTTTGGCAGGACCTTTAGTCCTGTCTTTAAAATTCTTGGCAGTTAGCGAACTGTTTGCAGAGATGGCACGATGTCTGTTCAGCAAGACCTAGCGAATTTTGCTTCTGAGCAAATTTTCAGCTAATTGAAGATCAGCCTAGCAGGATCTTCCTCCAACAAGAATTTTTAGTAGTTTTGCATATTTTAATCTAGTTTGGAAGGACCGCCATGTAAAGAAGGTTAAAAATGATCAAGAGACGAACGCTGATGAGTAGCGTTCGATAGCAATTGTCCTTTATTGACAAAATTCATTACTATTTATACAAAAGTTCTTAACCTATACATATATAGATACTTACATTAATACTAAAAGTGCATGACTCAATAGTGAGGAATGGTTTGTCAACAAATTATTATATTGACCTACATATTTTCAATATAGTTCCCGCTTCAGCAGTTTGGTATGACGCATGCATCAATATATTGGGCGACTTGGCAAATGCGAATGAACTCATGGTAGTTATCTGGGTCAAATAGATATGAACGTATATTTGTAATGTTAAGCGTGTTTGAAGTGAGGTGAATTGCGCGCAATACTACATATCCTCGTAGTATTAACCCAGAAATATGAAATCCTTGTTGACCTTTTCCTCGCTGAAGCTCTCAAATTTTATGTTACAATTTTGTATTTAAATCTGCTCGGGTGCCGGATTTTTATTGTACAAACTATGCCGCGTCCCCCTGAGTTGGAACTTTATTGTGCAAACTATACCGCGTCCCCATGAATTGAAACTTTACCCATCAGATTAACTACAAATTGGAAAGCTGAATTGGTGATGGGTAGTCAATTTTAATGAAAAGAATAATGTTGTTCGTTGTGTATTGTACATGCTGTGTTGACCTTGCTCGACGCTTTCAACTTCTGCTTTACGGTGTGTTGGTATGTCGTATGCTAGTGCGTACATATGTATGAAAAATTTCCAATCAGTAGCGGTGCTTATTTTTGGCGACTTGCTGCTTATCTCCGTTCACTCAAATTATTATGTTGTATTTGTAGCTGGGTGCATTTGATTGTGCGTGCACAAAGGGTTGGTTGGTCGATGCATTTTTATGTTTTGTGCGTGTCCGCTACTTCTCCAAATGTTCCGTGTACATTAAGGCGACCCTATATTTAATATTTATGTGGGCAGAAATGTAACTATTTTGCTTGCGTGCAAAAGTGCGCAAGTCTAATTTGTAATTCAATTCAGCAATTAATAATTCAATATACGGCAGAATATATAGTTTGGCGTATAATTCATAAAGATATGTGTACATTTCGGGTACTTCATAGAAATGTGTAAATAATAAATTCAAATATTGCATTACAAAATGTATGCTTAAAATGTATACGTATGTATGTGATGTGAGGGTACAAAACCCTCGGTTTTGGGGTACTTACAAGCCCTCAGTGAAAACTCATCTGCTTTGCCGATGCCGTTCGGAGTCGGCATAAAACAAGTGAGTACTGGCCCGCCAATTTGTAGGAAGAATTAAAAGGAGCACGGCATAAATTGGAAGAGAAGATCGGCCTAAAATCTATTCGGAGGTTATCGCGCCTTACATTTATTTTTATTTATTTAAGGAACTGTACTAGGTATTGTATATACTATTATTTGGTTTTTAGGTCTAGTTCAGAACCAGAAATTTATATCACTATTTACTGACTTCCCTTCAGGCAAATATTGAAGTCTGGTATAAGCTGCATATAAGCCACTCGGTCAGCCATGCTTAGCGCCTACTACGGCGTTCACTTTTCGTTTTGGCAACATACAAGCAGGTTGATAGCCAGGAGAGCAAAGAGATATACCATAGTTTTGTTATGACTTCAAATGACTACCAATAATATGCATTAACATGTTCATACCTTCGCAGAGGGTGAATTATAATGCGCGAATATACATGCCCAAACATATTGCCACATATGTAAGTATATGGGTGAACATATCGATCACAGGTTTTTATATTTTTGTGGGCTAGCATTCCCGTGATAAGGCATATTATAAATGCCCTAATGCATGGCTAAATATACACAGTGTTAAAGCCTGCATTACCATCTCAAAACCTCACCCGGAGGGGTCGCAGGTAGACACTCTCGTTGTGTTCTTTTCCCCTTTGCGGACTTGTCCTGTCAAACGGTTCCCGTTAAATGATGCCTTCATAATTTTCTACCAGCGATCAACCAATTGAGTGTTTTCCCATTATCTTTTATATAATTATTATATATATATATAATAGCCTGCCGCACAGGCCTTTATTTCAGAAATATATAAAACAAAAGATAATGGGAAAACACTCAATTGGTTGATCGCTGGTAGAAAATTATGAAGGCGTCATTTAACGGGAACCGTTATATTAACACATACATATATATATATATATTAGGGCGGGTCGATTTAAAAATCGCTCATTGCTCTGTAAAAATCGTGTTCTAGGGATCAAAATAAGAAACTTTGCCGAAGGAACCATACCTCTAAAACGAATTCTGATGTCCCCCCTTTGAGTCGAACTTTTGGGTAGGGGCAATTTCAATTCTACCTGCTGTGTCTTGTGGTGGCTTAAAAAAAACAACACAAGCAATTTTACGATCTGCAATTGTGTCACAGTGATACCTTCATTTTTTAAAACGGTTGAATAAAAAACCCACACAACTATGTTTACGACATGCAAATGCATCACAGTGATGCCTTGATTAAAAGGGGGTTTTAAAAACACTAATTTCTAATAATTTTTTTTAATTTCTTTTCTATTACTAAGTTAAATTCATTTTTTCATTTACATATGTTCTGACTAAATAAATTTCTAAAGAGAAAAATAAACTCCAAAAAGAAAAAACATAGGCATTTCAAAGTGGGATTTTTCAAAATTTGCCCCTACGACCCAGAGGGGGGACATCAGAATTCGTTTTAGAGGTATGGTTCCTTCGGCAAAGTTTCTTATTTTGATCCCTAGAATATGATTTTCATAGAGCAATTGGCGATTTTTTTGCCTCCCCACAAATCGACCCGGCCTAATATATATATATACATATTAGCAGATTGTGTTTCTACTTGCTGTTGCACAGATAGGCACAGATGGTAAGTTCTTTTACCAACATCGCGTGTTTCAATGTCCGGCTTCCCAAAGTTCCCCGTTTCCGGAAATCACGAGGAATTCCGGCAACATTGGTTTTTAGATAATAATCCGCTGCCAAAATCTATTGTGAATAGGCAATGTACGAAGAAGCTGCTTGTTAACATTTTTTTGACAATCAGTAGTTGGCCATTGCATTGTTTCAGGCGAAGTAAGTTAGCAGAAAAAATAAAATCAAATACCTTGGAGTGATTATAAATTTGTGTGTCGCTATAAATGTAGAATAGTTCCAGGACGACACAAGAAAAGGAAGCACCCGAAGCAACAGCAAAAGTGTTGGAGGTCACAACGATAGAAACCAAACCAAGGTAGCCGGGTTTTTGAAAAAAAGTAAAGTATTGTACTTTTACATGTATATTAAAACCAAGATAGCCGCATATCTTCCTTGTGAGTTTTGTATTCCCTTTACAGCTTTCCGGCCACGGCATATCGCACGTGGAAGGAGACTATTGAAACGGGAAGGAAACTATTGAAAGGGGAAGGAAAACGTAACAACGAGTTGAGCGGTGACTAATTTGCGCTCCTATTCAGCAAAGTAGTGTGGCCGAGACCACAATTAGAATACCAGTGCGACAAGACTGTTAAGCGAACTGTCTCCAGGGTGGCTAGTAATAAATAAACAATAGGAATAAAAGTGTTTAAAATTCCCTGAGTAGCAGGGCAGTGCAGTGAAAAGTAGCGTATAATAAAAGCTTGAGAAGAGGGCAAGCCCCCAATACTATTATAAAAGTTGTATTATAAGTAAAACGCAATTGTTTAAAGGTCAAGTCGAATTGAATTTTATTGGAAAATGCTTTCCCTTTTATACAAAAATTTCTTACTTTACAAATACCTATTTACACTATTATTTACAAAACTAAATGTACATAACTTCCTATATGCAAGTCAGCATTACGCTAACCTATTTAGATACATATGTACATATATATGTGTGTACTAGGTTCGTCGGTCAATGTGACGAATTGACAAACGTAAACAAATGGGAAACATATGTGCAATTATGCATAAATGCATGCTGAGCTCGAGTGGCTATTTTGGGAATTAAGATTTGGCTACATGTGTGGACTACATGTGTGTATGTATGTATTGGACACTTGAATGCAGTGGAAGTAGAACGATTTCTAAGACATACTATAAAGTGTTTAAAAATCCCTGAGTCGCGGGGTAGTGCAGTAAAAGGTAGCGTGTAATAAAAGCCCCTGAGAAGAGGGCAGGCCCCAATACTATTATAAAAGTGTTTAAAAGTCCCTGAGTAGCAGGAGAGCGCAGTGAAAAATAGCGTGTAAAAAGTTCCTGAAGAGAAGGGCAGTTAGTCCACAAAAGGTGCCTTAAAAGAAGGTGACAATGCCCCACAAAAGCAGAGTATCCCATTAAAGGTGAATGTGCGAAAAAGTCCCAGCAAAGCAGGGCAGTGAATCTACAAAGGGTGCCTTAAAATAAGTCTTAAAATACCCCACAAAAGCAGAGTATCCCATTAAAGGTGTATGTGTGCAAAAGTCCCTGAAAAGATGGGCAGTGAGTTCACAAAAGGTGCCTTAAAATAGGGTGAAAACACCCAACAAAAGCATAATGTCCCTTTATAGGTGTATGTGCGCAAAAGGACCTGAAAAACAGGGCAGAGAGCAGGCAAAGTGCTGTGAAAAAAATAAACATTAAAGATAGTGAAAACCTCTAAGAAAACTCAATAACCAAATTATATAGAGTGAAGTTTTTTTTCTTCTGATAATCAAGATATAAAAATTGAAAAATTAATAGCTGGGTTACAAATATTAAAAGCAGTGCACCCTTTCGATATTTTAGAAATCTCTCGCGCTTGTGATACGCTTCTGGAATTTGAAGATCGGTTCAACGAGTCCCCAGGGGCGGACCACACTGTATTTTCCCTTGAAAGCCAAAGGTAGGAATTTGAGGCCCTTTGGGAGACAGTGAAGAAGTGCCTTTGCAGCTATTCCCTTGCCGACGACAATGACGTTGCCACAGTCCTGCAAGGGCGAAGGATAAGTACTACACAGCATATCTGACTTGCGCGGCCACGATGGGTGAGACCAGCCATAACTTCACCCTCATCCGTTAACACTCCTCCACGGTAAATCCCCTGTCACGCGAGTCTGATTTGATGTTGCGCTGCAGCGTTAAACTTCCACAGTGCGACACCAAAATTTTCTGTGGTGACTACACCGCATGACCGTCCTTTCGGGATCTGTTTACGGCCATATACATAAGTAATACGCGGTTAAGTGAAGTTGAAAATTATACCATCTAAATCACAAAACTCGTGGGGAAGGCAAGGGATATTGTGAAGAAAACAAGAGAATTATGATAAATTCTCAGTTCAAAATATTATTTATTTTATCGGTTGACAGGAGAGCGGAAACAGAAATCAAAATGTAAATAACTGCATCTCAATACTACAAATGCATGGCATAGATACCGACAATTGGAATGCAATCTTTGTATATCTGGTATCCAGCAAGCTGCCGGACGCAACACTAGCCTTGTGGGAGCAGGGAATTACCAACAAGACTGAGATCACGACATGAAAGGATCTGGAAAATTACCTGTCGAGTATGTTCCAAACCTTGGAGACAGTGTCGGATGTACAAGACGTCCAAGCGTCCCGCGGAGCAATCAGTGGGTCTCGACATCCACCTACGAAAAAGGGAAGGTATCTGCCAATCACGGTCATATTTCGCAGGAGGAGTGCAGACTGTGCCCCAATTTTCCCCATGCTTTGAAGTCTTGCCCCAATTTTTAGCTATGAAGGTAGAGGAGCGCTGCAGAGTAGTAAGGAAGTACAGTTTACGTATGAATTACGTTTAACTGAATGAGTTGCCATCAGCGCCATCATTCACTCCTGCATCGCAACCCAATTAGAAACAGGCAAATCCCATTAATCTCTGGGAATTTAAACGCGTTATACGTGGCCGATGTTGAAAATATTATCTTAGGAGCCACCATGTTACTCGTATGTTACCATGGAGTGGCATATGAAGCCAGAGCTCTTCTGGATTCAGGTTAAGGAGGGACCTTCTTCACGGAGCGCCTGCAAAAACTAAGTAAGCGGCATCAATGTCACGTCCGCTGCAAATGTGCCTAAAGTAGCACTGTTTATTTCAGGATAACCGGTCGACCCTCAGCTTAAAATTGAGGCAAGAGTCCTCCTTATTCCCCAACTGACAGGAAGTTTCCCCAGTTTTGTGTGGACCAAGCCTATATCGGTCAACTCTCCCCGATGCAGTTGGATGACGTCAACTTTCACAAAAGTCGACATAAATATCGGTGCTGATTTGTAGCCTGCGATTATAAAAGGGTGTATAAATAAGGTGTGTATTTGGCTCGTTATTACCTCAGGAGAGAGTGTTTGGCTGGATCCTGACTGGCAAGCCCCACTCCCTCTTAAAACGAGTTCAGAGTCTAGCGTCTCCCTTTTTGCTGAATTTTCGAGCGCTCAGTTAACGCGGTTTTGGGAATTAAAGCAAGTGCCAAACAAAAAGTATCTTACTCCCGAGGAACAATTACGCGTAAACCATTATGTAAGGACAACGATTAGGAATAACGACGGACGGTACATGGTAGCATTACGGTTCCGACGAGAGCTTCCCGAAAACATCAATATTGGATATTACTAAAGCAGCGCAGTACAACTGTTTATCAGGAACTAAATTACTACATGTCGAAGACCGGACGAGTGCTGCGGGAGTACATCACGCTGGGCCATATGTTAACAGTGAAGCCCGCGGAGGGCAGAAAATCCTCAATTCCCTACTACTTACCTCACCATGTGTGAGGACCCAAATCCACCGGCTTTGGGGCCCACACATTCGAACCTAGATAATCTACAATTACAAATTATATATCATTTTTCGAAACACCCTAATGTATATGACAATGAATTTATATCACTGCTTATAGCATGTAAAACATAAATACCCCTATATGTTTGAATTTCCCATATATAAAATATTGCATGTTGAATCACCCTAATATATATATAAACATTCATGAAAACATCTAAGTATGTCGCTTAAATAATTTTCTCTGCCCGCATACGGTGAATATTATTATTATATTTTTCATAGATATCCCATAGCCGGCTGGAATTCTAAAGAAAGGAAAACAACAGTAGAAATACAGCAAGGCAATAAGCAGCAAAAGTTCACCAACCCACTGAACCAAATGTTACACTAACAAAATACATTTAGCCCATGGACAATATGATGCGCGCGGACATAGCATAAAGCAAAAAGGAGAAGAACATTGCTGGTGCGTAAACAGATGGCAATGGGAGCACAGAAAAATCACCCAACGAATGCCCAGCTAAATAATTGCTGATCGATGCAATACTAGCGAACAGATGCTTGCATATGTGGGGGCATTCCAGGCCGAAGGGGAAATTATTATATATATATATTGAAAATCTATATTTATATAAGTAGATAAAATACTGTTAGAAAATGTCAGTAAATTATATACTAAGATACAATGAGGATTTGTTAGTGTAAAGGAACGGTTTGCCTGCGCGCAAACTAGTATAAAAGGGCGAGAATTTTGTAAGAAGTTGAGTAATAGCCAGCTAGGTATAATAGCCTGCTAACGCCTTGTTTAGCTGTGAATAGGACTCCTGGGATTTTTCCATCTCACGAGTTCTTTATTTTAGTAACTTTTGGGGTTTTTCCAATCCCATCGTTAGAGGGATTGTGGTGGTTTTTCCACCTCCGCAACCTTCAGGAAGAGCAGGTTATCTTTAAGTTTTATAATAGGTGGGGGTTTTTCCAACTTCACTGACTGGGAGGAAGTGGTGGTTCTCCACCTCCACTTTCTTTACGAATAGGTTGAGATTTTAGTTTAAACGTAGTCCCGGTGGGGGTTTTCCCAACCCCATCGGCGTAGAACCGATGGTGGTTTCCCACCTCCGTCGCCGTAACTTTAAGGGTAGTTTTGCAATTGATTTGAATAAAGAGTTTATAACGTTTAAACAACAAACAGGATCATTCCCTTTAAAAGGAGACGATAGGGATTCTTCTCCTTCCCACAGAGATCCTGGACGGACTGAGCATACCCCGGCGTAAGGAAAAGTCCGTCACAAATGGCGCCCGAGCGCCTTGGTGAACAAGTAACAATACGAAGATAATAACGAGAGGAGTGCAATCAACAAGAGGATAACAAGTGGTAAAATCACATGAAGATCACACAGGGGAATTCAGAGTAGACGCGCACGACGGGAAAGTTAACCTGGGTATATTACCTCAACCGCGATGATCTGGTGAAATATACCACGAAGTTTGAAGTGGAGAGCACAGGGACGGTAGAAGAGCTACGGAAACGCTTGGCGAACTTTATCCAGGCACAGGGCAACGACTCAGCGTTTAAGACACGTTTTGAAGAGCTAGCTCTTTAGCATACCCGGATGGTCAGGCCACCAACATCAACACCAAACAACAACGAATTAGTAGTGCCCGGCGGCAGCGGCCCCGCACCGAAAGTGATAAATAAGACGGTGGATCCAATAGGAAGTTTGCAAACGCCGATATACGCCACGCACCAGCCGGTGTCGGACGCCAACGTAATGGACCGAGTACGTAAGTGGGGGTTGAAGTACGACGGCGGTAAGGAGCCACTTAGTTTTAATGAGCGGGTGGAGGAGCTGGCCGACAGTTACGAAGTTGGTAGCGATGCCATCCCACGAGCGTTACCTGAGTTGCCAAAGAACAAGGCCTTGGTGTGGTAACGGTGGCAAGAGTGGGAATCCTTCAAGAAGGACTTTCTAAAATTTTTCCTGAGGTCGAGGTAATTCGAGCAGCTAGATAATGAGATCCGGCAGCGTATGCAACGAGCAGATGAACAGTTTAAAGATTACGTTTTATCGTTACAGGCACTCATGCGTCACGCTGACTACAACAGCGAGCAGAAGCTGAACCGGATTTACAGAAATTGTCGACGAGAATACCAGCTTTACATCAAACGCAGCGAACGCAGAGGAACTGGTAAGCATGGCCGAGGACTACCAGAACATCATACCGGCCAGCCGAGCATTATCACTATATGCACGAAGATGAGAGACAAGGAGATCGGAGACCGGAGGCGCAACGACAAGCGAGCACGCCAGAGCATGCGACGATACAACACCAAGGTCCCATCGATCCACGGAACGCATGCAGGCGATGTGGGGAAAGCGGACACTACGCACACGGGTGTCGCAACGAACGAAGAGATTTCTGCAGGCAGTGTGGCTGAGTAGGTATACTAACGCGTGCCTGCTGTCGTGGACAGCAGGGAAATGGGCAGATACCCTATTGGTATCGAGGGGTGGCGTCTCAACAAACCCAACCTCGTACTCAGTAAGCACATTTAGGCAGACCCAAGGGCGAATCTTGGCTGCAGTAACCCTGGATGGAGAAGAAGTCTTGGCGTCAGTAGATACAGGGACGACACGAAGTTTCATCAGCGAGAGGACAGCGACAAAATAGACGCACGGAGGTTCAACAAAATACAGTCATTAGTGGTGATGGGCGAAGGCTGTGCAGCATGGATAGTGGACGCAATAGACGCAGAGGTAAAACTGGGGGATCAAGTGCATCAGAGTGAGTTGTTAGTTCTGTCTGGGTTAGTCGACAGCGTGGTGATCGGGACAGACTATCTGGCAAAGGCTAAATTTGAGCTGAGGTTTGGTAACGAAACAGTAATGCTACGAGCAGAAGAGAGAGCGCAGGAGATGGTAACGTGTACAACCATGATGGAGGACGAAGGTAATGCAAGTATCGAGAAAGACATGAGGAGGGAAGTGGCGGTGAGTACCTTTCTAAAGCGTGAATTACAGATTTTCGAAGAGATGACAGGAGTATCCAACGTTTCCACGCATAAGACAGTTATGTGAGATGACCGTCCAACCAAACAGAGTTATTTCCCTAAGAACCCAAAGATGCAGGAGATCATAAACAAGGAGATAGACGAGCTGATAGAGAAAGGTTGCATCGAACCATCTCACAGACATCACATCGCGAGTTTCAAGTCCCAGCTCCCCAAATTCCGGCTACACTGAATATCCCGAAGTCATATACATATTTACAATTATGTACATCCATATATGTACGTGTATTGAACGTGGCGACAACGCACAGTGTCGCGATCCCATATAAGCGCGGCCAAAAGTAATTGTCGTGCTGCAATTTCGCTGTAGTTCATCATGGTTCCTACACTTATTGTAGATATATATTTTTTTAAATATAATCAAAATTAGACGACTGCCATGCCCCCTACACTAGTGAGCGATAAAACTAAAAGTGCAGCGATTATAATGAAATTGGTACATACTGTAACGAGTTTAGGGAAATTCCGCTTATTTAAAATCTTCTGCTAACGTTCGAATCGCTAAACTGTTGAATAAATCACTCCAATATTCAGTATTACAAACTGGTCTTTATTTAGATTACTTTGGGAGTACTTCACACTTATACTCCACTTCAAAACTAATAGCGTGCTTAAATCAAACTGATTACTGATTGTTCAGCTTGCGCTGCTTTTATACTCTCCGTAGCTTCGTTCGCATATTTCTCCAAAGGTCTAGACGTTTCACCTTCTAGAACTCTTGTATCTCCTGCTTGGTGATTAGTTATATGAGCACATGCATATTTGTAGTTTATTGCCATATGCGTGTGTATGTGTGAGTAACTACTTCGGCTGATGACCACATCTGTGTATGTGAGATAGATCTTCGTCGCTATTTGAGCGACTGTCGCAGTCGTCAACAACGAACCCCTTTATTTTGTACAAATTAGCCTTAAGAATCTTGAATTGTAAATTGAAGGTTGAATTTATACAAAGATTGAATTAGCTATACGCTCCAATATGTATTTTGTAACATATTTTTTATTGTATTTGAACATATTTGAATTATTTATGAATTATTCTGATAATACCCATTTAAACTCATCAAAATGTATTGCAGTATAACACTTTATACTTCACCTCTCTGGCAACCCCAACAATGGGTTGACAGATGTGAGTATGTATATATGTATCTTTGTTAATATTTTCCATTCGAATTATATTCTCCATGCCGGTGTGACAATAAAATTGTGAATTCATGCGTAAATTGAAAACAAGTTAAAATTTTATAATTATATTGAAAAATTAAAGCTTTATTTGGTTGAGTTAAAGTGCGAAAGAAATACCAGCTGACAAGAACTCTTCGGAAAACATGTAGACAGGGTTATAAGATCGTCCTGCCACTATCCCATTGCCACCTGCTGCATTCGCTATAAGGAAAATATGTGTACACAATTTTGTTACGATATGTAAATTTTTCTTCGAGTTATGGCTCCCGAAACATTGAAAATTGCTTAGTCATAAAAGGGCGGTGCCACGCCCATTTTTAAAATATGAAGTTTTTCCCATTTATTGTTATAAATCCATTTGGGAAATGAAATACCATTGATATAACGCTTTTTTTTGCAAATATATAGCTTACTTTATTCGTCCACGACCCTTTTAAAAGTGTTTTATATAAAAGTGGGCTTGGTCCTTAACCCATTTCGTTAATTTTTCTTCAAAGCATTCCTTATAGTAAAGGCAACCTCTCTGCCGAATTTTGTTAAGATAGGTTTAACGATTTTTGATTTATGATTAATAATATTTGTAAAATTGATTTTATCTGAAGTGGGCGGTGCCACGCCCATTTAAAAAAATGTTTTCAAATTTTTATCAAGAGTCTCAATATCAGTCCACACGTCAAATTTCAACATTCTAGGTGTATTATTAACTAATTAATCAGGTTTTTTGTGTTTTCCAAAATGTTATATATATAAAAAGTGGGCGTTGTTATCATCCCATTTCGCTCATTTCAAATACCAATCTATTCTGGGTCCAGATAAGCTTGTGCACCAAATTTGGTGAAGATATCTCAGAATTTACTCAAGTTATCGTATTAAGGGACAGACGGACGGACATGGCTCAATCAAATTTTTTTTCGATACTGATGATTTTGATATAATGAAGTCTATATCTATCTCGATTCCTTTATACCTGTACAACCAACCTTTACCCAATCAAAGTTAATATACTCTGTGTGCAAAGCACTCTAAGCATAAAAAAACTAATAATTGTAATACACGATTGTATGTGCCTACATGGTGATCAAAAGGAATAGAAACAAAAAAAGGCAACTCTTAGAGACCAATTGTAAAGTGAACAACGGGACATTCATATGGCTTAGTAGCTAAAGGCATCTGCCTTTGCACTGATATGAATGTTGGAGATTCGAATTCAACGCTCAGCTCCCGAAAAGCTAGCTGATGAAGAAGCGAAATTCAGAAACATGTCTTAGTAACCATCGCCGTTTGTAAACTGACAATTTTTCTCTAATATCAATAAATTAAAAACGATTTTATATGTTGTATTAAGCAACAAAAAATAACAATCAAAGACAATTTTCAGAAAAGCGCTTTTAAAGTTAATATTATTGAATGAAATCCGGCGATCTCGTTTTGGTTTCCGGCGAATACACTCGTACATCCCCTGGTAATAACCCAACTGCGTCCCAACTCATAGATATAGCTGGAGTCATTGGTGCCGTATGTCGTATCGCTGTATCCGTATCCCTAACGTAATCAGCTGTTTATCGTTACGACGGTAAACCAAAACCCAATTGGTTGGCTACGATACGGTTACGACTTTAGCGGCACCAATAATCGATTGCATTGATTCTCATAAGGTTGGTCGAATCAGCTGTTAAAAGGTTACCGATACGGTTACCGATAAAGCACCAATGTCTCCAGCTTATGACGATGTTTGACGATTTTTTGGGCGGCGTCTGACGACTTGGAAAACAAAAATATTGCAACGCTGCTTGTGATGTTGTCGAAGAGATAGATAAATAGTAATGACGTAGCAGTCGCGGTAGGCTTTTCGGTTGTTAACGGAAACTATAACGCCGACGGAAATAAGCAGACAAAAGTAAATATAGCTAACGAAAATACTGTGATGGCTAGAAGTAATGCAATAACACATTTTGTTCCTCGTTTTGCAATTAACTTTCGCGATGTTGAAGACAGTATAAAATCATTTCAAGAGTCTGAAAAATTGTGCGTTTAGACTTAGGTAGAAGAATTTGAGGAAACAGCAGCGTTTATGTACTGGGACGACTTCCAGTAATTTATTTTTGCAAAAAAATTGCTTAAAGGGTTGACAAAGCTATTTATATCGACGGAAAGGGGAATAACCTCTTGGCAGAAATTAAAAAAACAGTTTTTTGTGCGAATTTAAATCGGTAACATGTAGTGCGCAGTTGCATAAACCCCTAATTGAAGGAAAGCAAAATAAAGACGAAAATGTGTATGAATATTTCTTTCATATGAAAGACTTAGCATCGCGTGGTAACGTAGAAGAGTGTGCATTGATTCAATATGTGATAGATGGAATCAAAGATATAAATGTTAATAAAACTATATTGTATGGCGCGGTAAATGTAAAAGACTTTAAACTTAAATTAAAATGTTATGAAATAATGCGTGAGAAATAAACAAATGCAAATAAAAGAGAGTGTTAAAAAGGACTATGAAAAGAAATCAAATGGTGTTTAGGAAAATATTAAAAGTGACATTATGTATTTTAACTGTGGAATGAAAGGGCACAAATCAATGGAATGTAAAAGCAAAAGCAAGGGAGCCAAATGTTTTCAGTGTCAGAAATTTGGTCATATTGCAAGGAATGGCCCAGAAAAATCTAACAGTGACTCTACAAAAGTGTGAATGTTCTTAGTGAAAGCAAAGATGAAGTTACGAGAAAATATATATCCATTGAAAGTGTAAATTGTTATTCGCTTTTTGATACAGGCAGTAAAGTTAACATTATGTCAATTGATGTATATAATGCTTTAAATAAACCACGCATGGTCGAGTCAAATGTAATGTTAACCGCGTTTGGTAAAAGCAATAATTGTAAGCCATTAGGTGAGCTAACGAAAACAATAACAGTTGATGGTGAGTTATACAATTTACTTTTTAGAGTGGTCCCAAGAAAATATTTAAGCGTAGACGTTATAATTGGTACGGACATTTGCTTACAAGCCGAGCTTACAATTAATCCTTCCGGTTTTGCAATCAAAAACTACGTGATGATAATGAAAATGCATCTGTTTTGAATATGGAAATCGACCAAGATCATGACTGTATAAATGTTGAAGAGTCAGCTAGTAAAAATGCCGAACAGAAGGTAAGAGATCTTGTCAAAAATTTTAAAACTAGACAATGTAAATCTACAAACGTGCAATTAAGTATTGTGCTAAAAGAAGAAACACCAATTTCATGTACACCTCGAAGATTGCCTTTAAGTGAAAGATTGATAGTTGATGATCAAGTTGACCAGTGGCTGAAAGATGCTATCACAGAGGAGTCTGAATCAGAGTTTAGTAGACTATGTGTGGACTACCGAAAACTCAACAAAGTTACCGTAAGAGGCCGTTTCCACTCCCGCTTATTGAAGATTAACTTGATAGGCTACAGAATGCAAAGATTTTTAGTACAATAGACTTGAAAAATGGATTTTTTCATGTCGATGTAGTACCAAATAGTCGTAAATACATTTCATTCATCACCCATAGCGGACAGTACCAGTTTTTAAAAGTTCCTTTTGGTCTTTCAAATGCGCCAAGTGTATTTCAAAGGCACATAAATGCAAATTTTAGAGATTTTACGCAACGTGGTATAGCTATGCCATATATAGATGACATAATAATTCCTGCTAGTAACGAAGCATTAGAATATTTAGATGAAGTTTTAAACCTCTGCAGAAAATATTGACTCCAAACTAACGTTAAAAAATGTAATTTTCTTAAAACTCAAATATAATTCTCGGGGCATATAATAGAAAACCCACAACTTTCACCATCTCCGCGTATAGTTGAAGCTTTGATGAAGTACAATATGCCTAAAATTTTAAAAGAGATAGAAAGTTTTATCGGACTAGCAAGTTACTTTCAGAAATGTATACCCAATATTTCAGTAATCGCAAAACCACTGACAGATTTACGAAAGTTAAATACGAAATTTGAAATAAAAGAGGAACAGCTAAAAGCATTTAATTCGTTAAAGGAAGTTTTAAGCACACGACCTGTTTTAAGAATTTTCAACCAGCATTGCGAAACCGAAGTTCACACAGATGCCTCAATCGATGGTTATGGAGCCGTACTGTTGCAGATATCACCAGATTACAAGCAACTGCATCCCGAATATTATATATGAAAACGACGGAGGCTGAGAGAAAACTTACTAGTTACGAACTAGAAGTTTTAGCTGTTATAGAAGCTATGAAAAAATTTAGAGCTTACTTACTCGGTTTGCGATTCAAGCTAGTGACTGACTGTAAGGCATTTACCAAAACCTTAGAGAAAAAAGACCTTAGCACTAGAGTAGCGAGATGGATTTTGTTTTTAGAAGAGTATGACTTCATAGAAAAGAAACTTCGTCCTCCTCGACAGGGAGAAGGACAACACCAAATGTATCCATACGCCCTAGTGAATTAGGGAGGGCTACCAATGCTAAAGGGAAGAGCGACTTGGTGGGGGTCGGCACTAGTATGGCGGCGAAGGGAGTTGCGCTGGCAACGGCGGACCCTGACGCGCCTGTTGTTGCCGGACACCGACCAAGCGCCGGAACGGCAACCATTTTTCCCATGACTGTGGCAGGGGTCTCTGGACCTGGCCGCTCCGAGACAAGGGAAAACAGAACCGCAAGAGCTACTTCAACCGGGGGAGCGACTGCGTTGGAAACGACGGGTCGGCTCCCCAAGGACGACAAGAAGGCAACCTCAGTCAATACGGTCTTAGGTGATCTGACGGGGGCAAGCACCAGTATGGTGGCGAATGTAGTTGCGCTGGCAACGGCGAACACTGACGCGCCTGCTGATGCTGGGCGCCCGTCTGACGCCGGTACGGCGATTGTTTTCCCCACGGCTGTGACAGGGGTCATTGAGCCAAAGGAGAAAGGAGCCATAAAGAAGACATCATTCGGGGGTACGACCGCGAGGCCAACTATGGGTCGGACCCCTTCTCAAGAAGAGTCCCACAAGGGATCAATCCACAGGAACAAGAGAAGGGCTGAAAAAGTCCTGTCAAGGTATGAGGGCGTTGCGCTGGAAACGCTGTCAAAGAATGCCAGGAATTCGGTGGAAAGGGCGCGAGCTCTACTGCCGAATTTTCGGGGTTCTCTGCAAACAAATGTAGAAAGCGCTACCCCATACAAGCGTCAAAGGTCCGACGACGATATTAAACTACGGGCGAAAAGGCACCAGAATCACCCCGCGGTAGCCAAACCCAACTTTGCCGAGGTAGCCAAGCGCCGGATCCTTATAGGAATACTGGACCGAGGGAATGACCGTAGTGCAATCCCTAAAGACCAGTGGCCGTACGTCCGGAATGAAATCGGTAACGCCGTTCTCGACATGCTGATGGAGTCTCTGGGTAGTCTGCTCGAGGTTCTGATGCAGGATGGTACCAGGGCCAAATCAAGGTACTCGCTTGCGAGAACGCAAGGTCCGTTGGGCTGGACAAGGCAGCAGCCGCAAAGCTGGGACAAGTTTATCCCGGGGCGATTATTGAGGCGTCGATTGGAAGGACAGCTCGGACAAGGGCCATGGCATGGGTTCCAGCAGTTACAGCAGAACCTGATAGAATTCTCAAGATGCTGCAACTGATGAACCTGGCTCTCCCAACGCAGGACTGGAGTGTCATCCAAGTCGAGGACGCTGTAGGACCTAGGAGACAGGTCGTGTTAGCCTTGAATAAGGAAGCTCTCGAGCCCCTTAGACAGAACAAAGGAAGAGTGTTTTACGGCCTCGGCGAAGTCGTAATTCACGTATACCGTGGGAATGCACAGCGCGCATCCCTTTCGAGTGCCTCTTTGGACACGGACATTGAGGCACCCGAAGTGGAAGCGGAAATCTCCGATGCCGAAAGCCTGGTTTCCGCCACGTCAAATTGCGCAGGGGCTCTGCGAAATTTGTCGATGGAAGATGCTCTGCTGGATAGCGATGGAGAGGATCCCAACATCACGGTTATGGAGGCAGGGGAGTCTGAGCAAGCTCATGTTGAGGTTGCTACAGATAAACCTGCACAAAAGTAAGGCAGCCTCGGCTGCTCTCATCAGTCGCCTTTCTAAAGGCGACGTCGACGTGGTCCTTATCCAAGAACCCTGGGTGAACAACTCAAGGATTTGCGGATTGGGGCCATTGGGTTTAAGCTCATCCGAGCTGCAGATGAAGGTAAAGTTAGAAACTGCATTTTAGTAAAGTCTGAAATATCTTTCTCTTATCTAATTATAGCAATGGTGACGTTACAGCGGCCAGCTTGGCAAGCGGGGGCATCCAATTAAGGCTAGCCTCCGTTTATATGCCGTACGACGCAGAGGAACCTCCTCCGCAAAACAAAAGACGGTAAAGGATCTGGTGGCCGACTCAAACAAAGGCCATCTGCTAATCGGGGCAGACGCAAAAGCCCGCCACGTGCAATGTGGTAGTTCCGACATAAACACTCGTGGTGAGTCACTTTTTGATTACCTTTTAACAACTAACCTGGTACTTTGCAATGTAGGTACTGAACCAACTTTTATTCCTAAAAACCGTAAAGAGGTTATTGACCTCCCTATTTGTAGCGAAAGCGTTTTTCGGTGGGTTAAAAAATGGCGCGTTCTTGAGGAACATTCCTTTTCAGACCACCGGTATATTGAAGTAATGTTAGAGTTCTTCGTCGATCAGCCCATTGCGAGACGTAACCCACGTAATACAAACTGGGAACTATATAATGAGCTGTTAGCAAGAGAACTACCAGCACCGCCCCCACAAAGCCCCTCATCAATGGAGGAGCTAGAGGGTCTGGTAGAAACCTTCACATCGGCATTCTCAAATGCCTTAGAACAGGCTTGTCCAATGCCAAAACCACGCGGTAAGCGTAAACCTCACTGGTGGTCCCATGATCTGGACCTACTTCGTAAATCCTGTTGAGAACAGTTTAACAAAGCCAAATTCCCTGATAACGGGTCACAATGGCTAGAATACAAGGACAAACTAAGGACCTACAAAAAAAGGCCTGAGACAATCGAAGAGAACTTCAAGGAGAAATTTCTGCACTGGAGTCGAAAGTGTCGTGGACGCATCAAGGCTACGGTGCGTGCTTTCTAAGACGCAAACAGCTATTAGCTTTCTTCGGAGACCGAATGGTACCTGGACCAGCACAGAAGGGGAAACCCTAGAGCTGCTCCTGGACACACATTTCCCGGGAAATATGGCCAACGCACCGGAAGTATCTGCAGCAAACCAAGCTGTGAATATACCCATCACTGAGGAGAGGGTGAGGTGGTCAGTTAAAAGTTTTAAACCTGTTAAGGCTGCTGGACCAGACGGGATTGTCCCCGCTCAACTTATCTGCTCTTTGGAGTTATCAGCCAACTGCATGCGGCACACATATACCGCTTGTTTGGCTCTGAACTATATCCCGTGTGCATGGAGGGTCGCCACGGTCATATTAATTCCTAAGGCAGGCAAAGTCTCTCACAACGAGCCGAAGGACTACAGACCTATCAGTTTTTCATCCTTCGTACTCAAGACCCTAGAGAGAATAGTTAGCGATTTTCTCACCACAAAAATTTATAGGAACCTCATTTCGGGATATCAACACGCCTACACCAAAGGTAAATCTGCCGAGAATGCGCTACACAGCCTAGTCTCTACTATAGAAACATTCTTGTTCGAAAAGGATTATTGTCTTGTGAGCTTCCTAAATATTGAAGGAGCATTCAACCATATAAGTCCAGGCGCCGTTAACAATGCCTTAACTGGTCTGGACGTAAATAGACCCCTAGTGGGACTGATTGATCAACTGCTCAGGGGAAGGAAAGTGCTTTCCTCACTGGGGAAGAGGGAAATATAACACGATTTGTCGCAAATTTTGCGGAAACCAACTTTAAGATAAACATACCCAGCAGGGATGCCTGGATGGAGTCGGATAAGTGCCTTGCTATGAGCAGCAGCATTTCCATATACACGGACGGCTCCAAGCCAAACGATAGAGTTAGAGGTGGAGTATACTCAAAGGACTTTGAACTCCAGCTTTCATTCAGGCTACCCGACCATTGCAGTGTATTCCAGGCAGAAGTTGCAGCCATAATGGAAGCCGCAGCTAGGATAGGGACATACAATGTTCGCAAATAAATTTTTATCTGCAGCGACAGCCAAGCTACCATAAAACCTCTTGGCTCCCACTCGTTCAATTCTGAACTAGCATTAAACTGTCGCCGATCTCTTCAAGAGATGGCTCAACAGAACCGTGTACACCTCACATGGGTCCCTGGACATAGGGATATCGAGGGAAACTGCATTGCAGATGAACTCGCTAAGCAGGGTACAAACAGGCAGGTTCTTCCTGGACAAGAACGCTTAGGTATGCCACTGTCCACATGCAAACTAATGCTAAGAGAGCACATCTACCGACGAAGGATGGCAACAAACACCGGGGTGTCGAACATCGAAAGAAACATGGCCTAAATGGGATCCTAAATGATCCCGTCACGTGTAAAACCTAAGAAGGGACACAATTGCCATACTTGTGGGGGCACTAAGGGGTCATTGCCCCCTAGGTAGGCATGCAGAAAGGTTAGGAGCATCTTATCGTAGTTGCTGTAGGAGTTGTAAAGAGGATGAGGAGGAGGAAACGGTGGTTCACCTCATTTCCAACTGACCAGCACTAAGCGGAGCACGGCAGCGCTTTCTGGGAGCTCCATTTCTTGATAATCTGAGCCAGGTTGTGGAGCATGACCTCAAGGACCTGGTAGCTTTCATCAGGTCCTCAAAATGGTTCGAAGAGGAAAGGTAACGAAGTTTTTCATGGTATCACAACGGGCCTAATACTACTGGCTTAAGTGTGCCCTCGGGCAGCCACCCCAACCTAACCTAACCTAACCATGACTTCATAGTAGAGGGCTCGCAAATCCGACACGCTGACGCATTAAGCAGGCATACAGTTATGACAATACATGATAATAATATTTTAACTAAGATTCAACGGGTGCAATCACAAGATGTAGAACTACAAACCATAAGAGAGTTACTAAAGGATAAACCATCATACAATGGGTACTGTTTGAAAAATAACATATTGTATAAGATATTAGAAGACGACGAGCTGCTAGTGAAACTGGCGCACGATAGAGGTCATTTTGCATTAAAGAAATCCAAGGAGCTTGTGAATAAAGAATTTTTTGTACCTCAGCTCGATGGTAAGATACGAAGACACATCGCGAACTGTATTCCTTGTATAGTAGGAAAACGAAAGGGTGGCAAGCAAGAAGGCGAGCTTCATCCTTTAGATAAAGGAGAACATCCATTACAAACGTATCATATTGATTTCCTTGGGCCGTTGGAGTCAACAAATAAGCAGTATAAGCACATTTTGGCTGTCATTGTCTCGTTTACGAAATTCGCATGGCTTTATCCTACCAAGACGACATCTGCTAAAGAAGTTGTTTGAAAGCTGCCAATGCAAAGTATTGTCTTTAGTAATCCTGTACGGATTATATCTGATCGTGGCTCAGCTTTTACCTCTGACGAATTAAAAACTGTGAAGCTGAAAATATCAAACATTTTCAAGTAACAACCGGTCTGCATGGTGCCCATGGCCAGGTGAAATGATAGCAATAAAACGCACGAAATTCGGTGGTGGCCTTAAATTGAAACCAACATTTTTGGGGCCCTACCGTGTTACCAAAGTTAAACTAAATGACACATACGACGTTGTTCGCATTGGTGAAGGCGAAGGCTCGAAGCAAACCACAACGTGTGCAGAATACATGAAACAATGGGCAAGTGAATACGATGACGATCATGACGCATTCGAGTCGAATGCATAGCAGGATGGCCGAATTGGGGGAATATAGAACAATCTACTTCAATAGTATTACATTGCACAGACTTTGATGTAATCGAGTGAGCGGATAGTGAAATTTTCATGAACAGAAAAGATATAATTAGAGCAACAAGCAATCATTTTAGGGAGGAGAAGTTTCAATTTTTAAAATTTTCAAATTCATTTTAAACTCTGTCACATTTTTTCAATTTTTTAATAAAAAACCAATAATTGTAATACACATTTATTCAAGCGACCTTAGTATTGTATTGTTCCCACGTATATTTAACCCTCCCGCATATATACGCATTAAATTCATTAAATACAGTGCAAACGCGGCACAGTGGTCATACTCGATCGGTCACCCCCTCAAATAAAATTTAACTCAAAAACTTTTTTTTATTCTCGCTTTCCATTTAACGTGAAGCTAAACGTAACTCCTTCAAACAGTTAAAAGCAAACACTCTCTCTTCAAAAAAAAAAAAGCTGTCTCTCTATAAGTTAATTTTGGTTTAATTCTCAACCCTAAGAGAACACAAAAGTAAAAATGAGTGATGATGAAAACAGACAAAGTGGCTCCAATAGTAAGGGAGTTAAAAGATTTAAATTCTCGTCTACCCCTAAAAAGTTCATTACCGACACAGCTTTTTCATGGACTATTGTGCTCGGTTTAAGTCAACATCCCTCCAAGACAATACTGAGTCGTCCCTTAACGTCAAAAACTCGAATATCGACAAATTTTGGAATAGAGTCCAAAAAACATTCGATGAAGTGATAGAAACCGACCATCAGGACATGCCCGACGAATTTGCAAAAGCTGCCCATAGCAAATATATGACCTGTCTCGTAACTTATGAGGAAACGAAGGCTTATATTGAGGACCAACTTCAGTTGATAAACCAAGCGAAAACCCCCGCGCCCCGTACCTTCACAAAAGTTCCATCTGACAACTCCCGTATTTCGTTAAAAATCCCCCCTTACGATACCGAAATATTTTATGATGGTTATGAAAAATGGCTCTCGCTTCGTCACATGTTCACAGCGGTCTACATTAACCACCCCAAACTCTCCCAAGCGCAAAAATTGTATCACCTCAGATACAAAACCCCAGGAAACGCCGCTCAAATAGTCAACCAATTTCCCTTGACTGATGACAACTTTGCTTTAGCGTGGGAAGCCTTAAAAGCTCGATATGAAAACAGACGTATTCTCGTAGATAATCAAATACGGACAATGATGAACTTAAAGCCCATCATATCTGGGAACAGTGAAGACATACGAAGGTTGCAATAGTCGGTAAATAATTGCCTATTCTCGCCACGAAACAAGTTTCCAGAGATAACTGGGACCCCATACTTATTTATCTGGTTACCTCTAAACTCCCTGAAAATACAGTCACGTTATGGGAGCAATCTCTGACCTCAAGAAGAGAACTCCCCAACTGGACCAGTTCCTCACAACCCGATACAAAGTGGTAGAACGAGTTGACCAATGGCGCCCAAGTAAAAGTAAATTCACTCCCCTTCAAAGTGGGCCGCCATTTAAACCCAAACAGTGACATTCGTTCCAAAATAGATCGACAGCTCAGACTCAGTATCACGTAACAGAGCATCGAACAATGTACAAATGCTCAATGTGCAAAACCTCCTCTCTTCCCTTAATAAATTGTTTCAAATTTAAGAAATTGTCTACCTCTGACCGCAGAAAATTTGTCAGAGAAAAGAATATGTGTTTCAATTGCCTATCCCAGTCACACATGTTGAAAGATTGTCCTAGCACTCAAACCTGCAATCAATATCGAAAGCGGCACAACTCAGTGCTTCATGAAGACATTTCACCCACGCCGAAGGGACAACCCTCCCGAGCGCAAAGGACAACCTCCCAAACCACAACGACAAACCCCATTAACTCATCCGATAAAACTCCGGATCAAGCCGATCTTATGGATGAAGGACGTTTCTGCTCTCAGAATAGCCAAGCATAATCGCTCTGCGCAGAAACCGATTGCAAAATAATTTTACCCACGGCTATCGTCCCGTTAGAACATAGAGGGGAGATTTTCAAACTCAGAGCTCTCGTGGATCAAGGATCTGAAAGAAGCTTTATTTCCACAAGAGCCCAAGAGAGGATCAGACTCCCTTATAAGCCCTCTAAGTTTGAAATCTCTGTCATGGGAGGGAAAGTAGTTCAAACCTCCAACAAACTGTGTTCCCTGACCCTAGTTGCCGCCGATATGCAGACAAAAATAAATCCGGAAGCAATAGTATTACCTCAGCTGACGAAAATGCTCCCCAACTTCCAACTCACCAACGAACTCCAATCGAAATGGCCGCACCTTAACCTTGCGGATTCGAATTGTCACTCTCCGTCCCAAATAGACCTTGTTATAGGTAGTGACATAATCCCCCAAATAAATAAGGAAGGCCCCGAAAAGCTCTCACCCCACCTGGTAGCTCAGAACACGATATTTGGACGGATAATCAGCGGCAAGACGCCCGTCGAAGTATCCTCCTACTCTACACAAGTGTCCGAGGAAACGAGTAACGAGCTAAGCTCCCTAAATTTTGGGAATTGGGACAAATACCCAGCTTCAATAAAAAACTCCTGAAGATGAGTTTTGTGAAAACTATTACACAGCCACAACTAGGCGCGCGGATAATGAACGTTATGTGATCAGGCTCCCTTTTAAGCCTAGCTTCCCCGAAGATTTATTTACCGAGCAGGTGGTTGCGTCTCACGCAGTTCGTGTTCCGGTTACTCCAAACTTAAATGCTAATATTTCTGGATATCTTTCGGTGCATTGTATATACCTGTTATTGAAATCTCGTGCATTTTTGAAGCACAAACAAATTTGTAACTCTATTCGACCGATGCATCCTGTAATGCCAGCATTAATTGATGCATACGTTAACACATTAATAGTTCCAAATCCTTTGGGACAAATTAATGTTGACCAGATGTATAAACCATTTTCCAAAAATGACATTTTATACATTTTTGAGTCATCGAAAGAAGTTACATTTGATGGTAATAGCGTTTTTGTGCATCTTTATCGCCAATATCTACACCCACTAAACTTTCATTAGCTCCACCAGCCCCTACACCAACACCTTTACCACTTGCCCTTGAACGCAATGACAAATGTGAGGAGAATTCTTTTGGTTGAAATGATAACGTGCTGCCATATTATGGTGTGCTAATATATTGAAAATTGCTGGTGGAAGGGGAACGTCGTGAAAGACGATTTTTTGAGCTGTTGCTTAAAACGCTTAGACGATTTAATTTATGCGTAGATCGCTAACCTTCCGGTATGGCATATAGCCATGATTGTGAGTTTAATTGCCCTGGTGTAAATGTTTGATTACGTTGTGGTAAACGTACGGGTGTATTAATTTTTCGCGTACGTGATGTTGACGCGTATTCATCTTGATGTTTACTACAATTTTGTACGACGGCAGCTGCCAACACGGACAAATAAAACAACTTAGACCAGACGGGAACTAGGGTGGGGTTGCTGGCAACAAGTCGCGGCGCGCCGAAGTGTGTTAGTTCAAAAGGATAGAACCCCATATTGTGGTATAGGTGGCGAGCTATTTGATAGGCTAAAAAACCAATAAACAGAAAAAATTGTAAAGTTTTACCGAAGACGAAAAAAAACATCGCTTAGTTGTAGTTTCGTTAAACATTTGTGCGGGCTTGTTGTTTTGGGATATCTTCCGCGTATGTGCAACAACAACAAAATAGTTGTAATGCCAAAAAGAAAAGCACGGACGTTCCCAGCCATAACTATTTCGAAATTTTCGATGGATCTATAAACAGATCAGACATATAATTAGTATACGCTTAGTATGACGCTCGTTATATGACAAGTCTTTTGAAGCCCCTAGACGCCCCCCTGTTCTAATAATATTATCTTTGTCGAGGTATGGGTTGAGTGACAGTATTTCACTTTTTCGATCAATAGGTTCCATATTTTTCAATTTTAAGTATTCTGTACCGTATAATCATTTTTGACATACTTTGATTAACGCTTGAGTCGTTGCATTATTTTCGTCGGGTGAGATTATGCACGACTTTTCGTGGAACGAGGCTTTTGTTCTTGGGTGAGTTCTTTATAGAATCTCCTAACATAGGTTAGAACTTTCATAGCCCTGGGTAAATTTGAAAATCGGTCGAGAATGTCTATATGATCTACCCTTGTCGTGGCATATGATTGTGCCCTCTTCTCCTCCACAGACGTGTGGTATTCGGTGTCTTGTGCTGGCCAGACTTGGTTTTGGCAGACAAGAGGTTCTACATCAACGAAGACGTAGACCTCATACATGGGGGAGACATATATCCCCAAATTATACTCAGCGGTCTGAAAAAGAATGTGCAAATACACTTTTGGCCCAAGAGACAGTGTTCGGTTGGATACTAACCGGTCGCATCGAAGCACCGAGTCCAACGAAGGGCGTTAGACGAGTTTGCGTTAGACAATCAATTAAAAGCTTTCTGGGAGATAGAAAATGTGCCCAAAAATAAAATGTTAAATGAAGAAGAAAGGTATTGTGAACAGTTATTTAAGGAAACAACAAAACGTGATCAAAATGGGAGATATACAGTTTCTCTGCCATTCAGGCAGGATTACCCTGAGAATGAGATTACAGTCGAGTCGCCGTGGTATCCAGACGCGTTTGCTATCACTCCGCAAACTTCTAGCGTTGTTTTTACTTCTAGTGTTGTATTTACTTTTCTACTTCTTTGTTTTTGTTTTTACTTTGCATCGGAATTAAGATACTGTCTCCGTGTAGCAAACTTAATTTCTTATTTATGCAAGCAAATATAATAGCAAATATAATAATCAAATAATCATTAAAATATCATTTCAAAAATGCCTTGTTGTTGCGGGAAAAGAGTCAACAGAATAGTTGCTGATACACAAAAAGTTCAGTGTCAGAAATGCAGAGATTTTTCATATTAATTGTGTTGGTATTAATCCAACTGATCTTGATTTCTTGCTCTCGAGTGATAACGTATTTTTGCAATGCCTGTATGGTTCAACGTCGTGCATCTCTACACTCTCCCCCCACCCATGGATGTGGATGAGAACAATACTGCAAATACCGGTTTAGCTTCTAATGCTGAATCCCAGCCTACCTCTCAGAAGAGGGCAGACATTAAGAACGCAGCTGAGAACGTCCACACACAACAACTGACTCTGCAAACACTGCTTCAGGAAATGCCCGCTTTTAGAGCAGAGAATACGAAAGCTATTTCTACTATCAAAGCATTTTACGAAGATAAATCACAACAGTTTAAAAAAATAGATGAACTACACGCTGAGGTGAATGCACTGTAGTCTACCCTAAGTGAAAAAGCTGCTAACATTATAAAACTCAATGCCGAAATTAAAAATCTTAGCAGCGCTGTTGAAAACTTAAACAGCATCATTAAAAATTATACTAGCGGTAGACAAAAACCAGCTACTACCACCATTTCCCCCAACGCTGGCGCTAATGCCAATAATGCCGACCTATCTACTAGTAGTACATTCTCTGCTGTTGCCGCTGGCGTTCTGAGCCGAGGTATGACAATCAATGTTAATGCCGTAGAAAATGTTAAGACTGCTGCCGCTGGTGATGCTAGTCGATGTACACCGAGTAATGCTAATGTTAATGCCATAGATGCTGACGATGCTAGTCGACGTTCGCCAAGAAATGCTAATGCCAAAGAAAATGTCGCCAACATGGATAATAAAAGGCCAACCGGTGTCAATGTTAATGCAAATGCTAACATCATTGCTAATGCCACGGGCGCTGTTAGGAAATATCCACGTACCCCTATCTGTATTAGTGCAAATGGTAACACTGATGTTGATGTTAATGCAAACTCTAGCGCTAAAAAACTCTAGCGTAAAAAATTTAAATACCGACCCCGTGGTTGGTATGAACGATAATTTGGAGCTTGATGTGGTTGCTAAGAAAAGATGGATTCACTTCTCTTATTTTAAAAATACCGTCAAAGGAGAGGATATTATCTCTTACATTACAAAGCACACTGGGATTACTCGCGACCATCTATCGTACTTTGCGCTTGTGAAGAAAGATGCAAATCTTAATGAATTAAGGCGCATAAGCTTCAAACTCGGTGTATCTCCATGTCACTATGATGCCATATTTGATGCAAAGCTATGGACTGCTAATGTTAAAATCCGTCCATTTCAGTATTTTCAACAGGGAGCGGAGAATGTAGAAACGGGCTAACTGGCTCAACATCACTTGAATCATTTTCAATATATCACCGAAACCTGGCTATGTGAACAAATTTCCAGCTCCGAGGTTTTTGACAACCATTACACTGTTTATCGCCATGATAGATGCCCTATTGCTAGTGGCTGCGCTCGAGGTGGAGGAGTGTTATTAGCAGCTAAAACAAGCCTAAATAGCAGTTTGTTAGTTTTGCGCTTTGCTGATAAGTTAGTCGAACAAGTCTGCATAGATGTATCAATTTCAAATGTCAAACATATTTACATCTTGATATCCTATTTACCGCCTAACTCTAGTTTTAATGTTTATGAACAACATATTAATAACATAAAATTTGTCAGTGAATCTGTTGCACTAAATGGGCAGATAATAGTATGGGTGATTTTAACTTACCTGACATTATTTGGTCATTTGACAACGGCTGGCTACTACCTTTTAATATTAAATCCGATATTGAATCTTCTGTCACTAGTTTTTTCTTATCTAACAATTTTCAGCAATTAAATTCGTTTGCAAATTCCAATGATAAAATACTGGATTTAGTATTTACAACAGAAGATCTCAAATTAGCATGTGAATTGAATTTGTCACCTATATCACGTAACACAATTCATCATAAAACTTTAACTCTTAAATTCGAATTTCTAAGTTTTCAGCAACTTAATATGAACCAAGAACCTTTATTATCTTTTAGAAAAGCCAACTTCGATGCATTGAATACCTCTCTTTATTGCACGAACTGGGATTTTTTAGATTTCATAGAAGATCCAGACTTAATATATACAAATATTTGTGACACTCTTTCTGATGCCGTCACTAAGTTTGTGGCTTTGAAATTCTCTAAGCCCAAAAATAAACCACCTTGGTTCAACGCGGAATTAAGCCATCTAAAACATTAAAAATAAGGCTCTAAAAAAATACAGAAGCTCAAAGTCTCCCGTGGACCTTCATAATTTCAACAATTATAAAAGCGAATTTGACAGACTTCATAAATATCTTTTTAATCAATATATAACCAAAATTGAAGACAGCCTGAAACTCAATCCGTCTTCGTTCTGGAATTACGTGAATTCTAGGCGTAAATCATGCGGCGTACCTGATAGAATGGAATACAAAGGCTGTGCATTAGGCCGGGTCGATTTGTGGGGAGGCAAAAAATCGTCCATTGCTCTGTGAAAATCATATTCTAGGGATCAAAATAAGAAACTTTGCCGAAGGAACCCCCAATTTGGGTCGAACTTTTGGGTAGGGGCAAATTTTGAAAAATCCCACTTTGACCCATTTAGAGTGCTCCAATCGAGTCCAAATGTATGACCAAACCCCACTAACTTTGGAGGCCCGACCCACCGATGCCAGCGGTACACCCCCTGGAACCCCCCTGGGGGTTCAACATACAAACATTTCAAAAAATCGCCGGTTTTGCATTTTACATGAAAAAATCAGCGAAATGCCTGTGTTTTTATACTCAGTTGAGCAGAGCTCACAGAGTATATTAACTTTGATTGGATAATGGTTGGTTGTACAGGTATAAAGGAATCGAGATAGATATAGACTTCCATATATGAAAATCATCAGGGTCAAAAAAAAATTTGATTGAGCCATGTCCGTCCGTCCGTCCGTCTGTCCGTTAACACGATAACTTGAGTAAATTTTGAGGTATCTTGATGAAATTTGGTATGTAGGTTCCTGAGCACTCATCTCAGATCGCTGTTTAAAATGAGCAATATCGGACTATACCCACGCCCACTTTTTCGATATCGAAAATTTCGAAAAACCGAAAAAGTGCGATAATTCATTACCAAAGACGGATAAAGCGATGAAACTTGGTAGATGAGTTGAACTGATGACGCTGAATAGAAACTTAGTAAAATTTTGGACAATGGGCGTGGCACCGCCCACTTTTAAAAGAAAGTAATTTAAAATTTTGCAAGCTGTAATTTGGCAGTCGTTGAAGATATCATGATGAAATTTGGCAGGAACGTTACTCCTATTACTATATGTATGCCTAATAAAAATTAGCAAAATCGGAGAACGACCACGCCCACTTTAAAAAAAAAAATTTTTTAAGTCAAATTTTAACAAAAAATGTAATATCTTTACAGTATATAAGTAAATTATGTCAACATTCAACTCCAGTAATGATATGGTGTAACAAAATGCAAAAATAAAAGAAAATTTCAAAATGGGCGTCGAACAAAAATTTACCAATCCTTGTGAAATTTGGTAGGGGCTTAGATTCTGGGACAGTAACTTATTTCTGTGAAAAAGGGCGAAATCGATTGAAGCCACGCCCAGTTTTTATACACAGTCCACCGTCTGTCCTTTCGCTCGGCCCTTAACACGATAACTTGAGCAAAAATCGATATATCTTTACTAAGCTCAGTTCACGTACTTACCTGAACTCATTTTGTATTGGTATAAAAAATGGCCGAAATCCGACTATGACCACGCCCACTTTTTCGATATCGAAAATTACCAAAAACGAAAAAAGGGATGAAATATGGTATTTGGATTGGTTTATTGACGCAAATTATAACTTTAGAAAAAAGCATTGTAAAATGGGCGTGACACCTACCATATTAAGTAGAATGAAATGAAAAAGTTCTGCAGGGCGAAATAAAAAACACTTGAAATCTTGGCAGGAATACTGTTCGGGGTATTACATATATAAATAAATTAGCGGTATCCAACAGATGATGTTCTGGGTCACCCTGGTCCACATTTTGGTCGATATCTGGAAAACGCCTTCACATATACAACTACCACCACTCCCTTTTAAAAGCCTCATTAATACCTTTAATTTGACACCCATATCGTACAAACACATTCTAGAGTCAACCCACCTCCACCTTTATGGCGATATATCGAAAAGGCGACCACCTATAGAACTAAGACCCACTCCCTTATAAAAAGACTCTTTAAAACCTTTCATTTGATACCCATATCGTACAAACAAAACCTAGAGTCACCCCTGGTCCACCTTTATGGCGATATCTCGAAAAGGCGACCACCTATACAACTACCACCACTCCCTTTTAAAACCCTCATGAATACCTTTAATTTGATACCGATATCGTACAAACACATTCTAGAGTCACCCCTGTTCCACCTTTATGGCGATATCTCGAAAAGGCGTTTCCCCCCCCCCCCCCCCCCCTTTTGAAATACCCATTAAGACTTTTCGTTTGATACCCATATTGTACAAACGCATTCTAGAGTCACCCCTGGTCCACCTTTATGGCGATATTTGGAAAAGGCGTCCACCTATAGAACTAAGGCCCACTCCCTTTTAAAATGCTCATTAACCCCTTTCATTTGATACCCATTTAGTACAAACAATTTTTATGGTCACCCCTGGTCCACCTTTATGGCGATATCTCGAAACGGCGTCCACCTATGCAACTAAGGATCACTCCCTTTTAAAGTCCACCTTTATGCCGATATCTCGAAAAGCGACCACCTATACAACTACAAACACTCCCTTTTAAAACCCTCATTAATACCTTTAATTTGATACCCATATCGTAAAACACATTCTAGAGTCACCCATGGGCCACCTTTATGGCGATATCTCGAAAAGGCGTCTACCTATAGAACTAAGGCCCACACTTTTAAAATACTCATTAACACCTTTCTCTAATGTACAAACGCATTCTAGAGTCACGCCTGGTCCACCTTTATGCCGAAATCTCGAAAAGGCGACCACCTATACAACTACCACCACCCCTTTTAAAACCCTCATTAATACCTTTAATTTGATACCCATATCGTACAAACACATTCTAGAGTCACCCCTTGTCCACTTCTATTGCGATATCTCGAAAAGGCGTCCACCTATAGAACTAAGCCCCACGCCCTTCTAAAATACTCATTAACACCTTTCGTTTGATACCCATATTGAACAAACGCATTCTAGAGTCACCACTGGTCCACCTTTATGCCGATATCTCGAAAAGGCGACCACTTATACAACTACCACCACCCCTTTTAAAACCCTCATTAATACCTTTAATTTGATACCCATATCGTAAACACACATCCAACAAGGCGTCAACCTATAGAACTAAGCCCCACGCCCTTTTGAAATACTCATTAACACCTTTCGTTTGATACCCATATTGTAAACAGGCATTCTAGAGTCACCCCTAGTCCACCTTAATGGCGATATCTCGAAAAGGCGTCCACCTATAGAACTAAGCCCCACGCCCTTTTAAAATACTTATTAACACCTTTCGATTGATACCCATATTGTACAAACGCATTCTAGTGTCACCACTGGTCCACCTTTATGCCGATATCTCGAAAAGGCGACCACCTATAAAACTACCACCACTCCCTTTTAAAACACTCATTAATACCTTTAATTTGATACCCATATCGTAAACACACATCCTAGAGTCACCACTGGTCCACCTTTATGGCGATATCTCGAAAAGGCGTCCACCTATAGAACTAAGACCCACGCCCTTTTTAAATACTCATTAACACCTTTCGTTTGATAACCATATTGTACAAACGCATTCTTGAGTCACCCCTGGTCCACCTTTATGCCGATATTTCGAAAAGGCGACCACCTATACAACTACCACCACTCCGTTTTGAAACCCTCATTAATACCTTTAATTTGATACCCATGTCGTACAAACACATTCCAGAGTCAACCCTGATCCACCTTTATGGCGATATCCCTAAATGGCGTCCACCTATAGAACTATGGCCCACTCCCTGATAAAATACTCTTTAGTACCTTTCATTTGATACACATGTCATACAAACACATTCCAGGATTACCCCCGGTTCATTTTCCTACATGGTTATTTTCCTTTATGTTGTCACCATAGCTCTCAAATGAGTATGTAATGTTCGGTTACACCCGAACTTAACCTTCCTTACTTGTTTCTTTTTTGAGTTTATTTTTCAATTTAGAAATTTATTTAGTCAGAACATATGTAAATGAATTTAACTTAGTAATAGAAAAGAAATTAAAAAAAATTATTAGAAATTAGCGTTTTTACAACCCTTTTAAAACCAAGGCATCACTGTGATGCATTTGCATGTCGTAAACATAGTTGTGTGGGTTTTTTATTCAACCGTTTTAAAAAATGAAGGTATCACTGTGACACAATTGCAGATCGTAAAATTGCTTGTGTTGATTTTTTAAGCCACCACAAGACACAGCAGGTAGAATTGAAATTACCATTTCATTCTTATTACCTCGTCTCGTAGACCATATATAACGCAACAGTTTTTGTGAATGCATTAAGTCGTTGTGAAGAACTCAAAGTGTGAAGTGCTAATTTCAGATAAAACAAGTAAGAACGGGACTGTCTTCGGCTGTGCCGAAGACTTCATACCTTTCATGAATGGGGCTGAACAATAATCTTATCCCGTTCGTAATCTCCGAATAATCGGATGTATAAGATAAGAAATATATAGTGAACAGATCTGCATACCTTAACGATTTTTAAGATAAATATAAAATTAAAAACAGGTAGGTACTTTGTGTGAGGATGCAAAGTTTCTGGTTTTTTGTGGTCTGCGTGTAAAAAATATGACTGCGAATCACGTATTTCAACAATATATTGCGTAAACGTAACTATTTGATGAAATTTGATGAATTTTGAAGCTTCTAGCCGTAAAAAGGGGCAAAAATTGAGTTTATATGGGTTATATAATATATGTATATACCACCGATCTCTATGATTTTTTCAGACAACAATATATGCTATACACGTAAGCATTTGGTGAAATTTGAAGCTTCTAGCTGTTAAAATGGGGAAGAAATTGCGCAAAGTTTCTTATCTGAACAATCGGTTGTATGGGATATATACTATATATACCCCGGTATCTATGATTTTCTCAGACAACAATATATGCTATACACGTAAGCATTTAGTGAAATTTGAACATATCTAAACAATTTTTAAGATAAATATAAAATAAAAAATAGGTAGGTAATCTGTGTGAGGATGCAAAGCTTCACGTTTTTTGTGGTCTGCATGTAAAAACTATGACTACGAATCACGTATTTCAAAAATATATGACGTAAACGTAACTATTTGATGAAATTTGATGAATTTTGAAGCTTCTAGCCGTAAAAAAGTGGCAAAAATGACAGTTTATATGAAGTATATAATATATATACCACCGATCTCTATGATTTTTTCAGACAACAATATATGCTATATACGTAAGCATATGGTGAAATTTGAAGCATCTAGCTGTTAAAAAGGGGCAGAAATTGCGCAAAGTTTCTTAACTGAACAATCGGTTGTATGAGATATATACTATATATACCATCGATCTCAATGATTTTTTCAGACAACAATATATGCTATACACGTAAGCATTTGGTGAAAGTTGAAGCTTCTAGCTGTTAAAATGGGGAAGAAATTGCGCAAAGTTTCTTATCTGAACAATCGGTTGTATGGGATATATACTATATATACCACCGGTATCTATGATTTTTTCAGACAACAATATATGCTATACACGTAAGTATTTAGTGAAATTTGAACATATCTAAACGATTTTTAAGATAAATATAAAATAAAAAATAGGTAGGTAATCTGTGTGAGGATGCAAAGCTTCACGTTTTTTGTGGTCTGCATGTAAAAAGTATGACTACGAATCACGTATTTCAAAAATATATGACGTAAACGTAACCATTTGATGAAATTTGATGAATTTTGAAGCTTCTAGCCGTAAAAAAGGGGCAAAAATGAGAGTTTATATGAAGTATATAATATATATACCACCGATCTCTATGATTTTTTCAGACAACAATATATGCTATATACGTAAGCATTTTGTGAAATTTGAAGCTTCTAGCTGTTAAAACGGGGCAGAAATTGCGCAAAGTTTCTTATCTGAACAATCGGTTGTATGAGATATATACTATATATACAACCGATCTCTACGATTTTTCAGACAACAATATATGCTATATACTTAAGCATTTGCTGAAATTTGAAGCTTCTAGCTGTTAAAATGGGGTAGAAATTGCGAAAAGTTTCTTATCTGAACAATCGGTTGTGTGAGATATATACTATATATACAACTGATCTCTATGATTTTTTCAGACAACATAATATGCTATATACGTAGGCAATCGGTGAAATTTTAAGCTTATAGCTGTTAAAATGGGGTAGAAATTGCGAAAAGATTCTTATCTGAACAATCGGTTGTATGAGATATATACTATATATACAACCGATCTCTATGATTTTTTCAGACAACAATATATGCTATATACGTAAGCAATCGGTGAAATTTGAAGCTTATAGCTGTTAAAATAGGGTAGAAATTACGAAAAGTTCCTTATCTGAACAATCGGTTGTGGGGGATATATACTATATATACGACCGATCTCATCAATTTTTTCAGGCAACAATATGTGCAATATACGAAAGTATATGGTGAAGTTTGAAGCTTCAATCTGTTAAATTGGGTAAGATATTACAAAAAACCCTTTTTCTGAAAAATCGGTTGTATGGAGGATATATGCTATAGTGGTCCGATCCGGTCGGTTCCGACAAATGTCTAATCGGACACCCAAATACACCCGCTCACCAAATTTTATCAAGATATCTCAAAAATTGAGGGACTAGTTTGCATACAAACAGACAGACGGACAGACGGACATGGCTAAATCAACTCAGCTCTTCAACCTGATTATTTCGGTATACTTAATGGTGGGTCTATCTATTTTCCTTTAAGGACTTACAATTTTCGGTTTCGTGACGAAATTAATATACCATTTCATTTTCATGAAAGGTATAAAAATATTTCAAAAAAAATAATAAGTGAAGTGACCATTCCAAATCAAAAAGTTTACAATGAATCCACCATCCTCTACACCGCAAGATGAAGCAACTACATCAACAACTATCGAAAACCCAATGAGTCATATACCCAAGCATGATGTTACTGTTTTTGGTGTGTCTACTGATTTAACTGATCTTAATTTACCAACCCATCTGGATATCTTGAGATATTATTTTTACTTAAGCGAACGTGCTAAAACAGAACAAAAAAATTTTCCCATAAATCATTCACTATTCAAGTACAAGATAAGTTGATTGGAATTTGGGAAAAACTTGGTATGGAAATAATGCTGAAAAAAGTGTATTTAATAAATTGAATAAATTGCTTGACAAGTATCAAGAGCAAATCAAGAGAAGAAACAACACCCAACAATTTACAGAGTATGTAAAATCTCTGGAAACAATTTTTTACATTGGAACATGTAAATGCGATTTGAAGGCAGCTCCATGTGCATGCGGCTGGGTTCCCGAACGCCTCAAAGAGTTCATACACGATCAACATAATCAGAGAAGACTAACAATGGATGCATTTATGATGGAAACTGAAGAGCAAGGAGCAACGTCTATGTCATTAATGCCAACATACCAAGATCCCAATGATTCAACATACTCACCGCCACCGGTTAAAGAAGATATGGATAGAAGCACAAGTTCACAATACACAGAGAGATACGATTGTTTTAACTTTGCCTTGGTATGTGACAGATTGGGTGTGCCTGACAGAGTAGCATCAGCATTGGGAACCGCTCTTTTGCAAGATTTTAAAATTAAAGATAAGCATGGGAAACCTCTCATCTTGGGAAACCTCTCATCGTTGAAAAAACCATTTAATTTGGTTGTTTTTACTCAGCGGTTCCATGTTCCAGTCTTACGTAACCATTCAATTCAGAATTGGTTTCTCTCAAAATAACAAGATGAGGTTCTTTTACCATCCTAGTATGATACTTCTCATCAATTTTATCTATCGTTAAAGTATCATCTTTTCTGCCATCGAATGAAAACGCTAACAAATTGGTATCATCTAACCGTTTGCGAAGCACTTCTTGTCTGCATTTCTCTTTTTCTCTGCATTAATTGGAATAGGCACTGACGGTGAGCCAACAAACACTGGCGCACACGGTGGAATTATACGACGATTCGATTTGCTGTTAAAAAGACCATTGCATTGGTTCGTTTGCCTTCTACACTTCAACGAACTTCCGTTTCGGCATTTGTTTGAAGCTTTGGATAAATCAACCAGCACTGGACCAATATCGGCAACCGGAAAACTGAGACGTCAAATCAAAACTTGGGAAACTTTTCCGGTAAGTTATTGCTATCACTCATTTATTATAATTGTCCACCATTTTTATTATTTTATTATTATATATTTTCAGGTGGTGGACGGACGGCTTCCAGAAAATTGAGTTGCAAAATATGCCCCCTGCTCCAGATAAAATTGAATTTTCCACCGATCCGAAGTACTTATACGACATGGCCCAAGCAATTTCTAGCGGCGTGGTTCCGGTGGATCTGGCTAACATCAAACCAGGGAAAATTGTACATTCTCGGTGGCTCACCAAGGCCGCTAGATTATTGCGATTATATGTGACAACGGAAAATCCAGATGCAAATTTAAGAATTCTGGTTGAATTTATAATTAAATGTTATATGCCAATGTACTTCAATATCAAGTATTACAGCTCTGTCGCGTACGGCAGTGCATTATTTTTCAAGTTCATTGGTTGGTCACGATTTTTAGAACCTCGTTTACGCAAAATTGTCAATCGAGTAATTAAAGATAATTCATATTATGCGCATTCGGAAAATATCTTGTTATCAATGTTGTTTGATGATAGCAAAGAAAAGCGCGACTGTGCCATCGAGAAATTTCTACGCTATCGAACCGATGTTGACGAGCCAATGGAACTTAGAGTTTATAAAAAACCAGATATAAACTTTAATTGCACAAGTTATACGGAAATGATCAATTTGAATGATATAAATATCGTATTTGAACCACCATTCACGCGAAGCATTCCGTACGATACATTGAGGGAATATTTAAATCAAGATGATCCACCGTTTAATGATCCAAAAATTCCATCACACATACCAGGAACGGAACGACATGTTCAGTTGCTAGATAGCGTTTCCAAACGGGTTATACCGGAAAATGTAGAGGCTGTTATGGCGACTACATTAATGAGCCGTGCGAAATTGCCCAGACTTGAAAGTAAAAAAGACTTCAAACAATATTTTTTTTAGTTTCTTTTCTATAACTCACTTAAATTAATTTTTTCATTTACATATGTTCTGACTAAATAAATTTCTTAAGAGAAAAAATAGATATTATTTTAAATAAATAATAAATATTATTATAAATAAATAAATAAAAATAAAGAAAAAACATAGCCATTTGGCTGATTTTTTCATGTAAAGTGCAAAACCGGCGATGGCTAAATGGGTCAAAGTGGGATTTTTGAAAATTTGCCCCTACCCAAAAGTTCGACCCAAATTGGGGGACATCAGAATTCGTTTTAGAGGTATGGTTCCTTCGGCAAAGTTTCTTATTTTGATCCCTAGAATATAATTTTCACAGAGTAGAGTTGTGCTTTTTCGTTCATTTCAGATATTCGAATCTTTAGTTCTTTTTCTGATGACCGAACAAGTTGTTCTTTTTGTTCAACTGTTCTTTTTTTTTTTCAAGCAAATCTGATCACTTCTGCTCGCACCCGCGATAAAAGCCAACAAGTATAGATGGTGGTGTGTATGCAGCAATGCTTTGTGTAGGTACATTTAAATGAGTAATGAATAAATAAGTTAATATATATGTATAATTAACTTCGTGCTCAGAATTTCTGCGTATGTATGTGTGAATCATGGTTCAATTATGTACAGGTTGGCTCATCTCATCAGCTGATTTTATTTATGTCATTGCATGGTCGAAGGGATTGTCAAAAGGAGATGGCAAACTCAAAATGAAACCAACACATTGGCAACATTTTACTTACACATACAAAAACAAGTTTTATGCATGGTTCAATTATGTATATAGTTGAACCATGGTGTGAATTTACAATGTTCGCGAACGAGAAGAGAGAAAGAATAACATTAGATAAAACGAACAAATGAACTAAAAGAACAAAAAGAACCGAAATCGAAGATCTAGTTCACTTGTTCAGTTGAGAGACCCGGTCCATTGAACAAGTTCAGAACGAAACGACCCAACTCTATCACAGAGCAATGGGCGATTTTTTTTGCCTCCCCACAAATCGACCCGGCCTAATATATATGCATGTGGTGTGTTTACTCATTTAGATTATTATTGATCCATCTATATTAGAGTGTTTCCATCGTTACGGTTGCTTCATGTTGGCACAGGTATTGGATTAAAAAAAATATCTTTTGCTATAAACGACAGTCGTCTACTTCAATCCAAGCAAAACATAATTTTCATACGCGATACACAGCTACTTTTTGGCGACCTAAACTAGGTGTTCGGATATTACGAAACCTACCTCATATTTGGGGTGATATAGTACTTGCTAATAATTTAGTGAATGGTGTTTATGCTGCAAGAAAATGTTTTAGAAATGATGAATAAAGAATTTACAGGGATTATAACTACATAATTTTATTTCTATTGCGGTGTTACGCGAAATTAGTTATTTAGCTTTACCAACATATGAGAACATTTTTTTTTTAATTAGATTTTTTGATTGTTGTTGTTGTAGAAGTGCTTCACTCCGCCTAAATTTTTGGATATTGGTGGATTTTGGCACATCACTGCACAAGCCCTGAGTCTTGAGGCGACGGCCTCATTGTTACAACTCACGACATCTGGTACCTGGAAAGTCCATACACATATAACCCCCTAACAGGTCGTTTCGAAGAAGTTGTTAGTCCGAGACATATGCCGTATACAGGGACATTTTTCTATACTAACAAAATTAATTAAGAACATGATACCTTTTGATATACAAAACAGCAAACTTGGTAAATCTCTGTGGCAAGATACTATAGCGATTATGTTGCTGTATCCTTCAACAATAAATTTCCTTATTTATGTATATTTTAAGCTATGCAGATCTATTGTGTTGGGTGCAAATAAAACAATGATTATTCCACCTTTCAGCTCGACGTTTCGCCAATTTTCCTTAGTATCTTCAGGAGCGTGACACTGTATTTATTTAATAAAACAAAAAACAACAAAGAACACAATCAGATACATATAGAATTAAAATTTAAAATATTGCAAATAAATATTGTTTGCACAAAAAGTATTTTCTTACTTACAAAAATGGAAATTAACGAAAAACAAAATTTTCATTAAAACATTTAAACATTTAAAAACATTTGAAAATTAAAAAATTGTAGAAAGTTAATAGAGTGGAAAAATTCGATACCACCTACATGCGGTAAACTTGTCATACTAAAAACTAAATTACAAATATAATAGGTACGCGGCGGCGATATTATCTGTATCTTCTTTTTTTTTTATTGTGTTTCCTCTTTTTTCCTAAATTCTTAGGCTTTCTAAGGTGTAACGCGCTTTTTCTCTCCTTTCGGTGTCTATTATTTTTATGTTTTCAAAATCAGCTGTGTGTTTATTTTCTATTGCAGGCTGTGCCAAAGCTGTGCTTTGTTTTTGTTTACGTATATCGGATTCGTGCTTAGCTACCCGCGTGCCGAGCGCCCGCTTTGTCGTCCCAATGTAGACCTTATTGCAGCTATCTTCTTCTTTCCCCTTACATTGAATTTCGTAAACTACATTGCTACGTTGTTGGAGATCTATGGGTGTTTTTGTTTTTGTAAAGCACGTTGCCAAAGTGCAGTTTGACCTGTATGCTAGTGTAGTGTTTGTGTTTGATGTTTTTGTCAAGTCATGTGTGAAATTTTCTGTGAGCCTAGGAATGTAAGTAACACTGAAGTATCGCTTTGTCTGGTTATTTGTATCTGAAGACCGTGTTTTTGGGTTATATTTTCTATTTCCATTTGTTTCTGATTTATTAAATTTGTTATGATGTGGTCCGGGTAATTATTCTTTTTAAGCGTCAATTTAATTTTCCTAATATTTGCGTCATGAAAACTTTGATGGCTGATAGATAATATTTTGTTTATAAAGTTCTTCGCCGTATTTATTTTGTATTTGAAAGTCTGTGAAGATATAATTTATGAGGCGCCCAGAAGAGATTGGTTTCGAATACCAATCCAATATTAGTTTATTATTGAGCCTGTGTATACGTGTGTCTAGAAAGGGGATGTTGTTGTTTCCTTCTTTTTCGATCGTAAATTTTAGTCGATTATGGTATTTATTTAAAACATCTAATATTGTATTTTTGTATTTTCTTGGGATGATGGCGAAAATATCATCTACATATTTGACTAGGAACTTTATTTGTATGTTGTGTTGTTTTTGTAATTCAATAAAAGTGTGTGAAAGCGCGTCATCCATTATTATATCGGCAATGTTTGGGGAGAGGGGGTTGCCCATAGGCATTCCATATGTTTGTGTATATATGTTGTTGTTGTGCACGAAGTAATTGTTGTCTTTTAAACAGAACTCTAAAATATTGTGAAACTTGCTCTTAGGTATAGTCGTATTTTCCTTTATTTCATCCCATTTTTGCATTATTATTTTGGTGGCCATATTTGTTGGTATATTAGTGAATAACGAGACAACATCAAACTACACTAACAATTCATCATCACGTATAGTTAAATTTTGCAGTCTTTCTTTTAACTCAAACGAGTTTTTAATGTTGTATTCGCTGGAAATCAACGACTTAAGAATTGTTCCTATGTATTTGGACAAGTGATAACATGGAACATTGATAGACGAGACAATCGGACGTAAGGGACATTCTGGCTTATGGATTTTTGGCAGTCCATATAAAAGAGGCGCTGTAGCTGCTGTGCTAGTTAATTGTTGTTTATCTTTTACGCTAATGTGCTTTCCTTTGAATAGTTCGAGTATTATATTGTTGTTTTTCCTTTGAAGAGTGGATGTTGGGTCGGCTCTTATTGCTTTACCTATAAAGCCTAGTAGTAGTTTTTCAATTTTCGTGTAGTAGTCCGCTTTATATAGAACGACTGTTTTGTTCCCCTTGTCCGCGTCTGTTACGATTATGTCATCTTTGTGAAGTTTTAGAAAAGCTTTTGTTTTTTTGTAAGTCTCTAGTACAAATTTCTCTACGGAGTTATGTTTAATGTTGCGCCTAAATTGAAGAATCCTGCTGCACAATCTGTTTCTTGCTATTTCTTTTTCATTCTCAGTTTCTAATATTTCAAACACTTGTTCCATTTCTGCTATAGTGTGTATAGTTCAGAAATTATTGTTTGTTGTAGGGACTGTAAATTTTTTACCTAAAGACAACAACCCTTCACATCTTCGGGAAAATCTATGTTTGTAGTGTTGGCAAACCATTCGATGTTAATGTTGATTACCAGTTTTCGCATTTGCTCGTGCTTAAGTTGGTTAATCTTAGAGGATAGCGTCGCTGCTTTCTGTTCTCCTATCTTTTTGCTGAGTCAGTTTTGCTTGACTATAACTGCATTAAATTCTTCCTCACTAAGAGCTTTACGTATTTGTTGTAGAGTGTGGTATATTGTATCTTTGGTGGTTTTTATGTTCATATTTGTTTGTTTTATCTCAATGTTAAGTATTTTTAAGAAGAAATTGTGTTTGGTTTTTTCTATTTGTTGTGTTATTTTACCTGACGTTGTGTCGACTATTGTACTTTTTAATGTGTTGGATAGATGTTTGGGAATAAGCACGTACCTTTTGCATTCTAACAAAAATTTAAGAGTTTCTGTTTGTTTCGAAAGCTTAATTTTCTGTTTACTAAAATGCTTCAGATTCATATGTTCGTATGTTCACCATATTTATATTTTATGTGGTTGTAGTAGTTCTTCATGGTTCGGCTATGTTGTTCTTTATTGTTGTTGTAAATTATTATGTAATACAGAATTTTTTTTTTTTTTTATTACCGGCAGGCTTTCCGTGGATAATATATATAAGAAAATTATATATAGAAAATTATAAATAAATGTCCTTGTTGACTGGTCTCTAGTGGGTATGGTAGAACGTCTTCTGGAATATTTACATGTTACCTGTGATATTTCATGGTGGGGTGCAATCGCTTTTGGCAAGTAGCCCGCACAAGCATCGTTTCGCTGGTAATTATGTCACAACGAGTCATTATGTCACAACGAAATGCAGGAAAAATGAGCACTAATCTGCCAATACTGCGAGTGCTACTATTAAAATAACTCAGGCGCGTCAAACTGGGCATGTGTTAGATGCATCGCGATATGCACAAGAAATGATGTTATTCCTAAAGGGCAAAAATATTAATACTCTAAAGAATGTGATTGTACCAATAGCGCAAGCACCACTTTTCATTTAATTTTTTATGAGTTGACGTGCTATGGCCAACACACTGGTGCAGTCAATGCGTTAAGGTGGTAGTTGTTTTTGATTTACCGATTTAACAGATATTGCCCACTCAGCATTTAGCTGATTAAATTTAGAATTTCCCTACATATCAATACAATTTGATTACTCTTTCTGACCGAATAATGAGTTATCATACAAATTAACAACAGGGATAGCCAGATATGAAATTTGTAATGTTCAAAAAATTGAATATATGAGCCGTTTATTTTGAAAGTGGCATAAGTCATTTCCAACTCATGGTCTTAAATGCATTGTTATTTTTGAATGAATGCATATATAGATGGTTCTACAATTATAAAATAATAATAAGAATTGCATCTTTTGGATATTGGACTCTAACAAACTGGAGGCGAGGAGAGATACAAACAAATTATCACTGAACTTAAACGACATAATGACTTATGCCACTTTCAAAATAAACGGCTCATATGTAGGTTTCCGATCACATGGTGGGATCATATTTGAATCTAATGTGGGTACTTCAGGCGATCGAAAGTTTTGAATCATTTTCAATTCAGCTTTCTGACCCTTTACTGGCTATTTTTGTTGATTGAATAATAAGTTTAATGCCAATTTCACACAGAGGCTTAGTGAAATAATTATCCAAGTTTTCTACATTAAAGCCCTATTGAACTCAATCTTCGATACAAAATACAAATTCCTAACTATCTCATTATTGCTTTATTGAATGCCTAATCGAGTGAAAAATCGGTTTTGCTTGGTGCTTTCGCCTTCAATGTAGCAAATGAAAAGAAAGAAATTATACGAAAAATAGAACACCACGAAAAAAACTCAAAATTTCATTTTCCCCGCATTTGCTGGAAAAGAAGATACCTCCTTTTCGAAAAGAGGCACGTATTTGTTTAGGTGCAACCATGCGCACGAATTTTTATTTTGATTGTATTTATAATTAAGAAGGAAACGGTTGCCTTCCATTTTAAGCATTTTTTAATAGTTATTTCAAGTTTTTGGGTGATGGGATGAATCCTGATACATTTTGTTGGCCTCGCGCCTTTGGCCGAGTGTGTAGGTGTTCTGTCATCCTCGCTCGGGGTGAGCGAGTGAATTTGGGTTGATTTGCTGTCCTCGCTCTGGGAGAGCGGGTGAATTGTGTGTTGGTTTTTGAAAATTTTAAATCTAATGAGCCGAATGCCTTTCGGTTCTGTGGCAGATATCGAATCTGCGTTAGGTTATTGCTTGGCCTGATTTCGGTGAACGAGCGCTGGGGTTTTAGGCATCCTTTTGCTCGACGGAACTCTTCCGTCTTTCTGTTAGGCTTTCCCCCGTCTCCGTCACCTCGTGAGCATAAGTTTAGGGTATTGCGTTTACTCACGTGGCGAGCACGGGGATTCCGCTGTGGCACATTGTGAATTTTTTAAAGTTAACAAGAAAGGAAGGTTAAGTTCGGGTGTAACCGAACATTACATACTCAGATGAGAGCTATGGTGACAACATAAGGGAAAATAACCATGTAGGAAAATGAACCGCGGGAAACCCTGGAATGTGTTTGTATGACATATGTATCAAATGAAAGGCATTAAAGAGTATTTTATTAGGGAGTGGGCCATAGTTCTATAGGTGGACGCCATTTAGGGATATCGCCATAAAGGTGGATCAGGGTTGACTCTAGAATGAAAGGTGTTAATGAGTATTTTAAAAGGTAGTAATCCTTAGTTCCATATGTGGACGCCGTTTCGAGATATCTCCATAAAGGTGGACCAGGGGTGACCCTAGAATTTGTTTGTACAATATGGGTATCAAAAACAAAGGAGCTAATGAGTATTTTAAAAGGGAGTGATCTTTAGTTCCATAGGTGGACGCCGTTTCGAGATATCGCCATTAAGGTGGACCAGGAGTGACCCTAGAATTTGTTTGTACGATATCAAATTAAAGGTATTGTAACGAATTTGCTGCAAATCCTCTTATTTGCCCTTTTGCTAGGTTCGTATCGCTAAACTGTTGAATAAATAACTCCAATATTGAATAACGGAAAAGTGGCCTTTATTAAAATACTTCACAATAACACTCAAACTGTGCAACGAATCGCTTAATAACCAAACTGATAGCTTAAACGAAACTGACTTTCAAATTAATACTGCTATTGCTCGCTAGATATCGTCTTAGTTGTAACTGCCTGACAGGTAGGTAGGTTGAACTGGCCGGTCCATGAGGACCTCACATAGACTGATTGAGTCCGTAGTGTTACCAGAAGTTTGTTTTAACGACCAAACTGAAAAACCCTATCAAAAACCAGGACCTATGTTATAAAATAACTCCGTCCTCTTGGCAAATACTAGAAGCTTCCTAGGACTTAAGCCACTTGCTGCTTCTAGATCTGACAGCTGTATCACTCCTAATAGCTGGAGTCTTAGCCTGGCAAGTGCAGGGCACGAGCACAGAACGTGCTCGATCGTTTCCTCCTCCAACCCGCACTTCCTACACCTGCTATCACTGACCAAGCCTAATTTAAAGGCATGTGACGCCAGAAAGCAGTGTCCAGTCAGAATACCCGTCATGAGTCTACAGTCCTCTCTTTTTAATGATAGAAGCAACTGTGTTAGTCTAAGGTTGTAAGACCTACACATAATCTTCGACACTTTACAGCCCCGCGCTTGAACCCACGCCTTTTCTGCTTGGTCGATCATGTGCACCTCTCGCCTTCGCTTAATCTCGCCCAATCTAATTGGGACGTCTACGGAGCAAGCTTCAAGGGATGCGCCCTTTTTAGCTAATTCGTCCGCTTTTTCATTCCCATCTATTCCCATATGCCCTGGGACCCAATATAGATGTATGCTTCTCCCTGTCCCGATTCTCTCCAGAGACTACTTACACTCTAACACGCATTTAGATGCTGTGCTATGCGAGATTATTGCCTTAATTGCTGCTTGACTGTCAATATAAAAGTTAACACGGTTGCAGCTTAAGCTATTCTCTTCCAGGGTTTCTACTGCTTTGGTTACGGCTAATATTTCCGCTTGGAAAACGCTACAGTAATCCGGCAGCCTGTAGGATCTGCTTAATTCCGGATCAGCGCAGTATACCGCAGACCCTACTCCTTCCACTATTTTGGAACCATCGGTGTACACATGTATCGCCTCGTCCGCCATTTGCGCACCCTTGCGCCAACCGTCCACCTCTATTGTGGCCTTAAGATCTCCCTCAAAGTGCAGGTAGGGAATCATGTAGTCTGTTCGTCTTGTGACTGAGGACGCTATACTACTATGGCCATATGGTCGGCGCTCAAGCTGCCCCGAAGCATCGAGCCTGGTTGCGGTCGTTAACGCTTTGTTCTTTGCTACCAGGTCTACAGGTGGAATGTGCAGAATGGCATACAGTGCAGCCGTCGGTGTTGTTTTCAGGGCTCCCGTAATGCAAAACATCGATAGTCTGCATACCCCCTCTAATTTTTTGAGGTATGTTGTTTTTTTTTGTGGCTTTCCACCAAACAAGAACTCCATAGTATAGAATAGGGCTTACAATCGCTGTAAAAACCCAATGAGAAAGAGAGGGCGATAGGCCCCACGTACACCCCAGCATTCTTTTACATGCATAGAGTGCCGTTGAGGCCTTCTTGACCCTCTCCTCCACGTTGAGCTTCCATGACAGCTTACTGTCTAGGATGATTCCTAGATATTTTGTGCAAGGTTTCTCCTGTAAGGTCACCGCTCCTAACTTAGGCCTGGTCCAATTTGGGACCTTGTACCTCTTTGTAAACAAGACCATATCCGTCTTCTCCGCATTGACTTTCAGCCCGACATTAGATGCCCAGGTATGAATATCCCGAAGCGCCCGATCCATCAAAGAACTAATCGTTGGAAGGCATTTTCCACTTATGACAATTGCCACGTCATCTGCGTAAGCCGTAAGTTTTACGGGTCCCTCATCGAATTGCCTGAGCAGTTGGTTGATGACCAGTGTCCACAGCAGAGGTGATAGCACCCCTCCCTGCGGCGTGCCCCTGTCCACTGATTTCGTGGCCTCGTACAATCCCCATTGTGATGTAATCTTCCTGCAATTTAACATGCAGCCGATCCATCTGATTAAGGCAGGATGTACTTTAATGTAATTAAGACCATCCATAATCGCCCATTTTGCAACATTATTGAAAGCCCCGGCAATGTCCAAGAAGACTCCTAGAGCATACTCCTTATATTCCAGGGATTTCTCTATGCTTATTACCACCCTATGCAATGCGGTGTCTACCGACTTGCCTTTGGTGTACGCATGCTGTGTTGTGGAGAGCAGCTTTTCATCCACGTTGGAATTTATGTACACATCTATCAGCCTCTCAAAGGTTTTGAGCAGAAATGATGTTAACCTAATGGGTCTATAGTCTTTGGGATACACGTGACCGATCTTCCCCGCCTTTGGTAGAAAAGCTACACGAGCAGTTCTCCAAGAGTGCGGTACATGATTCAGTCTTATGCACCCATCGAATATTATTTGAAGCCATTCCACGACCGCCCTACTTGAGACTTGTAGCATGGCCGGGAATATACCATTTGGGCCCGGCGATTTAAACTTAGAAAACGTCTTCACTGCCCACTCGATCTTGGTATCGGTCACTGCTTGACAACTCATAAATTCCAGCGCCTCTACATCTGCGGCCTTTTATACTCTCTGGTTGCCTCGTTCGCATCTTCTAGAATCTACTAGCATTGTCCATGAGCTCTCATTCCAGAATTCCAGCGCCTCTACATCTGCGGCCTTTTATACTCTCTGGTTGCCTCGTTCGCATCTTCTAGAATCTACTAGCATTGTCCATGAGCTCTCATGCTTTCTCAGCTATACCTAAAATTGCACGATTTTATACATCTTCTAGGCGCTTCCAGAATCTACTAGTCCAGCAGCTCTCAAACTTCTCAGCTGTAACTACAATTGCACAATTTTATAGTTTTTCTCATTGCATACTTATAGGAGTATCTCAGATATATGCATGTGTTAGTGCTTTGACTCTCCGCTGCTCGTATACGTACATGGTACATATATGTAGACGCAGTTATTGTTTCGTGTATGTAGATACGTAATGATTGAATTATTGATGTGCATTCACGTCACTGCTTAGCATCGGCTTAGAGACTCCTTAGTTTTGCTAATATTCGTAACACTGTGGAGGGCTCGTCCCGATAAGACAAATCTCTCGATTTAATCGCTGCTAGCCTCTCCAAATGAACCACTTTCATTTTGTTTCGTGATTTGCCAATGGTTTGTATGCGGTACACTACATCGTTGATCCGTTTTACAACTTTGTATGGGCCTTCCTAGTTACACTGCAATTTCGGGGACAAACCTTTTTTTTGTTGTGGGTTGTATAGCAGCACCAAATCTCCTTCCCGAAACCCTTCCCAATTAATTGCTTTATCGTACCTCGCTTTCATCTTGTCACTCATAATCTTTGCTCGTTGCCTTACCAGATCGTGTATCTCTCTCAGCTCTTCTTCCAAGACACCAGTGGATTTCTTGACATTCCTCTCCGCATCGGCATCTATCCCATACTTCAAATCAGCTGGCAGTCGAAGGTCATTGCCAAAAATTACCTTTGCGGGAGTTTGGCCCGTTGTGTCATGTACTGCCGATCGGTAGGCCATCAAGAATAATGATATGTGTGTATCCCAGTCCTTATGGTACTTGTCTACTACTTTCCTTAAATGCTCCTCCAATGTTCTATTGAAGCGTGCCACCATACCATCGGACTGAGGATGCAATGCAGTTGTAGTACGTATTTGTTTCCGCGGTTGCTAGTAGGAAATGGACCTGCGACATCCAAGGCGATCCTTTCAAATGGTGCACCTGAAATATACTGCTTCATCTGGCCATGACTTCGGGTTTTGACGGCAACCAACCCAATAGAATCTCTGCTTAATTTTCTCGAGTGTCTTCGTGATTCCAAATGACCTCCACTTGGACCATTGTGCAGCTCGCTGAGCACGTCAGGAATCCTCTTCCTGGGAACAACTATCAGTTTCTTCTTGCATTGGCCATCCTCACTCTCCCATACTCGATGCAAGCAACCGGATATCAATTCTAAACTGTTCCACTGTGCCCAATATGACTTCGCAATGGGACTCTCTGCTGACATCTCCTCTCTGCTTGGTCTTTCGTTTCGTTCGAGCCCTTGCATAACATGTGACAGATCTGTATCTCTTAGCTGACACTTTCTTAGTTGTGCCATGTCCCATTCATCCGTACACGTTATAGTCATTAGCCGGACATCTATAATGTCTTCTTTAGCCTTGGCCTTTGAGCAGTGCCTGCATTCCAGACTACATGGTCTTCGTGACATTACATCAGCATTTCCATGGGTACTACCTTTTCGATGCTCAATGGAAAAGTCATAGCTTTGTAGTCGCTCGATCCACCGTGCCAATTGTCCGTCCGGATTAAGCAGAAGCCATTTCAACGCTGCGTGATCTGTCCTGACACGGAATCGCTGGCCGTAGAGGTATTTGTGAAAATGTTTAATGCACTCTACCAATGCCAAAAGCTCTCTCCGTGTAACGCAATAGTTCCTCTCTGGTTTTCCAATTGAACGGCTGTAATATGCAACTACCTTCTCTTGTCCATCGACCAGTTGTGATAAAACGACTCCTATAGCATATCCGCCCGCATCTGTATCTAGAATAAACGTTTCTCCTGGAATCGGGTATGCCAACATTGGGGCAGTGCACAACCGCTCTTTCAATGTGATGTTATACGAGTTTCCTGCGATTCCAGTTGGGATATCAAATACGTCTTCTGTTCTTCCATCTTCGATGTTATTCGTGTCTCTTGGGATTCCATCTGTGATGACAGTTGAGATGTTATATCTGTCTTTTGCGATTCCAGTTGAGAAGCCACTGTCGATGTTTGAGCAGATATTGCAGCTAAAATATCGTTCATTTTAAATAGCGATCTGAGATGAGTACTCTGGGACCTACATACCAAATTTCATCAAGATACCTCAAAATTTACTCAAGTTATCGTGTTAACGGACGGACGGATCAAATTCTTTTTTCGATCCTGATGATTTTGATATATGGAAGTCTATATCTATCTCGATTCCTTTATACCTGTACAACCAACCGTTATGCAATCAAATTTAATATACTCTGTGAGCATAGAAAGTGTCGTGTGCCTTAGGGGGATTGGAATCTCCAGTGGGAGCCTCACACGATGGGCCCATATGTAGGAGTATAGAGTGCTAGGTGTTCGTTCACGTGATGAGCCCGAGGATTCCGGGGTTGGCACTGAGTGCCCAGAGTGGTTGGAATCCCCGGTGGGAGCCTCACACGTTGAGGCTGGATTACATAGGTTGATTTGGAAATTTTCAGCTCACGTGCCGAGCCCGCGGATTCTGCTGTTGAATACTAAGTGAATAGGGTGGTTTGGAATCCGTAGTGGGAGCCTCCCACGGTGAGTCCCGGCGTAGGAGTAGAGGAGTGGATAGATTATGCTCTTATGGTGACGAGATGAGTTCGGTGGGAATATCCAACCGAAAGTCTTTGAAGAAGGGGAAGGGGGATGGATTCGAGGAATGGTTTATGTCTAAATCCTAGAAAGTCGAAGTGCATTGTTATCCGTAGAAAGCCGCTAGCTACAAATGGCTTAAACAATATTATGTTTGAAAATTCTGTTATAGAATATGTTGACACGGCAAGAAATCTTGGCATAGTTTTTAACAAAACATTGTCCTGGAGAGACCATATCTTTAGAACCGTAGGAAAAGTGTACGGTATGCTCCGTACACTGTGGTTGACACAGTATTTCACTCCGCTACATATTCGACTACTTTTATCCAAAGCGTACTTAATACCTACGCTCATCTACGGCTGTGAGATTTTTTCTAACTGTGACGCTGTGAGTAAAAAGAAGCTTAATGTTGCCTACAATAACATTGCTAGATACGTTTACGGGCTGAATGGACTTGATCACGTTTCCTGTTATTCTGCAAAGTTGCTAGACATTTCTTTTTACAACCTTTTAAAGTTTAGAACACTTATTACCTTTCATAAGATAATCTACACGAAGGAGCCTTATTACCTATATCGAAGGCTTCAATTTCTTCATTCTACGAGGACAATGGTTCTTGCACATGTTAAACACCCTATGTTAATTTCTGAACTCCAATTCTTCGTTACTTCGATCCGTCTTTGGAACTCCCTTCCAGCCAGAATAAGACAAATAAGTAATGCACTGCATTTCAAAAAAGAATTAATCTTGTTCTCTAAATGACTCACCTCTCCTTCTTCAACTGACTCTCCTTACTGATCTTCTATCCGTTTTTCTTGCCACCTCCTATTTCCTCAAAGGATAGAACCTAATATTATTACTGTACTACCTACCCTTGCAATGTCCCCTTTATTCTTATTTCTGTTCTGTGTCCCTAGGCTAAGCTCTTTAAAATTTATTGTAACCATTAAGTCTTATTTTACAAATTATCTATTGTTTATCTAAGTTATTGAAACATTTTTTGATTTTTCGCCTTTGTTCTATCACTGTTCTGACTAGCACTATAAAATAATTTTGTCAAATTGTTGTGTTAGGAAAAAAATTTAATAGAATACAAATACAACTAAGTCATGACGTAGCTGAATGCGTTTGTAACCATTTCAACTATCGTAGGAGTGCGGGTTCGCCTCCCACTCCCGGGAGAAAAGGCTTTGAAGAGATTTACAAGGTATAATCGATGTCCGTCCTGATGTCACGTTGTTTAAATTTTTCCCAAATTATTAAATAAATTATAAAATTAAAAATTGCTTCAAATAAATGTTTTCATACATTTAAAAAAAAGCAATACGGCAATCCCCGATTAAATCATACAAACAGACAAAATTGGTTAATTTGTTGTAGTTCTATAAATAGAACAAACACAGCAACAATACCAAAGTTTCTTTGAAAACCGCCGTACCAACAAGCATAGCTTTAACACATGATTGCATGAATGCATGACGCAGCTGAATGCGTTTGTAACCATTTCAACTATCGTAGGAGTGCGGGTTCGACTCCCACTCCCGGGAGAAAAGGCTTTGAAGAGATTTACAAGGTATAATCGAAACAGCTGTCGCCTTGTCCGTCCTGATGTCACGTTGTTTAAATTTTTCCCAAATTATTAAATAAATTATAAAATTAAAAATTGCTTCAAATAAATGTTGTCATACATTTAAAAAAAGCAATACGTCAATCCCCGATTAAATCATACAAAGATTTTAGTTATTGATATCAGGGCGTGTTGAGGTATAGATGCGTGTGTGTTTTCAGTCGTTAAGCTTCTATGACAACTTTCTCCGAACAAGGATTAAGATGAAGTTAACATATTCCTAAATTGTCTTCATTTTTGTTCTTAACTCCTAATCGGAAATTTAATGGCTAGCTTTCTTGTATGAATATCCTTTCGATAATGGGTAATTTTCAACAAATTTTAGAGAAAGCCGATCCTTTTTCCTAGACTTTGGCCGTCATATTCCACCCTAGTTGGAAGAGCAACATGGAAGAAACGTAAAAACAGGTTTCGTGATGAAACGAATATTCAGGTGTTATCACCAGCTTTCCTTTATTATGGCAAGGCCAGCATGCATATTTCAGGGGTTTGTTTATCATACGTTGAATTGTACTACGATGGGAGTAGATTTTACCATACTTTTAGGAATAAAATACTCGGTATAAGCCACTGGCAGAATGTTTTAAATAAAAAGATAAACTTAACTTTGTATTCCCCAACTTAGTACGATAAACGAGCTAATCAAAATTTATTACTTTTGTCATTCACGTTAATACCGGAAAATAGAGCTGCTGAAAAAGTGCGATTATGTAAATGACTTAACCTTTATTATTGCACTACAATAATGTCGTTCCTGAAGATCGGGCATGTGTCAAAATATTTTGATTTTAATGATTTTTTTAAAACAGAGGTTTGATTTTTTATGAGCCTATTGTATTAATCATAAGAGAAGAAGACCCTTTCAGGGAGAATGATTTTTTGCAGCGCTAAACAATCGTCGGCTTTTGACGTTCGACCATCTGTGACAAATCCCGTAAAAAAAAGTTTGAACAGAGCTTCTCGTCCAATTTGCGGTGTGCTACTCTTAATTTTCTTTCGAATTGGCCTGCATGCTTACCTGCATTTCGAATGGATCCCAAAACTAAACTCAGTGCATTGCCGAATCAGCATCATTTCCTGCAATGCTTCGCAAATATAGCTAACGCTCTCGGCAAAGCCAATCATAGCAAAAAACTAAAAATGTTCAAAGAAATCGAACTGATTTGGTAGATGCCATTATTCAATGCAAGGCATAAGTTGAGTCGATGACAGGCGATTGTCCCACATGCCACCCTTTTCAGTTCAAGTCCACGCAAAATTACAGAAATTGTGTCAGAAACTTGAATTTGATTTTTATATAATTAGCTACATAGAAATTTTGTGCGCCTAATACATTTTCGACATTTTGCAAATATTTCATGTCAGGGTTTGAATGCTACAGTGATGTGTTCAACAGTGAGAACAGGAACAGAAATTTTTGTTTGGTCTGTTTTGTTAATTTTTTTTAATACTCATTATTTAACTGCAGTTAAGTAAGATTATTTCTTCCTTTTTTCAAAAATGAATCATCTCTCTGCTATAGAAAGCGTTACGTAGGAGAATTGTAAAATATTGAAACTAATAATCCTTCCAAATAAACATCTAGCTTTGCAACCTTTCGCGAAGGCAGGATTATGAAATATTTAAATGGACACATCAGAACACGTTTGCCCTTATCTGGGAAAAGATTCAAACATACGAGAAGTTAAAAGATTCAAGTTTCTAATATTCGGACGCCGCCGTGATATGGCGGTAGTGTACTCAGCCAATTAAACTAAAGATCCTGGGATCACGGTCTGGGCAAAGCAACATCAAAAATTTAGAAACAAGTTTTTTCAATTAGAAGAAAGTTTTTCTAAGCGGGGTCGCCCTTCGGCATTGATTTGCCAAGCGCTCCGAGTGTATTTCTGCCAGGATAAGCTTCTCAGTGAAAACTTATCTGCCCTGCAGATGCCGTTTGGAGTCGGCATAAAATATGTAGGTACCGTCCCTCCAATTTGCAGGAAAACATTAAAAGGAGGACGACGCAATTGGAAAAGAAGCGCGGCCTTAAATCCCTTCGGGGTTATCGCGCTTTATATTTATTTATTTTTATTTATTATTCGACTGAAAATATAACGATATGTATTGTAATGATGTTTCTTCAGGAAACATTCTCATCATATTTTTGGAACGAAAAAAACTCAATTGAATTAAAACGCCACTTACTTTGTTGGAAGTAACCGGTTTTAATAGTTTTATGTTTTTCTGGACATTACCACCAAGTGCAGAAATCGTCTTCCATTCCATCAGTAACAAAAAGTCGTTTTGAATAAAAGGTGTAGTCAGCATTTTTAGTCGTGTCGTCGACGATAAGTTATATGTATGTACTTTTTTCTATATTGACGGCAAGAGCCTAGTGCCGACGAATAGATTTAAAATAGGTATACCTATACATTTTTTTGTTCAATGGAAAATTAATTAATCACACGTTCACAATACACGCATAAAACGGTACTAGCTTGCCTTGAAATGTTATATCAGTTGATTTTTCTTGCAAGCGAGCTTGTAAAAAAAGCTTCTATTAGCTAAACAGTTTCACCACGGAGTTACACAGGAGGTGGAAGTTGATCAGCTAACTGGTTCTTTATTTTAGCTGCTTTGACATTTCTACTTCTGGCGCAGTACGTTTTTAAAAAACTCAACCGGAGAATTACCAAAACAAAATACATGGAATGCGTGTGGAATTCGTATGTACATTTCATTCGCTCGTTCACAATAGAGCACATTTTTTGGTTGACTGTTGCGACTGGGCGATTTCATCTCAAACCTCTTAACCAACTAAACGGGCTTCCTTTGTGTTATTGCTTTCTATGCAATCTAACTAGCGTTTTGGGTGCCTTTCATCGGCGTCACCCCAAATCGTCGACTCGTATGTGTTTTGTAGGGGCGGAGCCTCCTCGTGGTGGCACCTGGTAACGCTTCGGCGGCTAATTCGAGCGGCGACCTTTCTTCCCACCCCCCTTAACCTTACCTTCCTTTCTTTTTTCTCTTCCTTTTTCCCTCCCTTCCTTCTTAATGGGCTGGATCAAGGTGTTATACGACCCGTGCCGAGGATTGGCGTGGCTGGGGGCCCATAAATAGCCCAGTCGCTAACGGAATGCATCGAATACCGGCCGACCTTCGATGCTATTAAGCCTTACCCGGACATCGCGGATCTCTGTCCAGGTGGACCTTTCCTCTTCTCCGCTACTCTTGGGATGTTTTAGTGTGGAGAAAGAAATTTTTAAAAATAATAAGGAGACCGGCTCTCCTAGTAAGAAGTCGAAAGGAGCTTGCTACGCAAAGGTCACGGCTCAGCCAGGCACTAAGTTAGCTGAGAGAACTCCTCAGAGGTTCGCTGCTGGAGCGGCAGACAGCGGCCAAGAGCCAATATAGTCAGGGTAGGCCTGAGAGGAAATCCAGCCCGGGTATACCGAAGACCGGTACCTCCCGGGGAGGGGCCACTGATCGAGAGGCCTTTGAGGCGGCTGCCGCCCATCCCGCAGCCACCAGCATGGCTGCCACTCAGCGTCAAGCGTCTGGCCGTTTGGCTGCTGGGGGTTCCAGGGATATGGGGGTGGCCGGCTGTAGGGTCAAGGGAGTAAAAAGCCCAGTCATAAAGACAGGCGCTGGCTGGGTCCTGCACAGGAATGCCTCGTCGCCGATAAGGGAGGGGGAAGTTTCTGCGGAGGGCTGGGCGAAGGCGCAGCGTGACCTGGCTTGGGCGAGACAAATGTTGCCGGACTTCAGTCTGGACTGGGTGGAGAGCAATGAAGCCTCGAAGCGCAAACGGTCTAAGGATGAATCCAACCCTACGGCAAGACGCAGGGAGGCTGGACGCGGTCTTTCGCCGAAATAGCCAAGGATCGGCATATCACTGGCGTTATAGACGAAAGCAGCGAAGATGGCAGGATCCCGAAACAACAGTGTAGTGGATTGAGGCAGCGCTCGCTACTGTGGTCGTTAAGGTCAAAAAAGACAACCCTGGTCCACCGCCTTCTTATACCGTTGCGGGGTGGTTCCAGGGCAACATCAAACTAATTTCCTGTGACGACGCCAGGTCGGTGAAGCTTTATAAAGCCGCCGTCTCGCTGATAGGTGAGGTGTATTCGGGCGTGCGCCTCAAGGTAGTGGAGGTGCGTGATATCCCCTCACGACCAAGGGCGAGAGCCTGGGTTCCAGTGACGCCAACGGACCCAGCTGACATCCTGCTCCAGGAGTACAACCCGGGTCTACGGACCCAGAACTGGAAGGTGGTAAACGTGGAGAAGACTGAACGGGCCACGATGCAGATAGTCCTGCTGCTCGACAGCGCAAGCGTCGAAGCGCTGAAAAGGCAGGATTTCAGGGTAAACTACGGCTTCAAGAATATAGGCCTTAAGGTTAATAAGGCTGACGTTGAAGCCTTGGTAAACCTTGAGTCTCGTACGGAGGTGGTTCAGTATCAGCCTTATATGGGTACCTGGGCACAGGGATATTGAAGGCAACTGCAGAGCAGACGAGCTGGCCAGAAGAGGCACCACCGACCATATCCTTCCGGGAAATGATTCGGTAGGAATACCCATGGCCACTTTCAGGCTTCGTGTGAACACAAGCACTACAAGAATTGCAAATGGACTGTGGTCAGCCATATCATCGTGTGAGACATCCAGGCTAACCTGGCCCTCATATGACAAGGGTCGCACAGGAACGCTTCTGATTTTAAACAAATCAGTGCTATCGTCCCTGATAAGGGTTCTAACAGGTCATTGTTTAATAGGCACGCATGGTGCTAGAATGGGGGCAACGACATTCGACTATTGTCGCAGCTGCAGATGTACAGAAGAGGAGGAGAGTGTCCAGCACCTACTCTGTCATTGTCCAGCGCTTAGTAGGCATAGGCTGGCCATCCTTGGTAAACCTTTTCTACATGACCTTTCTGAGGTCTCTACCTATGAAGTCAAGGCTCTAGGAAAATATAAAATTTCCACGAAGTGGTTTGACCCGCTTTAGGCAGGGTAGGGATCCTCTTTGAGACCGTATAGGGTATACAATGGCCCCATTGGTGGCCTAAGTAGTGAGCTGATACCATATTGCCCAGCTCAGCCCTTGCAACCTAACCTAACCTAACCTAACTAGCGTTTTGTTTCCACTATCCTGCAAAAAAAAGCCGCTCTTGTTTTCATAATTTTTTTAAATTTAGTAGATATGTACATTACTGGCAATATAGAATATGACATACATACACGATTCCAATTTAAACGAATACAAGTACAAGAATACCATATCAAGTTATAGGTGTTTCTCAATACTTTACACGTTTGTGTGACTAATTTACTAAAGTAAAAAACAAATGACTTGTACATAATTATTTTATAAGGTATGCAATGAAATATTTTCAAATTTATGAATTTTTATTAATTTCTGTATGCGGTCTTAAAATTTTGCAGCAGACTGTACAAATGTAATTTCATTGAATGATGCAATTACAAAGTGTCTGACGTTGGCAGCTTCTCTTTCTAATCCGCCATCTTTAACTCCCACTCTGAAACTCAATTTGCCTCTTTGCTAAACTTCTTTTTTATTCAGAAGAAAAATTTTACAAAAACCATAAAAATTAATTTTCCTGCAAAAGTATGCAACGGCATCACTTTTTTCTCAAACTCTGTTTTGTGTTCACTTTTCTTTCATTCAAATTGGTGACAATTTTCATAAAAATAATTTTGTATAACAAAATTAGAGAAATTTGAATATTATCCATACAAAATGAAAGTACTTTCTTTAAAATAATAATCAAAATCTACATCTAAATTCTTTTACCCTTTCCAGGTTTTTGCCGTTCCGAGTATCTTCCAAAAGCATTTCTTCCGCCCGTCGCAACGTGATGGACGTGGTTCGATCGAAGGAGAGGATAATGACTTTGCCAATGTTTCGGGAGTTGGGAAAATTGATTAGGCTCTATTGGGCAAGATAGCGTGCTAGGGGCTATATTTTTCATTGGGACCAGTTACACTCTTGTTAACCCTTGCCAAAGTGTTTGATTACACATTGTAAAGTAGTTTTTCATCATAAAACCTTCAACTTCAAACAAATTAGGACCGAGTGATCCTGCCTGGTTCTAGTCTTAAGCACATCACTTTACTGATAGTCAGTGTACCCGTAGGTGATTCAATGGTGAATGACGTTTAGGAAGCTTCATACTTATTAATTCGTCCTTCGGTAATATTTAGCCCTGTATATTATCCCACCTCTGCGGTGCTTGGGAGTGAATCCCGGAGCGAGTTGTAAAACGTGGCCCATAAAATGCAGCAGTCACACGATTCGATGTTCTCGCCAAAACAACAATGCAAGACACGGCAAACTCTCACGTTGTTACTGCAGCCAGCTACCCGAATAATTTGGTTAATGCCTGGTAACCGCATATTAGCATAGGCGGGTATTATCTGACCGTTGTTCGTACTCTGCAGTAACTCATGCTTCGATCTTGAAAAAGGCCTTAAGAAATTTTTCAAAACCACATTGCTCACATATTTGGTGTGATCTTCGGGCACAGGGATTTTTGGCTACTCGAGTAATATCCGGGTAACCGGATTCCCGCTACCTGAGTACCCGTGTATCTCACTAATCAGGTAAAATCACTAGCCCTTCCTCCCATCAGGCTTTTAAAAAACTATAAGAACTGTTTCTGTGGTATCAATGATATTGACAGGAAGAACAGGAGCACGCAAGGCACATGTGCAGGGAAATCATAAAAAAGGATGTGAAAGCACAGGAAGGACAAAAATCTTTTAGAGAGGAGAAAACAATAAAGAATCTACGGCATAAACTAAGGAAAAACAATATTGTCATAACGAAAGCGGACAAAGGAAACACCACTGTGCTAATCGAAAAAGAGAAATATATATCCAAAAACGAAGATCTCATAGAGGAAATGAAATGTCGTAGAATAAGAGAGGATCCCACAGATGAATACCAAAAACAAATCAAAGTTGAAATAAAAAATGCAACAAATATAGTAGATTCTAACATGGCACATAGATTGGTCCAAATGAACCCTTCGGCTCCTCCACTGATTGCGCAACCAAAAATCCACAAGCCGGACACGCCAATGAGGCCCATCATTAATTTTAAATCGGCACCATGTTACAAACTGTCCAAATATTTAAAAACGATATTGAAAGATACTCTGGAGCTAAGGAACAATTATGCAATAGCTAACACAACAGAACTAATAGAGAGACTTGAGACCGTGGAGATAACAAAGAACTGCAAATTGGTATCTTTTGACATAAAAGATTTATACCCATCAATACCACTATCGGAGACTTTGGACATAGTTAGCTCAACAATAGTTCGTAATACAAAAAACAAAGTGCAAATCACAAATACGCTAAGAACCACTTTACGTCAAAACTATTTTAAATTCAACAATAAACAAGTAAGGAAGGTTAAGTTCGGGTGTAACCGAACATTACATACTCAGTTGAGAGCTATGGTGGCAACATAAGGGAAAATAACCATGTAGGAAAATGAACCGAGAGTAACCCTGGAATGTGTTTGTATGACATGTGTATCAAATGAAAGGTATTAAAAAGTATTTTAAGAGGGAGTGGGCCATAGTTATACCGAAAAGGCTATCGCCATAAACGTGGACCAGGGGTGACTCTATAATGCGTTTGTACAATATGGGTATCAAATGAAAGGTGTTAATGAGTATTTTAAAAGGGCGTGGGCCTTAGTTCTATAGGTGGACCTTTCGGCCTTTTCGAGATATTGCCATAAAGGTGGGCCAGGGGTGACTCTAGAATTTGTTGTACGATATGGGTATCAAATGAAAGGTGTTAATGAGTATTTTAAAAGGGCGTGGGCCTTAGTTCTATAGGTGGACGCCTTTTCAAGATATCGCCATAAAGGTGGACCAGGGGTGACTCTAGAATTTGTTTGTACGATATGGGTATCAAATGAAAGGTGTTAATGAGTATTTTAAAAGGGAGTGGGCCTTAGTTCTATAGGTGGTGTCTTTTCGGGATATCGCCATAAAGGTGGGCCAGGGGTGACTCTAGAATTTTTTTGTACGATATGGGTATCAAGTGAAAGGTGTTAATGAGTATTTTAAAAAGGAGTGGGCCTTAGTTCTATATGTGGACGCCTTTTCGAGATATCGCCATAAACGTGGACCAGGGGTGACTCTAGAATGTGTTTGTACGATATGGGTATCAAATTAAAGGTATTAATGAGGGTTTTAAAAGGGAGTGGCCCTTAGTTGTATATGTGAAGGCGTTTTCGATATATCGACCAAAATGTGGACCAGGGTGATCCAGAACATCATCTGTCGGGTACCGCTAATTTATTTATATATGTAATACCACGAACAGTATTCCTTCCAAGATTCCAAGGGCTTTTGATTTCGCCCTGCAAAACTTTTTCATTTTCTTCTACTTAATATGGTAGGTGTCACACCCATTTTACCAAGTTTTTTTCTAAAGTTATATTTTGTGTCAATAGACCAATACAATTACCATGTTTCATCCCTTTTTTCGTATTTGGTATATAATTATGGCATTTTTTTCATTTTTCATAATTTTCGATATCGAAAAAGTGGGCGTGTTCATAGTCGGATTTCGGCCATTTTTTACACCAATACAAAGTGAGTTCAGATAAGTACGTGAACTGAGTTTAGTAAAGATATATCGATTTTTGCTCAAGTTATCGTGTTAACGGCCGAGTGGAAGGACAGACGGTCGATTGTGTATAAAAACTGGGCGTGGCTTCAACCGATTTCGCCCTTTTTCACAGAAATAAGTTATAGTCCCAGAATCTAAGCCCCTACCAAATTTCAAAAGGATTGGTAAATTTTTATTCGACTTATGGCATTAAAATTATCCTAGACAAATTAAATGAAAAAGGGCGGAGCCACGCCCATTTTGAAATTTTCTTTTATTTTTGCATTTTGTTGCACCATATTATTACTGGTATCGCCTCCAACTTACCAGATGTGGTACGCCATATTGATGCTACCCCAAATGTGCAGTTTTATGCCTTGGAGGGCCTCAATTTTTAAGTCTAAGTGGCGGTCTCCTACGCCACACTTTATACGGCATTAAAAACAACACTGTTTTCTTGCTGTGACAATACAACTTTTTTCTTTTATTTAATTAAATTATTTTGGGAGCACAACGGATTTACAAAAAAGGCTACGTTGGGAGTCTATGTTGTTGTTGTTGTTGTAGCAATGCTCACCCCACCTAATAGCCGCGACCGATCACAAATTGTCATCAATATCCTCTAACGGGAGTCCAAGTAAACTTGCCGTTTCAACAGGGGTGGACCATAAGGAAAGGGGTGTTAGAGGCGTTGGTTCCACATTACAATTAAAGAGATGGTTGGTGTCATGTGGGGACACATTGCAAGCGGGGCATACATTTTGTATGTCGGGGTTGATTCTGTATAGGTAAGAGTTTAACCTGTTACAGTATCCAGAACGAAGTTGAGCAAGAGTGACACGCGTTTCCCTGGGGAGTATTCGTTCCTCTCCTGCGAGTTCTGGATATTTTTCTACAAGTCACCGGGCAATTCCCGACATAAAGGTCCGACGCCTGTCTATGGAGTTCACCAAGGACCTGCTTGTGTTTTTTCGCTTCATACGGCTGGGTTCTCAAGTGCCGTATTTCCTCAAAATGCTTACGGAGATGACTCCTTAGGCCCCTAGGCGGTGCTGGTTCGTCAATCAGATGTCTGTTGGGATGCCCAGGTTTCTGGGTATTCAACAGGAACTGTTTGGTCAGCATCTCATTTCTCTCCCTGATGGGGAGTATTCTCGCCTCATTATGCAGATGGTGTTCTGGGGACATAAGAAGACAGCCCGTGGCGATTCTGAGAGCAGTATTTTGGCAGGCCTGTAGTTTCTTCCAGTGGGTGGTTTTTTGGAACAATTGCGGTTGCGTGCGCACCAAAATGTAGATCCTGATCAAACGTCACACTCAAGATTTTGGGGTGTAGGACAGTCGGTAGCGTAGTGCCATCGACGTGGATGTTCAATATGGTCGACATTTGGGGCGTCGTTGTAAATAAGGCCGCGGAAGATTTAGTCGGTGACAATGCCAGGTTTCGCGAGGCGAAAAAACTGGAGAGATCAGGGAGACAGCCGTTTATTTTATTGCATAGCTCATCGATCTCTGGGCCTGGGCCTGTGGCCATTATTGTGCAGTCATCGGCGTAGGAAACGATTGTGACTCCTTCCGGTGGTGAAGGTAGCTTAGATATGTAGAAATTAAACAAAAGCGGGGATAGGGCACCACCTGTGGCACCCCTTGTTTAATTCTCCTTTGTTTTGATGTTTCGTTTCTGAATTGCGCCGATGCCTGCCGACCACCCAGATAATTTGCGGTCCACCTTTTAAGACATGGGGGAAGGGTAGACCCTTCCAGGTCTTGCAGTAACGAGCCATGGTTGACCGTATCAAAAGCTTTTGATAGGTCTAACGCTACGAGTACTGTTCTATGGTGGGGATATTGATTCAAACCGCAATTTATCTGGGTGCTAATGACATTTAGCGCGGAGGTAGTGCTATGGAGTTTTCTGAAGCCATGCTGATGAGGGGCTAGCTGCAAATGTGCTTGGAAATAAGGGAGCAAAATGACTTCAAGCGTCTTTGCCACTGGCGATAGGAGAGATATCGGACGATATGACTCACCTACGTTAGCTGGTTTCCCAGGCTTTAGTAGCGGGACCACCTTGGCCATTTTCCATTTCTCGGGTATGACAAAGGTGGAAAGAGACAGGTTGAAGACATGCGCTAAATATTTGAAACCCTCTTTCCCTAGGTTTTTAATCATCGGCATGGCTATGCCGTCTGGGCCCACTGCTTTGGATGGTTTAGCACGACCAATGGCGTCCTCAACCTCTCTAGCGGTGATGGTAATTGGTGACGCGCTGAGTTTGTGTTTATGTGCGTGTCTATTGGCTCTCCGTCTATCTTTGTCGACCGTAGGATGCATTATATATTGTCGGCAAAAAGCGCTCGCGCATTTTTTCGCATCCGACAGCACCTTATCGCCAAAGGCGATGGAAACTTTGTCTTTGTGCTTAGTCGGATTCGATAGGGACTTTACGGTGGACCAAAGTTTACCTACACCGGTAGAGAGGTTACAACCTCTTAGGTGCTCTTCCCATTTCGCCCGCTTGTGTTCGTCCACAAGCAATCTGATGCGTTAATTTATGTCCCTTATTTGGGGGTCGCCTGGATCAAGCTGTCTTATAAGGTCGCGTTCCCTCGCTAAGCTCGCGGCCTCCGCCGGGAAGTGGGGCCGGATTTCGAGAATTCTCCCGGCGGGAATGAAATGTGCCGAGGCGGATTCAATGACCTTACGGAAGGCACGCTCCCCTTGGCGGGCATCAGTCGGGATAGGGAGGGCAGCAAAGCTGCTGTCTGTTGCAGATTTATATTCTTCCCACTTTCCTTTTTTGAAGTTTATGAAAGTTCGTTTTTCGGTGACGATGAAGTCGGCGGTACGCTCGAACGAAATAAGTATGGGCAGGTGGTCGGATGCCAATGTTACCATAGGCTGCCAGTTGACGCAGTTTACGAGTTCTGCGCTCACGATTGAGATATCTGGCGAGCTATGACAGCTTCCTACCATACGTGTGGGGGCGTCTCCGTTTATTGTGCAGAACGTCGTTTCGTCTATTTGATCCACCAACATCTCACCCCTACTGTCCGCCCGCAAGTTTGAATGCCATAGGTCGTGATGGGCATTGAAATCGCCTAAGATAATGCGATTGTTGCCAGTGAGTAAGGCCTCGATATTAGGGCGGTATCCACTTGGGCAACAGGTGACAGGAGGGATGTAGATGTTGATGATTTCTAGATTTGCATCGCCTGACCGGACAGATAGGCCTTGACGTTCTAAGACATTGTCCCTGCGGTCGATGCCAGGATCAAATATATAATATTGCACAGAGTGGTGTATAATAAACGCGAGGCCGCCTCCATTTCCGCTCTCGCGGTCTTTCCTGTGGACATTATAACCAGAGCAGGTCTGCAATGCAGATCTTGCTGTGAGTTTAGTCTCTTGAATCGCAGCAATGCGGATGTTGTGCCGCTTCATGAAATCGACTATCTCCGTAATCTTCCCAGTTAGTCCATTACAGTTGAACTGCAGAATTCTGAAGTGCATGAGGGGTGACGCCGCCACTCTAGGGGTAAGTGACGGGTGACTACGCCTAGGTTGTGGAAGGCCAGGACGCAATTGCTGTTGTGGCCTTGGGACTGGGCGCCCTTGGGCAAGCATTGGGGTACCCGGAAGATTTGGGTTTGCGACCTGGCTACATGGCGCGATGAAACCCGTCGAGGGGTTGCCGTCGCGGAGACCAGAACATCTAGGAAAGTGGCACCACCCAAGGCAGGAGCTGCATTGAGCGGATGTCGCAAACCTATATATTCTGTGCTGGCAGACGGTGCAAACGGAAGCAGGGACTAAGAGTCTGTTTCCCTGACCTGCACGATTGCTGCCAGAAAAGAGGGGGGGAGAAGAAGACGGGGGCAGGGGCTGATGCTCAGCATTGCTACCAGCTCTACTACGAAGGTAGTAGTTATGAGTGGTATCAGCTGTTTGAGTTGTTGGCGCCGTGGGGCGCGAGCAGCAGCGGGTACTTGTTGTGGCTTGCTGAGCAGCGAAACTGCTGGAAGGTAGTGGGGATACGCTTAGGCGTAGACTACGGGACGCCCTTGGGCGTGAGCAGCAAGGAGCCACAAAAGATTTATAAAAGTTACGTGGACGTCGGGTTTTGGGATCAAGCCCAGAACAACCTGTCCGATGCAACCATCCCTTGCACGAGACACACTGAACAGAGTATGACCGTCCTAAAAAGATTCTTTTCTGGCAAATGCAGCAAAACCATTTCTCAGGACCGGGGTCAGGAGACGGACCCGGATTGGGTTCGATACCTTCCCGGATTAAGAGAATATGTAGCAGTCCTGCTGCAAGGAGCTGCTGGGAGGGACGAAACAAATTAAATGGGGTCACACTGAAATGACAGTACTTTGTCGGGAAAAATCCCGAGTCGCTCCGGTACATAGAACCGACTGCCTTGGGAAGCGTTGGGAGTCTATCAGTGCCGAAAGTATAATAATGGCGGTGAAACATGAAAATGCCGAGCCATCATTGCCAATCGTCATTTTCATGTTTCACCCCACACATATGTCTTATTCTTTCTTACATGCTACCTTATAATACCTTTTTATGTTATTCACAATTGCATTTGTTATTGTGAGCAACGATGTTGCTAGATGGTTTATGAAAGATGCTTTGGGGGATTTTACCCTTACATCACCCTTTTTGGGGAAAAGAAGAATTCACAAAGTGATCAGTTTTGTCACATTCTTCTTATCCATAAACTTATAAAAATTGTTGCGAACAAACGAATATATTTACGTTAGGGTGTTCCTCCCCTTTTGAATTCGTTGGTTCGGAACCATTTTTGTTATTAATTGAAAAAAAAAACTTAGAAGTTAAATACTCGAACTTTAGTTACATTTTGGTAGTTTATTAGAAGAAGCTTGAATGAAACCTAGCAGTATTAATTTGATTTTAATTTAGTAAAGTATGTTGTTTGTTCTTTTTTCCTCTTGTAAATATTTATATTTTAATATATATTTAACTTAAATTTGTTAAAGTTTTACATTTTTAATCTTTTCTGTTTTGAAATATGTTTTTTTGTTTTTTTTTTTTTGTTTGTAACTTAAGAAATACAATTTTTTTATAAGTTATGAACAATTTTTATGATTTTTTTTTTGAATATACAAAATTTGTGTTATTTTCTTTTTATATATTTTTTTTTTGTTTTAACAGTTTTTAAGTCTTCATGGCTGCTTAAATGCTATTAAGAAAATTTTGAATTTATTTTTCAATCAAATTTAAAGTTTTATCAAAGTATTCAAGTAATGTTAATTTACTTTACTTAGGCGGTTTTTATGTACTACTTTTTCTTTGTTTTTAACTTCATCGAAAATAGTTACGTTAGGTTCGTTTACTTTGGTTATAATAAACGGACCTTGATAAATATTTTCGTGTTTATGATGTGAATCTTTCTGTAAAAGTACTTTATCTCCGATTTTGACAAATAAAGGTCGTGCCGTTTTATCGTACAGATTTTTACTTTGTAATTTATTTTTATTAATTAGGTTTTGTGCCATTTTGTGTGCTTTCTGCATCCTAAACTTAACTTCTCTGGCATAGTTTTCGACATTATAAATTGGGCGAATTGTTTCTTTTATCAATTCATAAGGCAAAGTTGCCTTTTTCCCAAAGACTAATTCGAAAGGCGAAAATTGATTGTCAAAAACTGTGCTACTCGTGGTATTGTGTAGGAAAGTAAAGTATTTTAAATAAACATCCCAATCAGAAAAAGTATATTTTAAATATGCACGTAAGTATTCATTAAAAACTCTATGATTACGTTCAATCGTGCCAACAGTTTCGTGATGGCATGCAGTTGAAAAATTATGTTCAATATTTAGAAGTTTAGTTAATCCTTCAAATAATTCATTTTTAAATTCAGTACCTAAATCTGATTTTATGGTATTCATTGTGCCGTATGTTAAAATGAATCCTTCAAAAATTGCTGAAGCGATTGTTTTTGCCGAATTGTCTGGTACGCATTTGGTCATGTCGCAAATCATGGTAAGTGCGAACTTGTTACCATATTTGGACTCAGGTAGGAGTCCTATTGTGTCAATTACTATTATATCAAATGGTTTACAAGGATTTGGTCTTAACACAAGTTTTTTTTTTTTTTTATGTTTAACCTTGTTTAAAAGACAATCTTTACAACTTTTGATATATTTCGATATATCACGAGTCATGTTCTTCCAATAAAATTTTGTTCGCAATTTTGGGTAAAGTCTTTTCATTCCGCAATGTCCCCCAGAAATTGGATCATTATGGTCAATTTTCATTAGCTTTAATTTTGTATCCTCATCTGTTACTGTCTCCACTGGATCTGTTAAAATAATTTCTAATGATTTTAAAATTTTATTTCCAATATTTTTGAAATTTGTAGTAGTGCAATGCTCGAACAAAATATCGTTTTTAGGCCATTCAATTTGCTTAATTTTGCGTTTGCCGGCTTCTGATTCAACCTCGAAAGTAATTTATCTACAGTCATTATTTCGTTTACAAGCTCAAAACTAAGTAACTCGAGTTTCTTATGTTTAATATGCGCAAAAATTCTTAAACTGGTTGTTTTATTATTTTTATCGTACGTAATTGCAGATCTTATTCGTGGAACTTTTTTCGAAAAATTAAATGAAAATTTGTCGTAGACATGTAAATTAAGTTGTTTTGGTCGTTTTTGTCTGTTTTAATAGGAAGGTTATTGTCGTTTTGTCATTGATCTTGTCTGTACTGCTAAAATTTGTTTGTTAGCTTCTTTAATCCCATCCATTGTAATGCGCGATAGTACATCAGCGCCAACGTTTGATTTACCCTTGATATATACAATAGTGAAATTATATTCAGCTAGTTCTAGTCTTATTCTTGAAAGTTTTGAAGATGGGTCTTTCATATTGAATAAGTATACTAGAGGTCTATGATCTGACTTTACAATAAAATGGGTGCCATAAACGCATGGTCGAAATTGCTTGATTGCAAAGTAAATAGCTAAAAGCTCTAATTCTATAATGGGTTTTTTCTGTTCGGCTTTATTAAATGCTTTAGAAGCGAAAAAAATTGGTAAATCACTACCTTGCTGTTCTTGACTTAAAATAGCGCCACATCCAGTTGTGGAAGCATCAACGGTAATAATGAATTGTTTAGTAAAATCTGGATATTGAAGTAATTTTGGTGAAAGTAACGCTGCTTTGGAGGGTGGGGCCGTGTGTAGAAGTCCACGAAAGTGGGGAAAGCTTCTGACCGCCATTCACCTGGGAATGGCCAGAGCGATTCTTTTGCATGCGGTTCAAGCAGCTCACTACTGCCGGTCGCTTGCGGCCAAGTATCCTCTGGGTAGCCGCTAAACACCCGTTTAGCGGTGAGCTAATGTGAGAAGGCGACAACCTGGCTAGGCCACTCTGACATAATCGGTTTAAGGGCTAGCCGGGGGAGATTTCATCGGCAGCGTCTGTACACCTCTAGGTGCGGCTGCAAGCGGGCGTCTGTCTTGGAGCAAGCGGCTCGCTATATAAACGTGCCAAGTAATATTTTCACCCCCGCTGAGCGGGTTGTGCGCTGGGCTTGGGACCCGCCACGTAAAACCATACTCCAATGAAATATAACAACAAGCCTCGGATAAATACACTCTCTATTGATGACGACCATGGCAAACGTTTGAAGGACAATGAATTGAGGGCATGCACCTGGAACGTCCGCTCCCTGAATGGGATTGGTGCAGATGCCCGGCTGGTTGATGTCCTCGTCAAAGCAAAATCTGACATCACCGCCATCCAAGAAATGCGTTGGACGAAGCAAGGAAGAAAGAAGATCAAAAATTGTGACATATATTGGAGTGGCCATGCGAATAAGCGCAGTTTCGGCGTCGGATTCGTGGTGGGAGAGAGACTTTGTCGCCAAGTGCTGGCGTTCAAGCCTGTGGACGAGCGTCTCGCCGCTATTCGAATAAAAGCAAAATTTTTTAATATATCATTCATCTGCGTCCATGCGCCGACAGAGGAGAAAGACGATGAGGTGAAAGACACTTTTTATGAACAATTAGAATGCACATACGAGCGCTGCCCCCGTCATGATATAAAAGTCGTGCTTGGCGATTTTAACGCCAGGGTGGGCAAAGAAGGTGTTTTTGGCCCTACAGTCGAAAAGTTCAGCCTACACAATGAAACTTCTCCTAACGGACTGAGGCTGATTGACTTTGCCGGTGCTCGAAACATGGTAATATCAAGCACGAGGTTCATGCATAAAAAGATACATCAAGCTACATGGCTGTCTCCTGATCGAAATACTCGCAATCAGATCGATCACGTTGTGATAGACGGACGGCATGCCTCCAGTGTTTTAGATGTGCGAACGATCCGAGGACCTAACATCGATTCGGACCATTATCTCGTTGCAGCCAAAATACGCACCCGCCTCAACGCGGCTAAAAACAAGGAACAAAAAACACAAGGAAAGCTAGACGTCGAAAAGCTTCAATCACAACAGACTGCCAATGGTTTCGCAACTCGACTCTCACACCTGCTCTCTGAGGGCACAACTCATCCTGAAGGAATACAGGAGCAGTGGGAGCATATCTCCAAAGCACTTCATACTGCCGCCGAGGAAAAAATTGGTTACCGGCGGCCACGAAAAAACAACTGGTATGATGAAGAATGCCGCGTTGCAACCGAAAGAAAAGACGCTGCCTACAGGGCTACGTTAAAAGCGAGCGCGACAAGAGGAGTGTGTGAACGCTATCGTGAGTTGAAAAGGGAAGCGAGCCGCCTTTTCAGGAAGAAAAAAGCAGAAGCAGAAAGGCGTGAGTGCGAGGAGCTTGAGCTGCTAGCCACCAGGAATAACGCCCGAAAATTCTACCAAAAAATACGGCGACAAACGGAACGTTTTAAAACCGGGGCAAACTCCTGTAGGAATGAAAACGGCGACCTTGTAACTGATGTCCAGAGAGTGCTTAGATTATGGAGGGAACACTTCTCTGCTCTCCTAAATGGAGGCAGCAATTCACCGCGCAGAGATGAAGAACCCGATCCCGCAATCGATGATGATGGAATATATGTCCCCCCTCCCGATTATGACGAAGTTAGAATAGCAATAACCAGATTGAAAAAAAACAAGGCCGTGGGCGCTGATGGATTGCCTGCGGAGCTATTCAAGTTCGGCGGCGAGGAGTTGGAAAGGCGCATGCAGCAGCTTCTTAGCAAAATATGGGCGGACGAAAGTATACCCGACGGTTGGAATCTAAGTGTTCTTTGCCCAGTCAACAAGAAGGGGGATACTGCAAAATGCACCAACTATCGTGGAATCAGCCTTCTTAATATCGCATATAAGGTCCTTTCAAGTGTATTGTGCGAAAGATTGAAGCCCACCGTGAACAGTCTGATTGGACCTTATCAGTGCGGCTTCAGACCTGGTAAATCTACCATCGACCAGATTTTCACAATGCGCCAAATCTTGGAAAATCCCGTGAAAAGAGAATCGACACACATCACCTCTTCGTCGACTTTAAAGCCGCCTTCGACAGCACGAAAAGGAGCTGCCTATATGCCGCTATGTCTGAATTTGGTTTCCCCGCAAAACTTATACGGCTGTGCAAAATGACGTTGAGCAACACCATCAGCTCAGTCAGAATTGGGAAGGACCTCTCCGAGCCGTTCGAAACTAAACGAGGTTTCAGACAGGGTGACCCCCTATCGTGCGATTTCTTTAACTTGATGCTGGAGAAAATTATACTAGCTGCAGAACTTAACCGCACTGGAACAATATATTATAAAAGCGTGCAATTACTGGCATATGCTGATGACATTGATATCATCGGCCTAAACACCCGCGCTGTTAGTTCTGCTTACTCCAAGCTGGAAAAAGAAGCGGTAAAGATGGGTTTGATGGTGAATGAGGACAAAACGAAGTACCTGCTGTCATCGAGCAAAGAGTCAGCGCATATGCGCCTTGGCAACCACGCTACTGTTGGCAGCCATAATTTCGAAATAGTAAAAGACTTCGTTTATTTGGGAACCAGCATCAACACTAGCAACAACATCAGCACTGAAATCCAGCGAAGAATCAATCTTGCCAATAAATGCTACTTTGGACTAGGTAGGCAATTGAAAAGTAAAGTCCTCTCTCGGCGAACGAAAATCATACTCTACAAGTCACTTATCGTACCCGTCCTGCTATATGGGGCAGAAGCATGGACCATGACAACAGCAGATGAAGCGGCTTTGGGAGTGTTCGAGAGAAAAGTTCTTCGAAAGATTTATGGACCTCTACGCGTTGGCGATGGCGAGTACCGAAGAAGATTTAATGATGAGCTGTACGAGCTATACGCAGACATCAACATAGTCCAGCGAATTAAAACGCAGCGGCTGCGCTGGCTAGGCCATGTTATGCGAATGAAAGATGATGCTCCGGCCAAGAAAGTGTTTCTATCGGAACCCGCCTATGGAAGCAGAGGTAGAGGGCGGCCCCCACTCCGTTGGAAGGACCAGGTGGAAAACGATTTAAACTCCCTTGGTGTGACCAATTGGCGCCGGTTGGCAGAGCGAAGGAGCGACTGGCGCGCCTTGTTGGACGGCCATAACCGTTTAGACGGTTAAGCGCCAATTAAGTAAGTAACGCTGCTTTCAAAGATAAAAATGCTCTTTCGCACTCTACATCCCATACAAATTCGACTCTTTTTCCGCTTAATCGATTCAGAGGCGCTGCCAGAGACGCAAAATTAGGTATAAACCGTCTGTAATAATTTGCAAACACGACGAATCGTCGTACCGCGTCTTTATCAGTCGGTTTTGTATACTTTTTAATTGCGTTTATTTTGGAGTCGTCTGGCAACAAACCTTTGGCTGAACATTTATGACCTAAAAATGTAACTTCTGGTCGTAAATAGTTGCATTTATTATACTCAGTTGAGCAGAGCTCACAGAGTATATTAACTTTGATTGGATAACGGTTAATTGTACATGTATAAAGGAATCGAGATAGATATAGACTTCCATATATCAAAATCATCAGTATCGAAAAAAAATTCGATTGAGCCATGTCCGTCCGTCCGTCCGTCTGTCCGTTAACACGATAACTTGAGTAAATTTCGAGGTATCTTGATGAAATTTGGTATGTAGGTTCCTGGGCACTCGTCTCAGATCGCCATTTAAAATGAACGATATCGGACAATAACCACGCCCACTTTTTCGATATCGAAAATTTCGAAAAATCGAAAAAGTGCGATAATTCATTACCAAATACGGATTAAGCGATGAAACTTGGTAGGTGAGTTGAACTTATGACGCAGAATAGAAAACTAGTAAAATTTTGGACAATGGGCGTGGCACCGGCCACTTTTAAAAGAAGGTAATTTAGAAGTTTTGCAAGCTGTAATTTGGCAGTCGTTAAAGATATCATGATGAAATTTGGCAGGAACGTTACTCTTATTACTATATATCTGCTTAATAAAAATTAGCAAAATCGGAGAACGACCAAGCCCACTTTTTAAAATTTTTTTTTTTAAATTCAAATTTTAAAAGAAAAGTTAATATCTTTACAGTATATAAGTAAATTATGTCAACATTCAACTCCAGTAATGATATGTTGCAACAAAATACAAAAATAAAAGAAAATTTCAAAATGGGCGTGGCTCCGCCCTTTTTCATTTAATTTGTCTAGGATAATTTTAATGCCATAAGTCGAACAAAAGTCTACCTATCCTTGTGAAATTTGGTAGAGGCTTAGATTCTAGGACGATAACTGTTTTCTGTGAAAAAGGGCGAAATCGGTTGAAGCCACGCCCAGTTTTTATACACAGTCGACCGTCTGTCCTTCCGCTCGGCCCTTAACACGATAACTTGAGCAAAAATCGATATATCTTTACTAAACTCAGTTCACATACTTATCTGAACTCACTTTGTATTGGTGTGAAAAATGGCCGAAATCCGACTATGAACACGCCCACTTTTTCGATATCGAAAATTACGAAAAATGAAAAAAATGCCATAATTATATACCAAATACGAAAAAAGGGATGAAACATGGTAATTGTGTTGGTCTATTGACGCAAAATATAACTTTAGAAAAAAACTCGGTAAAATGGGTGTGACACCTACCATATTAAGTAGAAGAAAATGAAAAAGTTTTGCAGGGCGAAATCAAAAGCCCTTGGAATCTTGGAAGGAATACTGTTCGTGGTATTACATATATAAATAAATTAGCGGTACCCGACAGATGATGTTCTAGATCACCCTGGTCCACATTTTGGTCGATATATCGAAAACGCCTTCAGATATACAACTAAGGGCCACTCCCTTTTAAAACCCTCATTAATACCTTTAATTTGATACCCATATCGTACAAACACATTCTAGAGTCACCCCTGGTCCACGTTTATGGGGATATCTCGAAAAGGCGTCCACATATAGAACTAAGGCCCACTCCTTTTTAAAATACTCATTAACACCTTTCACTTGATACCCATATCGTACAAAAAAATTCTAGAGTCACCCCTGGCCCACCTTTATGGCGATATCTCGAAAAGGCATCCACCTATAGAACTAAGGCCCACTCCCTTTTAAAATACTCATTAACACCTTTCATTTGATACCCATATCGTACAAACAAATTCTAGAGTTACCCCTGGTCCACTTTATGGCGATATATTGAAAAGGCGTCCACCTATAGAACTAAGGCCCACGCCCTTTTAAAATACTCATTAACACCTTTCATTTGATACCCATATCGTACAACAAATTCTAGAGTCACCCCTGGTCCACCTTTATGGCGATATCTCGAAAAGGCCGAAAGGTTCACCTATAGAACTAAGGCCCATGCCCTTTTAAAATACTCATTAACACCTTTCATTTGATACCCATATTGTACAAACGCATTCTAGAGTCACCCCTGGTCCACGTTTATGGCGATATCCCGAAAAGGCGTCCACCCATACAACTAAGGCCCACTCCCTTTTAAAACACTTATTAACACCTTTCGTTTGATACCCATATTGTACAAACGCATTCTAGAGTCACCCCTGGTCCACCTTTATGGCGATATCTCGAAAAGGCCGAAAGGTCCACCTATATAACTAAGGCCAATGCCCTTTTAAAATACTCATTAACACCTTTCATTTGATACCCATATTGTACAAACGCATTCTAGAGTCACCCCTGGTCCACGTTTATGGCGATATCTCGAAAAGGCGTCCACCCATACAACTAAGGCCCATTCCCTTTTAAAACACTTAATAACACCTTTCGTTTGATACCCATATTGTACAAACGTATTCTAGAGTCAACCCTGGTCCACTTTTATAACGATATTCCGAAAAGGCGTCCACCTATAGAACTAAGGCCTGGTCCACCTTTATGGCGATATCCCTAAATGGCGTCCATCTAGAGAACTATGGCCCACTTCCTTTAAAATACTCTTTAATACCTTCCATTTGATACACATGTCATACAAACACATTCCAGGGTTACTCTAGGTTCTTTTTACAACATGGTGATTTTCCCTTACTTTTTCTCCACAGCTCTCAACTGAGTATGTAATGTTCGGTTACACCCGAACTTAGCCTTCCTTACTTGTTTGGGTTAAGTTTGAGATTGAAAGATCTACCAGTATTGAAAACTTTTGAAAGATTTTTATTGTGGTGTGCTTCACTACAACCGATGACGATTATATCGTCGACGTACAGAAATGCGACGTTGGGCGGTATACCCGAAAAAGCTATTGTCATCATTCGTGAGAATGAATTTGGTGCTATGTTTAAACCGAATGGAAGCACTTTCCATCTAAATGCACTTCGGTCAGTGCTGAAACAAGTAATGTCACGTGAGTCAGGATGCAAGGGGATTTGATGAAATCCTGAAAAAAGATCTAATGTCGAAAAATACTTTGCCCTGCCAAGATTGTGTAAAATATCGTCAACTCTAGCTAATGGAAATTTATCAGCAATGAGTTTTTTGTTTACTCCGCGAAAATCTACGCACATACGATAAGCTTTCTGACCATTAGTATCTTTCTTTGGAACTACAATCAAAGGACTATTGTAATTCGAATAACTGGGTTCAATCAAATCGTTGTCTAACAATTTATTTACTTGGCGATTTATTTCTTCGCGTTGAGAGTGTGGCAATCGATAGTTTTTAACATATACCGGTTTGTTGTCTGTCAATCTTAATTTTTGCTCGTAAAAGTTGTTTAAAGTCATTTTGTCCGTGTCAAGAGCGAAAATGTCGGCATAATCTATGCAAAGGTCAATTAATTTACTATGAGCATGTTGAGGTATTTGATTTTTTAAAATTGAAATAAGTTTTATCGTATGTTTGTCTTCTGTTTCTGTCTTGTTAATTGTATAAGCATTATAAGTTGAAAGTTTTTCTGTCCGAATACTGTTTCTTTTCACATACTTTATATCATCCGTGGTATTTATGACTTTAGTTATTTGGTTACTGGAATTAACAATGCACCTAGCTGTGAACAGGCCTTTTTCAATTTCCTGCGAGTCCACGAAAAGTGGTTCGGGTGAATCTCCTAAATCAAAAAGTCTGAATATTTCACATCTTGGAGGAATGATACAACTGTCGCTTTCTGTTCCATGCAGGATTGGTATCCCAACTTTTCCATTACCTACCCAAAAGGAAATACTATTTCTTTCATAACTAATAATGCATTTCTTAATTTTCAGAAAGTCTTTACCCACTATGCCATCGGATTGAATATTAAAGTCTTCATTTACTACATGTAAAGTATGTTTAATAGAAAAGTTAGAAAAATTTAAACTTGCTGTAATTTTACCTAAAGTAGAAACTGAATTAGAAGTGACAATTTTAATAATGTCGTTTGTAGTTAAGGAAATGTTACTGTCTATACATGATATTTTTATTAAAGAAATTTCTGCTTGAGTGTCTACTAAGAAAGAACAAAATTTTTTGTGACTCGTTAAGTTGTAATTCTATGAAATCTGAGTAATTTAAATTTAAACAATAGATGCTAGTTGGTGAGTGAAATTCGCTTACTCGGTTAGTTCGTCCTCCCCCAGTGTTCGCTCCTGAGGGGCACTCGCGTTTAAAGCGCGAACGTTTTCGTTTCTACCTCTACCATTGGCTGATCTCGAATTGTTACCTTTATTGCTACTATTGTGTGAATTAGGATTTGTATTTGAACGCGTATTATTATTGCTATTATTGTGGTATTTATTTCCGTTATAATTCCTATATCTTTGATTATTGTTGCCGTTATAGTTACTATTGTATGAAAATGAACTAAAAGCCTCGATAACTACAACGTGAATTTCTGAATGTGTTGTTACCACGTGATCGAAAAGCTAAAACCTGATGCTCAGTTACTTCGTTGTTTTGTTCTACAATTAATTTCGCCTCTACGTCTTTCGGATCAGTAAATGCCGTTGAGGCTAAAATGGTTTTGACTAAATTGGATTTTGCGTTTAAACGAGACACGTTAACAGTTTGTTCGACTGCCATTTCATGAGCTTTCGCTTGAGTGATCCCTTCAATAATAAGAGACCGCTCAAGTGAGTCAGCTAAATCTTCAACTTTTTTGGCAAAATCTGTATAATTATTGTTATTAACGTGCAACGCTGCAATTTTTCCTGCTACAACTTTCGAGTTGTCCGGTTTGATCCTACTACGTAGAGCTGTTTTAATTTCATTAACTGAATTTACTTGTCTTGGTATTGCTTCACGGGATTTACCCTCTAGTTTTGATTTTAAGAACGATATAAAAGTATCAGTTGAATCTGCAGCAGCGGATTGTTCAAGTAATGCAATTTTGTCTATAAAAGAATCAAGTGCAAGAGGATCACCACTGTAGTTTTCTCTAATAGAATTAGCAAATGTGTTAATAAAAATTCTCTTTTCCTCAGGTGTAGCCATGATTTGATCGTTAAGATCCGGAGCTGAATTAGCATCAGGTGAGGCCACGTTTGTACTATTTGGATCGTTAAGATCTGATTTTAAAGTAAAAGAAGTTAAAGTTAGTTTTGCGCTATTTGAATCGTTAAGATTTGAATCTAAATTAGAAGTTGAATTTTTAATGGAAGAATTTTCGAAGCCTGGAAAATCTGTTGACAAAGAAAATCTATTTTCCTGGTTTGTGACTTCTTCGGTCGAGGATGAAGCTAAACTTTCGCAGCTTGAGGCTGAATTATCGGAATCGGATTCTGAGTCTGAATTTTTTTGCACTTGCTTACCACTTCTAAGGTACATACATATGTAGTTATCAGAATAGCACAAATAATTCAGTTCAAACTATGAAACTAATGAAGTACTTATTTGAATGTCTGAATTTATATTAAAGCTGAAATATTGAGGAAAAAGAGAGAAGAAAAAAAATGTATAAAAGGGAACTGATTTGCAGGTGAATAGTCACTAAAGGAGTATTTAACTATTTATTGGAAGAATTGATTAAAACTGCAGTATTTGTATGAAAAATCTTTAAACAAGTAATTGAATTTAAAATGTCACATAAGTATATATGTATGAATTGTTAAAAAAAATCTCAAAAATGAGATAATCACGGACGCACCCCTTTATTAAAAAAAAATTGGTTTTTCACGGAACCACCGCTTATATCAAAACAATTTTAGTTGGTTTTTCACGGAACCACCGCATATATCAAAAAAATTAATTGGTTTTTAACGGAACCATCGCATGTATCAAAAAAATTAATTGGTTTTTAAGGGAAACACCGCATGTATCAAAAAAAATTAATTGGTTTTTAACAAACTACCGTTTATAAAAATTTAATTGGTTTTTCGCGAACCACCGTTATATCAAAAATCCAAAATTTATATTATACTAGCAGACCCGGCAGACGTTGTTCTGTCCTAAATTTGGCCTATCTGCATACATTTTAATAAGCTTTTTCCGTCTAACTCTGCCCTACCCCTCTACACTTTTTCCTAATCTTTTTATTCACTCTTCCCACCGTCTTTTTCGCTTCATCTCCATCTTCGTCTCATTCTATCTCTTTCTTAGTCTCCTTCTCTCTTTTCTCTTCTCTCAAGTTTTTCTCCTTCTTCTTCATCTCTTATTGCCAGTCCCAGAGGGTGGTATGTATTTTGTTCCAGTCCCATTCCGAGTCTCAGTCCCAGTCCCACTCCGAGTCTCAGTCTCAGTCCCAGTCCTAGTCCTAATCCCAGTCCCAGTCCGTCTCTGGTATACTTCCCGGAAAAAAGCATCGTAAATACTAATATAGGCAAATTGATATACGAAATTTCAGGCAAATCGAATAGGACGTATGTAAATAGATATCCAAATTATCGTCCTCCTACTTTAGGAGGGGCTTTTAAAAAATAAAAAGAATTTTGTATGGTTAGTTACAGAATGTAACATTGACACCAAACTCAGAATCCAAACTGACTTTATTTTCCAGAATTGCTCTTATTTATAACTCAATTCAATATTTACAATATAAGCGTTGCATCGGATTTGCCCTTGAAAACCGATGCGTGAGAAATGGAATGTTTATTCAATGAAATGCCAGTGGCTTGAGAAATATAATATTTGTTTAGTCTGCTTACTGAAATGCCAGTGGCTTGAGAAATATAATCTTTGTTTAGTCTGCTTACTGAAATGCCAGTGGCTTGAGAATACAATAATTGTTTAGTCTGCTTACTGAAATGCCAGTGGCTTGAGAATACAATAATTGTTTAGTCTGCTTACTGAAATGCCAGTGGCTTGAGAAATGGAATATTTGTTTATGATTGCCATAAGGGCACTGTGGGAAGTGTACTGTTAACTCCCCCCTTTCTTTAAAAGAATCGCCACGATTCTGTAATTTTTTTGTAAGTTGATTAAGTTTAACGGTTATTTCATTAAAAATTTCCTCTTGTTTTATTGGCTGTCTATTTTTTTCCATCTCTCAACCACTTTGTTGATCTTAAAAAATATATATATTATAATTATAATACATGTTAATACAATGACAACCCAATATACAGGATGTGATTGTATTTCATTTCTTACATAGTTGATCAAATTAATGTTTTCAAATTTCAAATTATAGTCTTTTGACTCAATGTAATCTACAATTTCAAAATTACTTACTTTACTATTCCTGACATACTGCCATATTTTTGAATCTATATTTTCATATGTAACATTATCAATATTTCTTATTCAGTTGTTTGATGGGCCAATGTTTATTATGTTTGGATTCTTTTATATAAGAGCTATTAGGCCGGTGGTTTTTAAGCGAAAAACTAAGTTTTCCTTTATCCTCCTACGCGTTTCGGTACATTTTGTACCTTCCTCAGGGAGATCTGTTTTTATTAATAACATAAAACAATTATTTGCAAAAGAAACATTTTACACAACATTGAGAATTTCACTTACATTACATTCAATTAAATTAAAAAAATCAATATTTGTTTGATTTTCAAATGTAACTAAATAAATTCCATCTAATTCCTGATTATTGATAATATGCTTCCCTGAAAGTAATATAACACCCTGTTTTATTTCATCTATTTGTTTATTGCCTTCTTTAATTTTTTTACATTTAGCTTTATTCCCAGTTAAAATATCTGACAAGCAACTATTTGTATTATTAATTTTACAATAGGTGTTTATCAATTCTTTTTTACAATTTTCAACATTAACATATTTGTCGTTACATTTTGCAATTTCTTTTGCAATTAATAGCTTACCATCTATTTGGGCAATTGGCCTTACTTCAAAAAATTTACAATCAAATATAATTTTTGGATATTTTATGTAAATAACTATTACATTTTCATTTTGCAATATTTTAAAAGTAGATACGTCTATTATATTTATTTCCATTACAAATATCGCAGCTTCTAATATACTCTCTGAATTGCTTATGCATTTCAGGCCAATAGTACATCTTACAAATTTGCTTTATATTTTCTTCAAAACTTCTGTGTGCTCTGTTATGTGTTTGTTCTATTATCGCACCTTTGTCCTCCCTGTTTGTTACATCTATAGGAAAATTCCTGGCATACAAAAATTTATTTGTAAACGTTTCCCTTAACTTAGTTTTAATCTCATAGATCTTCTGGTGTACAGTGAATTGCAGCCACAAGACTGGGTTGTATAAATTCCTTTAACATTGTTATCAAATTTTCCACCGTGTCGTATTCAATAAGATGTCTTGTCCTACCAAAGTTAATCACTGACTCATGTATGGTAAAACGTCCTTTACTCAGCAATATCTGCTGTTTAAACTGATTCAACGGTTCTTTTGTCTCCGGAATCTCCACATTATCTGAGCTTTCCGCAGAATGCTGCGTAGCACGATCCGATGAGTCATCAGATACCTGATTTAAATATTGCCTAGATAACGCATCTGCTACTATATTCACTTTACCTGGCTTATAAATTATTTTTGGAGCATATTCCTCGATTATAGTATGCCATCTTTTCATTTTAACATTAGGGTTTCTTGGAGAAACCGAAAAAGATAATGGTTGATGATCTGTGTGAATTTCCAGATCTGATACCCCATAAAGGTAATTTCTTAAAGTTTTTAATGCCCAAACTATGGCATAAAGCTCCTTTTCGTTCGTCGCATAATTTCTTTCTGTTGAATTTAATGTTTTCGATATAAAAGTAATGGGCTTTCCTTCCTGACTTAATACTCCTCCCAATGCGTCATTTGAGGCATCTGTTGCCAATATACATTTTTTTTGTAAAATCCGGCTGAGTTAGTTCGACTTGGTTTGCAAGTAATTTCTTTAATCTTTCAAAAGCCATAATTGCGTCTTGTTCTAATCTAACCTCAATTTTTTTAGACATGTGCTGTGACACATGTCCATTTTTCCCTGATAAATGCTTCGTCAATGGTTTCGCTATCGCTGCATAATCTTTAATAAATTTTCTATAATAACCTGTCGTCCCCAGAAAACTACGAAGTTGTCTCACTGTTTTAGGTAATGGATACCTCGAAATCGTTTCAATCTTTTCCGGATCGGTTTTAATAATATTGTTAGCTACAATATACCCTAAAAATTCTACTTCCTTTCTGTATAATTTCGATTTTTCCAATGAAATTTTCATATTTGCTTTCTTCAACGTATCAACAACCGTCTTTAAATGCTCCGTGTGCTCCGTAAATGTTTTGGAAAACACAATGATATCATCTATATATACGTGACAAAATTTGCCAATGTAATCCCAAAGAACGTTATCCATAGCCCTTTGAAAAATACTAGGTGCATTTTTCAGTCCAAAAGGCATTCTCAGAAATTCATACTTGCCGTTATTAACCGAAAATGCTGTCTTTTCCACATCACTATCCTTCATCAAAATTTGATGAAATACCGACTCAAGGTCAATTGTAGAAAAGTAATTAGAACCCCCCAAATTAGACAGTATGACATTGCTGTCTGGAATTGGATATTTATCCGAAACTGTTACATCATTTAATTTTTTGAAGTCCACAACCATCCTCAACTTTTGTGTCCCATCTTCATTTATGCCTTTTTTTGGTACAACTCAGATGGGTGAATTGTATGGGCTTTTACTTGGACGAACCACACCATCTTGTAACAAAACCCTGATCTCCTCATTAACAAAGCTATTTGCACCTAGCGGATATTGATACTGCTTACTCCAAACCGGAGTATTAGTCGTAGTACGAATCTCTGCTCTAACATCTGTCCTAAACGGTAAATTCATATCTATTCCAGAATGAATTTTCTTAATTTCCGCTATTATTTCCTTTTCCATAACAATAAATTTATTTGACCCTTTCCTACTACAGGGTTTGTAATTATCTTCTGCATTGCCGGAACATACATCGGCTGGTGCTTCAAAGGATTCTTCCTCCAAAGTAATTGTATTCAACGCTCCCTTTTCACTGTTTATCTTGTCGGATAATTCAACGACTGGCTTTTCAGGATCTTCTCCCTAATTTTTTATATTCAAATTATTTTTATTAACGTGTTTTATTTTAAAACTTGCCGGAATTCTCTTCGGCTGGCGTCTCAGGATTTCTTTGTCCCGAGTGTTTTCCTCTTTATCTTCCTTTCTTTTGCCGGTATTACCATCGGCTGGCACTTTAGAAGTCCTTGCTCCCAAAGTATTTTCATTTTCTAAATTTTCCTGTCGCTCGGATTCACTTCCCAAGCTAAATATTTCTGCTTCTTTATCGTTATTTATTATCAACCTCCTCTTTTCAAGATTAATTACCGCTTTTATATCTCTCAAGAACTTATATCCGATTAGCAAATCTGCTTCTAAATTTTCAATTTCATAAAAAATTTGCTTTTTACCGAACAAAGTTATAAAATGATAGTAACGTATTATTGAATAGCCGTTAATTGTTTTAACTCTTTTTTGTATAGCCAATTCATTTCTATTCTTATAAATACCTGACTTTATATAACAGCTAGTTGCTCCTGTGTCAACTAATATTTTAAAATTTTTACCTATTGCCCTGTCATACAAGAAAATGTATGGCAAAGCTAATTTTGGTCTAAAAAATGATCCTCATTTATATTATTGACACGTAATGTCTTATTGGGTGGTTGCACGGTCTGCTGCGTGCTTCCATGTAGTCTTTTTTCTATATTACCACTTTGATTGTTATTACTGTGGTAATTATAAGCAGGTCTTAGCTGCGGCCGATTTTGCACCCTGATGCTGGAATCAACATCCTTTGGGGTCGGTCGGGGTTGCACCCTTTCAATTCTTTGGACCAAATTTCTTTGAGGCTGTTCTTGTACAAACCTCAGATTATTATTGAAGTTTCTTCTATGTTTATAATTATTTTGCCCATTATTTGCTGAAGGTGCATATTGTTAGACTCCAATTCTTGGGCCTTTGCCAAAGCGTTCGGCAGATCACTTGGTGACAATGAAAACAGGATATTTGATAAATTCCCATTCAATCCGGTTATAAATATGCGTAAAGCATCTCGCCTATTCTTGGCATTAAGTTCCCTAGTGACTGAACTGTCAGTACCGTAGGTCATGATCGTTTTATTTATCAACAACGTTAATTTCTCGTTAACCTTATTATAATAATCAATTATTGAATTAGAGCCTTGTCTCAAAATCCTCATCTCCTGTTCAATAATGTGGGCTGGCCTCTTGTCGGCGTATGCGAAATCTAATCGTGCCAAAATGGCATCAAAATTTAGCACTGTCCCATGATTTGATAGCAAATCATTGGCTTCCTGGGTAATCCTATTTCTTAATATAGTTAGTGCAGCGAAATACCTACGGCTGCCTCTAACGTATAAACTCATTGTGTTATTAGCGGATTCGCTCCAACTAACATATTTATTTTGCTTTCCCGTGAATTCGGGCAAAGACTTTATTATCTCTAAAGACTCCTCGCACTTTATTTGCTGGTTGATGATCTCAGGCTTGTACTCCGCAATGGTAGCTGCCTGAGTCATCCCCTCGATTTGCCTGCGCAATTCCGCTACCTCTAATTTTAATGAAGCGTTAGTCGCGGCTATTAACCTAGCCACTAGGGCTTCATTTTCATTTTCTAACGACATAATTCTAAATACTTTTATCAACAAATCCACACTTAAATATTTTTAGTAATTGTTTTTTTTTTTTTTTAATAGGGTAAGTACAAGAATGAATCTCTAGTCACTAAATAGCATAAAAATTAATCTTACTTCACTGCCGTACTGCTGCTTTCACTGGTCCTGTAACATCAAATTTATATACAGCTTCCTTTTTTCTCTGCTCCTTTTTGAACTGCTCTTCTCCTCTCGTTTACTTCTTCCTCTTATTCAACGTTATGGTTGTATGTTTGTTTTGTTGTTGTTGTGATACGAGTAATGCAAGAATTACGTTTTTAAATTTGTTTTTGTTTTTGCACACTCTATTAAATTTATTTCTCCATGGACTTAATTTGCTGTTAGCTGCTCACTTGTATTTTTTTTTGTCAATTTTTAAATTTCAACCCACGAACTTCACATGATTTAAGTATTCGAACAGCGTTTCAACAGATGATTGAAGCTGTTTACTATTGTTAATGTTTTTTCAAACCACTTGTATGAATTCATAATGGTAGTTAGTTAAAGTTTTTAAAACAATTTTTTGTTGTTTTACTTTTGTGTTTTTGGTTCTTTCTCGTCCAATGACGATACTTATTTAAAAATTTTGTTGTTTAACTTTTGTATTTTTTTTGTTCTTTCTCGTCCTTTGACGATACTTATTTAAAAAATTTTGTTGTTTAACTTTTGGGTTTTTTCTTGTTCTTTCTCGTCGTTTAAAGATACTTTTTTAAAAAAAAATTGTTGTTTAACTTATGTGTTTTTTTGTTTCTTCTCGTCCTTTGACGATCCTTATTTTTACAATGCGTGCCCCACACGCAGGGCGCCAATTATCGTCCTCCTACTTTAGGAGGGGTTTTTAAAAAATAATAAGAATGTTGTATGGTTAGTTACAGAATGTAACATTGACACCAAACTCAGAATCCAAACTGACTTTATTTTCCACAATTGCTCTTATTTATAACTTAATTCAATATTTACAATATAAGCGTTGCATCGGATTTGCCCTTGAAAACCGATGCGTGAGAAATGGAATGTTTATTCACTGAAATGCCAGTGGCTTGAGAAATGTAATATTTGTTTAGTCTGCTTACTGAAATGCCAGTGGCTTGAGAAATATAATCTTTGTTTAGTCTGCTTACTGAAATGCCAGTGGCTGGAGAATACAATAATTGTTTAGTCTGCTTACTGAAATGCCAGTGGCTTGAGAATACAATAATTGTTTAGTCTGCTTACTGAAACGCCAGTGGCTTGAGAAATGGAATATTTGTTTATGATTGCCATAAGGGCACTGTGGGAAGTGTACTGTTAACTTGCAGGTATTATTAATTCTTGTCTTTATTTCGGCTTCGAATGCATATTTATCAGTTTTGCCAGGGTAATGCGACTAAATCTAATATCACACTGAACTTAAGGGCTCTCAGCAACAGCTTTCATTTGATATCCATAACACACACATTCTATGGGTATCCGCTTCCCAAGGCAGTCGGTTCTATGTACCGGAGCGACTCGGGATTTTTCCCGACCAAGGACTGTCATCTCAGTGTGATCCCATTTAATTTGTTTCGTCCCTCCCACAAATTGTCATCCTCCCAGCAGCTCCTTGCAGCAGGACTGCTACATATTCTCTTACTCCGGGAAGGTATCGAACCCAATCCGGGTCCGTCTCCTGACCCCGGTCCTGAGAAATGGTTTTGCTGCATTTGCCAGAAAAGAATCTTTTTAGGACGGTCATACTCTGTTCAGTGTTTCTCGTGCAAGGGATGGTTGCATCGGACAGGTTGTTCTGGGCTTGATCCCAAAACCCGACGTCCAAGTAACTTTTATAAATCTTTTGTGGCTCTTTGCTGCTCACGCCCAAAGGCGTCCCGTAGTCTACGCCTAAGCGCCCCCCAATACCTTCCAGCAGCCTCTCTGCTCAGCAAGCCACAACAAGTACCCGCTGCTGCTCGCGCCCCACGGCGCCAACAACTCAAACAGCTGATACCACTCATAACTACTACCTTCGTAGTAGAGCTGGTAGCAATGCTGAGCATCAGCCCCTGCCCCCGTCTTCTTCTCCCCCCCTCTTTTCTGGCAGCAATCGTGCAGGTCAGGGAAACAGACTCTTAGTCCCTACCTCCGTTTGCACCGTCTGCCAGCACAGAGTATATAGGTTTGCGACATCCGCTCAATGCAGCTCCTGCCTTGGGTGGTGCCACTTTCCTAGATGTTCTGGTCTCCGCGACGGCAACCCCTCGACGGGTTTCATCGCGCCATGTTGCCAGGTCGCAAACCCAAATCATCCGGGTACCCCAATGCTTGCCCAAGGGCGCCCAGTCCCAAGGCCACAACAGCAATTGCGTCCTGGTCTTCCACAACCTAGGCGTAGTTACCCGTCACTTACCCCTATAGTGGCGGCGTCACCCCTCATGCACTTCAGAATTCTGCAGTTAAACTGTAATGGACTAACTGGGAAGATTACGGAGATAGTCGATTTCATGAAGCGGCACAACATCCGCATTGCTGCGATTCAAGAGAATAAACTCACAGCAAGATCTGCATTGCAGACCTGCTCTGGGTATAATGTCTACAGGAAAGACCGCGAGAGCGGAAATGGAGGCGGCCTCGCGTTTATTATACACCACTCTGTGCAATATTATATATTTGATCCTAGCATCGACCGCAGGGACAATGTCTTAGAACGTCAAGGCCTATCTGTTCGGTCAGGCGATGCAAATCTAGAAATCATCAACATCTACATCCCTCCTGTCACCTGTTGCCCTAGTGGATACCGCCCTAATATCGAGGCCTTACTCACTGGCAACAATCGCATTATCTTAGGCGATTTCAATGCCCATCACGACCTATGGCATTCAAACTTGCGGGCGGACAGTAGGGGTGAGATGATGGCGGATCAAATAGAAGAAACGACGTTCTGCAAAATAAACAGAGACGCCCCCACACGTATGGTAGGAAGCTGTCATAGCTCGCCAGATATCTCAATCGTGAGCGCAGAACTCGTAAACTGCGTCAACTGGCAGCCGATGGTAACATAGGCATCCGACCACCTGCCCATACTTATTTCGTTCGAGCGTACCGCCGACTTTCATAAACTTCAAAAAAGGAAAGTGGGAAGAATATAAATATGCAACAGACAGCAGCTTTGATGCCCGCCAAGGGGAGCGTGCCTTCCGTAAGGTCATTGAATCCGCCTCGGCACATTTCATTCCCGCCGGGAGAATTCCCGAAATCCGGCCCCACTTCCCGGCGGAGGCCGCGAGCTTAGCGAGGGAACGCGACCTTATAAGACAGCTTGATCCAGGCGACCCCCAAATAAGGGATATAAACCAACGCATCAGATTGCTTGTGGACGAACACAAGCGGGCGAAATGGGAAGAGCACCTAAGAGGTTGTAACCTCTCTACCGGTGTAGGTAAACTTGGGTCCACCGTAAAGTCCCTATCGAATCCGAGTAAGCACAAAGACAAAGTTTGATCGCCTTTGGCGATAAGGTGCTGTCGGATGCGAAAAAATGCGCGAGCGCTTTCTGCCGACAATATATAATGCATCCTACGGTTGACAAAGATAGACGGAGAGCCAATAGACACGCACATAAACACAAATTCAGCGCGTCACCAATCACCATCACCGCTAGAGAGGTTGAGGACGCCATTGGTCGCGCTAAACCATCCAAAGCAGAGGGCCCAGACGGCATAGCCATGCCGATGCTTAAAAACCTAGGGAAAGAGGGTTTCAAATATTTAGCGCATGTCTTCAACCTGTCTCTTTCCACCTTTGTCATACCCGAGAAATGGAAAATGGCCAAGGTGGGCCCGCTACTAAAGCCTGGGAAACCAGCTAACATAGGTGAGTCATATCGTCCGATATCTCTCCTATCGCCAGTGGCAAAGACGCTTGAAGCCATTTTGCTCCCTTATTTCCAAGCACATTTGCAGCAAGCCCCTCATCAGCATGGCTTCAGAAAACTCCATAGCACTACCTCCGCGCTAAATGTCATTGGCACCCACATAAATTGCGGTTTGAATCAATACCCCACCATAGAACAGTACTCGTAGCGCTAGACCTATCAAAAGCCTTTGATACGGTCAACCATGGCTCGTTACTGCAAGACCTGGAAGGGTCTACCCTTCCCCCATGTCTTAAAAGGTGGACCGCAAATTATCTGGGTGGTCGGCAGGCATCGGTGCAATTCAGAAACGAAACATCAAAACCAAGGAGAATTAAACAAGGGGTGCCAAAGGGTGGTGTCCTATCCCCACTTTTGTTTAATTTCTACATATCCAAGCTACCTTCACCACCGGAAGGAGTCACAATCGTTTCCTACGTCGATGACTGCACAATAATGGCCACAGGCCCAGGCCCAGAGGTCGATGAGCTATGCAATAAAATAAACGGCTATCTCCCTGATCTCTCCAGTTTTTTCGCCTCGCGAAACCTGGCATTGTCACCGACTAAATCTTCCGCGACCTTATTTACAACATGGACGCCCCAAATGTCGACCATATTGAACATCCACGTTGATGGCACTACGCTACCGACTGTCCTACACCCCAAAATCTTGGGTGTGACGTTGGATCAGGATCTATATTTTGGTGCGCACGCAACCGCAATTGTTCCGAGAATTCAGAGCCGTAATAAAATCCCTTGCTGGCAGAACCTGGGGAAAAGATAAAGAAACGCTCATGACCACATACAAAGCAATTAGCCAGCCGATTACGTGCTACGCGTCACTCATATGGTCGCCAAGCCTAAAAACTACCCACTGGAAGAAACTACAGGCCTGCCAAAATACTGCTCTCAGAATCGCCACGGGCTGTCTTCTTATGTCCCCAGAACACCATCTGCATAATGAGGCGAGAATACTCCCCGTCAGGGAGAGAAATGAGATGCTGACCAAACAGTTTCTGTTGAATACCCAGAAACCTGGGCATCCCAACAGACATCTGATTGACGAACCAGCACCGCCTAGGTGCCTAAGGAGTCATCTCCGTAAGCATTTTGAGGAAATACGGCACCTGAGAACCCAGCCATACGAAGCGAAAAAACACAAGCAGGTCCTTGGTGAACTCCATAGACAAGCGTCGGACCTTTATGTCGGGAATTGCCCGGTGAATCCAGTACTTGAAGAAAAATATCCAGAACTCGCGGAAGAGGAACGCATACTCCCCAGGGAAACGCGTGCCACTCTTGCTCAACTTCGTTCTGGAGGCCTCCAGAATCAACCCTGACATACAAAATGTATGCCCCGCTTGCAATGTGTCCCCACATGACACCAACCATCTCTTTAATTGTAATGTGGAACCAACGCCTCTAACACCCCTTTCCTTATGGTCCACCCCTGTTGAAACGGCAAGTTTACTTGGACTCCCGTTAGAGGATATTGATGACAATTTGTGATCGGTCGCGGCTATTAGGTGGGGCGAGCATTGATACAACAACAACTACAAAATGGGTATCCGGGTCCATGTTTTGGCCTATATCTCGAGACCGTAGTCACTCAGCGGTGTAAAACTTTCTCTGTATTATAGCACACATCAGCAGCTTCAATTTGATACCCATAATGTAAAAACAAGTCCTAGTGTTACCCTGATCCACGTTTTGGCCTATATCTCGAGGCCCTAGTCACCAATAGGTATGAAAACTACCCTGTACTAAAGCACTCATCACCAGCTTTCATTTGTTATCCATATTGTATAAACACATTCTAGGGGTACCCGGGTCCACGTTTTGGCCTATATCTTGAGACCCTCCCAGTTATATGAAAATTATCCTGTACTATAGCACTCATCAACAGCTTTCATTTGATATCCATAATGTATAAACGCATTCTAGGGGTACACGGGTCCACGTTTTGTGCAATATCTCGAGACCCTAGCCTCCCAGTTGTATGAAAATTATCCTGTACTATAGCACTCATCAACAACTTTCATTTGATATCCATATTGTATAAACACATTCTAGGGGTACCGGGTCCACGTTTTGGCCTATATCTTGAGACCCTAGCCTCCCAGTTATATGAAAATTATCCTGGACTATAGCACTCATCAACAGCTTTCATTTGATATCCATAATGTATAAACGCATTCTAGGGGTACCCGGGTCCACTTTTTGGGCAATATCTCGAGACACTAGCCTCCCAGTTGTATGAAAATTATCCTGTACTATAGCACTCATCAACAACTTTCATTTGATATCCATATTGTATGAACACATTCTAGGGGTACCCGGGTCCACGTGTTGGGCTATATCTCGAGACCCTAGCCTCCCAGTTGTATGAAAATTATCCTGTACTATAGCACTCATCAACAGCTTTCATTTGATATCCATATTGTATAAACACATTCTAGGGGTACCCGGGTCCACGTTTTGAGCTATATCTCGAGACCCTAGCTTCTCAGTTGTATGAAAATTATCCTGTACTATAGCACTCATCAACAGTTTACATTTTATATCCATAATGTATAAACACATTCTAGGGTACCAGGGTCCACGTTTTGGGCTATATCTCGAGACCCTAGCCCCCCAGTTGTATGAAAATTATCTTGTACTATAGCACTCATCAACAGCTTTCATTTGATATCCGTATTGTATAAACACATTCTAGGGGTACCCGGGTCCACGTTTTGATCTCAAGACCCTAGGCACGTAGCGAAAAAAAAGGTAGACGTTGGCCGATTCTCAGACCTACCCAATATGCTCACAAAATTTCATGAGAATCGGTTCATCCGTTTCGGAGGAGTTAAGCCTCTAAAACCGTGACAGAAGAATTTTATATATTAGATGTTATTGAAATAATCCAAGTATATTATATGAAAAGCGAACGCATTGCATTTAATGGGAATATTAATGTTTTATATACGTACATATATGTGTTTAAAGAAAAAAACCGTAAGAAAAAAATATTTTAAATACATACATATATATATATATATATATATATATATACTTAGTTGTCGCTGCTGCTAGTTTCCGTTACTGCTGCTGCTGCGCTGGCAGACCTGAATCGCTGCTGGTGTTGTTGCTGCTGCTGGTGGTGACAAAATGGCGTTGTATTTGGTGGAGTGGTTTTTCGCGTCCCGTTATGTGTGGCGTGGTGTGGCTTTAAGTACAACCCCGCTGGTTTTACCAAGGTTACTACTTTACTTTGGTCAGTTAGATTTATGAATTGTAGTCTTATTAAATTTGCTTTTAGAAGTTAGTAGTTTGGTTAAATTTGGTTTAGAAATTGTAGCTTTAATAAATTTTATTTAGAAGTTGTAGTTTTAATGAATTTGATTTAGACGATTGGTAAGTTTGCTTTAGAAATTGTAGTTATATATTGAATTTGGTTTAGAAATTGTAGCTTTATTAGAATTATAGCTTTTGATTTAGAAAATTATTAAATTTGCTCTATTACTTTGTTTAAATTAGATTTAGAAGTTGTATTTTTATTAAATTTGATTTGATTTAATGAATTTGATTTTGAAAATTAATAAATTTGTGTTAGGGATCGTAGATTTAATGAATTTGAATTAAAAAAATTGTTAAGTTTGTTTTAGGAATCGTAGATTTAATGAATTTGAATTAGAAAATTGTTAAATTAACTTTATTGATTTTATTAAATTTTATATAAAACACCACGCACTTGAATTCGCACACCAATTTTCCACTCCCACTACTGCCAAGAAAAGACGTCCGGTTCGTCACGACGCCAAAATTTAATTGCCCGAGGCTCCAGCCTCACGGTCCCCATATCGCCTCCAACTTACCCGATAGGTACGACATATTGATGCTACCCCAAATGTGCAGTTTTATGCCTTGAAGGGCCTCAATTTTTAAGTCTACGTGGCGGTCTCCTACGCCACACTTTATACGGCATTAAAAACAACACTGTTTTCTTGCTGTGACAATACAACTTTTTTCTTTTATTTAATTAAATTATTTTGGGAGCACAACGGATTTACAAAAAAGGCTACGTTGGGAGTCTATCAATACCGAAAGTATAATAATGGCGGTGAAACATGAAAATGCCGAGCCATCATTGCCAATCGTCATTTTCATGTTTCACCCCACACATATGTCTTATTCTTTCTTACATGCTACCTTATAATAGCTGAGAATATATTACGATGTGTTTTATTCATTTTTTTTATGTTATTCACAATTGCATTTGTTATTGTGAGCAACGATGTTGCCAGATGGTTTATAAAAGATGCTTTGGGAGATTTTACCCTTACACTGGAGCTGAATGTTGACATAATTTACTTTTTGTTAAAATTTGATTTAAAAAAAAAATTTTCCGATTTTGCTAATTTTTATTAAAAACACACATATAGTAATAGGAGTAACGTTCCTGCCAAATTTCATCATGATATCTTCAACGACTGCCAAATTACAGCTTGCAAAATTTTAAATTACCTTCTTTTAAAAGTGGGCGGTGCCACGCCCATTGTCCAAAATTTTACTAATTTTCTATTCTGCGCCATAAGTTCAACTCACCTACCAAGTTGCATCGCTTTATTCGCCTTTGGTAATGAATTATCGCACTTTTTCTGTTTTTCGAAATTTTCGATATCGAAAAAGTGGGCGTGGTTATAGTCCGATATTGTTCATTTTAAATAGCGATCTGAGATTAGTGCTCAGGAACCTACATACCAAATTTCATCAAGATACCTCAAAATTTACTCAAGTTATCGTGTTAACGGACGGACTGACGGACGGACTTGGCTCAATCAAATTTTTTTTCGATCCTGATGATTTTGATATATGGAAGTCTATATCTATCTCGATTCCTTTATACCTGTACAACAAACCGTTATCCAATCAAAGTTAATATACTCTGTGAGCTCTGCTCAACTGAGTGTAAATATATAGACAAACAAACGGCCTTGGAATGGGAAGCCCCACATCAGCAATTCTTATGGAAGTGTTCATGCAAAATCTGGAAGAAAAGAACATACAGGAGCTGAAGTCCAAATTAGGCGTGTCATTTTATGCTAGATGCGTGGATGACGTAATATGCGCTTTAACTACTAATAACGAAGACCTTGTATTGGAGTACCTCAACAAGCAGCACCGAAATATAAAATTTACAATGGAAACCCAAAAATACGGTGGAATCAACTATCTAGAACTCACGATAAATATTGATAAAGAAGCCAAAAGAGTTAACTATGACATATATAGAAAGCCAGCGGCCACCGACACAATAATACATAATACCCCAAATCACCCCCAACAGCATAAAAATGCAGCATTAAGGCACTTGGTACATAGACTTGAAAGAACACCTCTTACACAAGAGGCATATAAGAGAGAACTTGAGGTCATATATAATATCGCTGCAAACAACGGATATAAAAAAGCACTAGTAGATAAGCTCAGAAGGACAAATGGAGAACCAAAAAGAAATAATGAAAAGGAAAATAATAGCTGGACGAATATGATATATACTGGAATAGCAACATATAAATTGGCAAACTTCTTTAAAAAATACAATATTAACACAGCATTCAAAACATCGAACAATCTAGGGCGAAAAATAAGAACTAACACTAACACAGGGGATCCGTTTAGCAGCCACGGCGTAAACGAGCTTACCTGCGGATGCCAACATAGTTACATAGGACAAACAGGACGGCAAATAAGAAAAGTTTCAGAGAGCATATTAGAGATTACAACAAAAAAATTCGGAATCCAAACATTATACCCGAGTCTAACTTCGCGAATCACATGGTCGAGAATGAATGTTCCCCAGCAAACATCAATAAAACAGTTAGGGTTATTCACATACAAGCAAAAGGCTGACGTCTCAGCGTACTCGAAAACATGGAAATCTACAAACAGAAAACATTTGACGGTAGAATAATAAACGAACAGGTAAACACAATTCCTGACACAATATTCGAGCCTTTAAAACTTGTTTACAGGAAACAAAGTAATCACACAGGTACAACAGACAAACACACAATAACAAATAAACACAAAACAATTAACGCACCAAAACAACAAACCCACAAAGAAGGTCAATCGACTAAAATTACGGATTTTTACCTGTCCCAGTCAGCATACAAATCGATCAGTAAAAACCACTCTCGGTTCTGAATGAACATACAGCACATACACATAACTAAATATACACAAGCGTCAATTTTAACAATACCTGCTCATGTACCTACGAACTATAAATACAGGACAAACGACAACAACAGATCAGAACGAAAATCGACACTGATGATGGCACAACGCCGAAACCGGTTTGTCCCAAAACCAAATTATACAAGGGATGACGGAAAATCGTTCCAATATACATCATTTATCCACCCTGTCGGAAAATCAACAAAACAAAATAAGTCTTTTAAAAATCTTTTATATAAAAGTGGGCGTGGTCCTTAACTGAGTTCGTTAATTTTTCTTCAAAGCATTCCTTTAGTAAAGGCAACCTCTCTGCCGAATTTTGTTACGATAGGTTTAACGATTTTTGATTTATGATTAATAATATTTGTAAAATTGATTTTATCACAAGTGGGCGGTGTCGCGCCCATTTAAAAATGTTTTCAAATTTTTATCAAGAGTCTCAATATCAGTCCACACGTAAAATTTCAACATTCTAGGTGTATTATTTACTATATAATCAGGTTTTTTGTGTTTTCCAAAATTTTATATATATAAAAAGTGGGCGTGGTTATCATCCGATTTCGCTCATATTCAATACCAATCTATTCTGGGTCCAAATAAGCTCGTGTACTAAATTTGGTGAAAATATCTTAATATTTACTCAAGTTATCGTATTAGCGGACAGACAGACGGACGGACAGACGCAGGGAGGGACGGACATGGCTCAATCAATTGTTTTCCATACTGATGATTTTGATATATGAAAGTCTATATCTATCTCGATTCCTTTATACCGGTACAACCAACCGTTATCCAATCAAAGTTATAATACCCTGTGTACAAGTACAGCTGGGTATAAAAACATCCAATTTCGTCACCATTTGTGGGTTTAGTGCATTGATACGAAAAGTACTTTATTTAATACTATTTCACAAAACGGTCTTTTCTATTCTTCCCCTTTCTCTCATCATTCGTATTGTATGGGAGTTTTCAAAATGAGCTGTCACTACGTGGTCTTGTCGTTATTACATCATGGTTTGCCTACATATGAATTCTGAGCTCCTGGTATATTGAATTGAATATTTGACACATTATAAGCTAAATCTTTTACAAATATGGCATATAATGTCTATACGTCCATGCCCTGTAGTCGAAAATTATAGTAATGGACTAACCGTAATTTAACGGTTAATCGACTAGTCGTAATTGGTTAACAGAATAGTCTGCATGTTTTGATTACTCGAATCGTGCTAGTCGACTTTTAGTAGTCGACTAGTGGCATATTCGAATAGTTCGGTTAATCGACTAACCGAATATCAAGAGCCCTAGTAACAACATGCATATGTAGAAACATAGCATAACATAAACGAAGCAGTACCCAAGAAGCGAGATCGCCAATTTGATTACTTTTGATTATACATTCTCGCTTTTTTGGTCCATTTGGACCAAAAATGTTTCATTTCAACCCCATTTTATCCGCTGGTCCCTCTTTTGTCAATTTTGGTCCTTTTATTTAGTAAGCACGATTTTGGATGACGTAAAATCGTTCCAATATACATCACGTACTTTTCTTTCTTTTTCGCTGAGGTAAAAAATACTGCTTACAAAATTTGCCACACATTCATGAGCCCACATGTAATTATAAATTCACTTCAATTAAATTCCTACCACAAAAATTACTCAGTCAATAAAATTTAGCAGTCACCAAGCTGATCATTTAGACGAGGCATTAATTATATATTGATGACAATTTGTGATCGGTCACACCTATTGGGTGGGGCGAAGCACTGCTACAACAACAACAACAACAACAACAACGAGGCATTAAAATGATAAATGTTGGATGTTAGGACAAATACCTTGTTACTAATAGTTGATGAAACAACGGACTTATAGAAGAATGAATACAATCTGTTTTATATTAAGTATACTCGCCACTCATTTAATTTATGTTCAAGCATACCGAGAGATTTTGAGAGTTGGTGAAGGACAACAAACAAAAAATTACACTTTGCAAATTGTTTACAACATAATTGCTTAGTTTCATTCATGATTTACTGAGTTGCCACATAGTTCGGCTACACCAGGACGCAAATTTTTGAACCATTCCTTACTTAAACCTATGTTAGGTTAAGTTGAACTGAATGAGTCCATTGAATGAGTCCGTAGTGTTACCGTTCTCATTTTTTCCAGGGATTGCTTATATTGTAACACACTTTTAGATGCTGTGCTATGCGAGATTATTGCCTTATTTGCTTCTTGGCTGTCAATATAAAAATTAACAAGGCTGCAGTTTAATCTATTCTCTTCCAGTGTTTCCACTGCTTTGGTTACGGCTTCCGCTTGGAAAACACTACAGTGATCTGGCAGCCTGTAGGATCCTTTTATTTCCGGATCAGCACAGTAAACCGCAGACCCTAATTCCCCTATTTTGGAACCATCTATGGATACATGTACTACCTCGTCCGCCATTTCAGCACTATTGCGCCAACCGTCCACCCCTATTGTGGCTTTAAGAGCAACCTCGAAACGCAGATAGGGAATCAGGAAGTCTGTTCGTCATGTATTTTACGACGCTATACTACTATGGCCGTATGGTCTGCGCTCAAGCTGGCCCGAGACACTGAACCTCGTTGCAGTTGCTAGCGCTATGTTCTTTGCAACTAGATTTACAGTTGGAATGTGTATAATGGCATAGAGTGCAGCCGTTGGGGTTGTTTTCAGGGCTCCCGCAATGCTAGGCATTGATAACGTGCCTGCCCCTCAATTTTGCTTGCAGTGAGAAAGGGAGGGCGATAAACCCCACGTACAACCCAGCGTTCCTTTAGATGCATAAAGTGCCGTCGAAGCCTTCTTCACAATCTCCTCCATGTTGAGCTTCCAGGGCAACTTACTGCCTAGGATGATGCTCAGATATTTGGTGCATGGTTTCTCCTGTAGGGCCACCCCTCCAAAACTTAGGCCTGCTCCAATTTGGACCTTGTACCTCTTAGTAAACAAGACCATATCCGTCTTCTCTGCGTGGGCTGTTAACCCGATATTTGATGCCCAGGTATGAATATCCCAAAGCGCCCGATCCATCAGAGAGCTAATCGGTGGAAGGCACTTTCCACTTATGACATATGCAAAGTCCTCTGCGTAAGCCGTCAGTTTTACGTGTCCCTTATCCAACCACCCGAGCAGTTGGTTGATGACCAGCATCCACAGCAGAGGTAATACCACCCCATCCTGTGGCGTGCCTCTTTCCAATGATTTCGTGGCCTCATACAATCCCCATTGTGTAGTAATATTTTTGCAATTTAACATGCAACTGATTTATCTGGGTATGGCTGGATGTACTTTAATGTAATTAATACTATCCATGATCGGCCATTTAGAAACATTTTTGAAAGCCTCGCCAATGTCTAAAAAGACTCCCAGATAATACTTCTTATATTCCAAGGCTTTCTTTATATAAATTACCACAATATACAGTGCAGTGTCTACCGACTTATTGTGTTGTTGAGAGCATCTTTTTATCCACGTTGGAATTTATGTACACATCTATCAGCCTTTAAACTTAGAGAACGTCTTCACCGTCCATTCGATCTTGGTATCGGTCACCAAGCCCGGCACTACCCGCTTCCTCATCTCGAAATGGGAGATGTGTCTCGAAAACACCTCAAGGGACCCCCCACTCATTCTTTATAAGTCCCTGGACTATTTTACCCCTTTCTAGGACTTTTTTCAGCCGTGCTGTTTCGCTGGAGCACTCTATGTCCGCACATAAATTTTTCCACGAGATTCTCTTCGCCCTGAATATTTTACGTAGAACTGTCTAGCAGGAAGCATCCAATCATACCTTGGTATATTACGTTCAGAGTTGGCTATCTGCAAGTCGGTTTGCAGGATGTAACAAAATAGAGATTCGCCTCTCTTTTTCGTATCTCCTCCTCTCCACGAATTGTGGTGCGCATTTGCATCCGCGCCTATAGCCAACCGCCCTTTCCGCCCTTCGTCCTGTAGACGCATCTTGCACTCCATCGGTGGAACCTCCGCAGTATGGGCCATGTAGCAGGATGCCACGATAATTGCCTGCTTATTATTCTGCTCAACGGCTTCCACTGTGAGGTTCTCAGTAGTGTAATTTACCATGACTGCAGCTCGCACCCTTCCTTCTGTTTGCGCGTAGTAAACGCCAGATCACGGCTCCGAGATCAGCGCCACGTCAAACGAACCCTCTTCAAGGGTTAGGAGGAGCTCGCTCGACGCCGTTTTGGAGGTTTGTCTGTAAGACTCGCAGCACAATTGGGCTCTTTGTCCCCCTTCAACACCTACTTCATGACGCCTTCGTCCTTCTCTGGCCATTTGGGTTTAATATTTCCCAGGCTCTCCTCAGCCTCTCCCAATTCTTGCAATTTACCACTATTATCCTCGGGACTTTTTTCCCGGGTCGTAAATGCTGTGCTGGGTGTTCGCAGCACCAGCTGTTGGTCGTCCTCTCACACCTTCGTGGTGACGTCCGCGTCCTTCACCCGCCCCTTTTATCTAAGGCTTTTGAGATCATTTTTGACTTCGCGCACTTCTATCGAGTTAGGATTATTATCCTCGGGACTTCTTTTCCTGAGTCGCATGGAAATTTTGCCTGCACCACAGAACATTTTGCAAAGCTGCGTATACAATATATCCTCCGCCTGCTTTCTTTGGAAGATGTTGAATTGATCTTAATCCGTAGGCCGAGATAAAGTAAGTGCCTTCCAATTCTGTGTCAGTATATTCAAATTCTACTTCTGCAGAAGTCGCAGCGTATCTGCCGACTTCATCACGCAAGGTATCCACACCTTACCTTTTGATACCGTGGGAATTTGCGTTTTGCCCACCACCTCAAACCGCGCATTCGTGCCTTGCCTTTGGAGGTTTGGAACCACTTCAGCCACCACAACCTCGCGATGTTGTCGCACGCTTTCATCTTCACACCATTATACCAACTCCCTCTTGGAAGGGGCTTACTTGGTTGTTCCCGCATCATTTTGAGCATTAAGCTAATAAGCTCCCTTTCTACAGGTCTCCACATTTCAGTAGTCAAATGTCCGAAAGGACTGCTACGAACAACTAGCGCCACAGTCAGTGACTGCTTTGCCACATCACTTATGTTATTGGGAAAAGCCGGAGTCTTAGTGTTATCTTCCTTTAGCACCTCCGAGAATGCCGGAGCCTTAGCGTTACCTCCCTTTAGCACCTCTGAAAAAGCCGGAGTTTCAGTGTTATCTCCCAGGTTGGCACTTCGCCACTTTTCACGTCCTCCCTCTGACTTGCAGCTTTCGAGGTAGTTGCTATCTCACTATTAGTGTCCATCTGTCCTACAGCTTAAGGCCTACTTGCTTTTTCTATGCGGCTGCCCTGCCTCGCGGCTCTGGGACTGGGTTCTTTCTGCTTCTTAAAAGCAGGTTTTTGCCTTCCGCCGAACGTTGTCTCTTCATTCTGCCATTCGATGCTTCTTCCTCCTCGTACCGGCTGCAGTACCGGAGGTTTCTCTCACCAAACCTTTTGAACTGCCTTCGACCTACTTCTACACTTCGTGAGCCCATTCCAAGCGATCGAGCTCTACTTTTATTAGGTCGACCAGTGCTCCAAAGCGTTGGACAATTCTTGGTGCTGCACGGTACTGCGACAGCGCTCTCTTACTTCCTCTGTTCCGTACCCTTCTCCACTTTCAGTTGCATGCTTTTCCAACACGGAGTTAATTGAATCAGCACTACTCTCGCTCCCCGAGTCCGACGCATCGCTTAAAGCGTTTCTGTCGTCCTTGGCTTGCGAATCAGTCCTGTTCTTATCATCGACCTTATTAAAATTAGATATTGAGTAATTCATATCGTACGGCCACCTGCCTCACAAAGGCGGGCTCAGCGGTCCAGTATTAAATACGGGGAAAGAACCGTCCGCCACAGCAGCGCCCCTTACTGTGTTAAAGCGATCAATACTTCCCAAGGTGGCCGGTATCGGGAAGGCTCCATTTGAGTACAGCCAAATATATCCCCATGGCTGCAGATCGTCCGCCGCCCTCCTATGAAGCGAAATGGCGTAGATACCAGTCCTAAACAGTTCCGCTCCATAGTCGGGCGCTATGGAGTTCAGCTAAGCCCTTACACCAACGACATGGTGCCTTCCCTAGTGAGGGTTATTAAAACCTAACTGCGCTTTACATTTTATTTCAATCCAATCAAAAATATAATGCTGGAATTAAGGGCTTTGTGAGAAAAACTAGGTTCACAACGTTTGGTTAGTGAAAGACATAGACTTATCCCCGAATTGGGAAAACTTAATACCTAACGGAAAGCTTCATTTGTTTTTACAGTTTGAATAAGAGCCAAGTTTCCTATTCGCTATGTTAAGTAAAATTTTATGTAGGAAACCATAGATACATCCTCATAACTAAACATTTTACAACGAATACGACGCTCTTGTAAATTGTCGGATTGTTTGTATAACAATAAAATAAAACAAAAATTTGGTCCATTATTTTGAGACTTGGTCCTTTTTGTTGATGATTTTTGGCCCAAACTAAAATATGGTGGGGCGACTGTTCATACATATTTACGCTTTTAGTTCCGCTATATCCAAAACTGTCTAAAGCAAGTGTCATTATAGCTGTGTAGTTGTATTTACATTTTGCTGTGCTAATTTGTGATATTTAATTTAGTTTACCTATATGTTTAATTACATTTTGTGATAAAATTGAGTGCATTAATCGTAGTTGTCAATATAAAGCAATTGGATTTTTTTTATATTAATATTTTATGAATTTTAATTCACTTTGTGTTTCCCATTGTGTTTGCCGAGTCATTTTGTATTGTGTATTTGTTGCAGCTTGATTGGCAGTCATCCTCTCTCTTTTGGAAATTGTTTTTGTGCGCACTTTTTGTTTTATTGCAATTTCGGTTTTATCAATTCTTTTAAGTGTTTGGATGAGTTATCACACTCTTATAGCCGTTAGAAAAAACCAAAGGGCAATAAAAACTCACCCAGCGCTTTGAGTCTGATTCCCTCTAAAAATGATCCTCCACTCCAAGTTTTGGAGTTGATTAACCTAGCTTCCCCAATTCCACAAGCTGAAGTGCCTTCCACTTCGATGGTCATTGATGATGGAATACAACGAACCCGGAATCTCAAACAGCACCTCCTATAACAGAAACATCGGTTAAGAAGTTGGTTGTAGTCCCGCAAAAAAATCTGTTTTTGTGTCTAGATTTGATAAATACACCTCTTTTGATGACATTAAGTCCCGTGTTTCCTTAAAAAATAACGGCTGACGGTATGACATTAAGTGTAATTATGAAACAAATATTTCCTCGTGTAGAATTGAAGTTTATTCAAAAGATTTCGTAACCCTTTTAAATAGAATAGCTCCTTTTGGCCGCCCTGGGCTCTGATCCAAAAAACTGAATTCAAAATTTACCCTCAGTATATATTACCAGAACGTTAGAGGTTTAAACTCAAAATTAACCGATTTGTGGTTAAAACCTTTTCACTGTAATTACAATATTATTACTTTTACTAAAACATGGTTGAAGCCACATGTTTTAAATTCCGAAATTTCTTGTGAGGAGTATCAGTCTTATAGAAATGATTGCTTAAACAGGACCGGGGGTGATGTTTTGCTGGCTGTACATTTTTCAATACCATCTGTACGGTTAAAAGCGTTTTTCTAACCAATGCACAAACGTAAAGAAAAGATGACGAAGTGAACACACGGTGGTCAGCTGTTAGACTAACTTTTATTTTGCAAATTCACTTTCCTAAATACATAATTTTCAATAGTGAGCCCACACAAATTCTCTTATACAAAAAACAATACAGTTGTTGCTGCATTCAAAATTGCATAATTCCAGCATCTAATAAGTATGTATATGTGTATGTACATATGATTTTTAAGCAATGCAAATGAGCTGACAAAGAGATTGGGAAATTAACAATAGTTGAGTGGCTGGCGTTAGACTACACCAATAACATGTACTAGCAAAACTGCCAGCAAATATCGGTAATTCAGGCGAATGACCGCGATAGCCGTGGCCTCCAATTATAACTTAAGGAAATAGAGTTTTAAATTGTGTGAGCTAACTGGCAATGCAGTGGTTCTTAATCGGTGACCCAAAACCATCCGAGGAGGTTAATTTACCAGCTACTGATGACATGGTGAAAGAATGTCCGCTTGTTTGGTTTTTTACCTTACTTGTTGTGGGTTTATTACTATCTGGAAAGACCGATGATCCGGCAGATGAAGTTTGCATCGATTCCAAATATTGGCAGTGTCTTTCCAACACCTTCACACAATCATCCCATTTCGGCAACGTCTTGAAATCTAAGGATTCTTTGTACTTTTTTTTGTTTGCTCGTCCGATTTCTGCAATACCAAGTAAATAAGCATAGCGTGAGAAATATCTCTATCGTTACCAAGAGAGAGAAATAAAAAAATAAATGTAAGGCGCGATAACCTCCGAAGAGATCTAAGGCCGAGCTTCTCTTCCAATTTGCGTCATGCTCCTCTTGATTTTTCCCTACAAATTGGCCGGACGGGACCTACATGTTTTATGCCGACTCCGAACGGCATCTGCAAGGCAGATGAGTTTTCATTGAGAGCTTTTCATGGCAGAAATACAATCGGAGCGCTTGCCAGACACTGCCGAGGGGCGACCCCGCTTAGAAAAATTTCTTCTAATTGAAAAATCTTATTTCTAAAATTTTGATGTTGCTTTGCCCGGGAGTTGAACCCAGGGCATACGGTGTGATAGGCGGAGCACGCTACCATCACACCACGGTGGCCACCAAGAGAGAGAAGTGACCCGTAAATGGCAGATGCCTTATCGATAAAGCTTCTCAACTGTGAAGGATTTGGTTTCGAAAGAGATGACAATTCAAATAAAGCAGTGATGTTTTCCAAAAAAATTAACGTTTTGTTATCGTACCTTTCCTCTAAGCGCTCTAAAGCTTTGGGGTAATTTTCGTTAGTTACCTGGAACGCATCGACGGTTTCTAAAGTCTGACCTTGGAGTGAGTTCCTCAGGTGGTTAAATTTTTCAATATTTGTAAGGCTATACTCCTTATCAATTACCTGCTTGAAGAAAACGATGAAATTCTGGTATTCGGCATATTTACCATTAAACGTTGGAAGTTTTAGTTTTGGCAATTTTGTGCTGTGCTGCACAGCGCAGTTAGTTTCCGAAAGAGAAATGTTGTGATCTTCTACCAGCTGTGTTTGGATTGCTAATTTTGTGGCGACGTATAACTCCTCAAGGTCGGCGCGCCCTCCATCTTCGGTATCCAATTTTTGTATATCAGTTTAGATGGAAAGTACCTGCTTGAAGTAGGATTCAAGAATATTCGGCAGTTGAAAGAATTTTACCTCCGGTACGCAAACTAGCCTCAACAATGTTCTTAATGCGTGTAATATTTTTCTTAGTATTTACGTGTTGTTGCTTTAGTTCATCCAAAGACATTTTTACGGCTATTAAATTTTAAAAAATCAATAAGTAAATCAGAGTCGGCTGTATATGGGAAAAATTAAATGGTTTCGACAGCGGCAATGGTAACTATAAGCAAGAGTGGTCAATCAATGTGCATACATACATACATACGTGCGTGGAGATATGCGGTTTTTACTGCAATCAAACAACAGAAGCGTCGATTCAACCTTGTTGTAGCGATTGTGACGTAGACTGGCAAGCAGCAATGTCCGTGATGAGTGAGGGTTGAAGCGACGGCAGCAGAGAAATGCGGTTTTTACTGCAAAGCAAAAACAGCTGTAGAGCGAAAATGACGTGTATTTGCAAGCGGCAATTTCCAATATGAGCTGTGTTGTAGCGACGGCAATAATGATTACGAGAGCAAAGGTGATGATTGCTTGTGGCAGAGTGTAGAAATATTAATTTGTAGCGTTGACGATGTCCACGATGGTGCGTCCAACGATGGCGATGAGCGGTCTAACGCTGACCACCAGTGCCCAACTTGATGTGTTACTTACGAAATTCGAGTCCCCGTTGAGCGCCAAACTATGTACGGTTAAAAGCGTTTTTCTACCCAATGCATAAACGTAAAGAAAAGATGACGAAGTGAACACACGGTGGTCAGCTGTTAGACTAACTTTTATTTTGCAAATTCACTTTCCTAAATACATAATTTTCAATAGTGAGCCCACACAAATTCTTTTATACAAAAAACAATACAGTTGTTGCTGCATTCATAATTGCACTTTCCAGCATCTAATAAGTATGTATATGTGTATGTACATATGATTTTTAAGCAATGCAAATGAGCTGACAAAGAGATTGGGAAATTAACAATAGTTGAGTGACTGGCGTTAGACTACACCAATAACATGTACTAGCAAAACTGCCAGCAAATATCGGTAATTCAGGCGAATGACCGCGATAGCCGTGGCCTCCAATTATAACTTAAGAAATTAGAGTTTGAAATTGTGCCAGCTAACTGGCAATGCAGTGGTTCTTAATCGGTGACCCAACTCCATCCGAGGAGGTTAATTTACCAGCTACTGATGACATGGTGAAAGAATGTCCGCTTGTTTGGTTTTTTACCTTACTTGTTGTGGGTTTATTACTATCTGGAAAGACCGATGATCCGGCAGATGAAGTTTGCATCGATTCCAAATATTGGCAATGTCTTTCCAACACCTTCACACAATCATCCCATTTCGGCAACGTCTTGAAATCCAAGGATTCTTTGCACTTTTTTTTGTTTGCTCGTCCGATTTCTGCAATACCAAGTAAATAAGCATAGCGTGAGAAATATCTCTATCGTTACCAAGAGAGAGAAATAAAAAAATAAATGTAAGGCGCGATAACCTCCGAAGAGATCTAAGGCCGAGCTTCTCTTCCAATTTGCGTCGTGCTCCTCTTGATTTTTCCCTACAAATTGGCCGGACGGGACCTACATGTTTTATGCCGACTCCGAACGGCATCTGCAAGGCAGATGAGTTTTCATTGAGAGCTTTTCATGGCAGAAATACAATCGGAGCGCTTGCCAGACACTGCCGAGGGGCGACCCCGCTTAGAAAAATTTCTTCTAATTGAAAAATCTTATTTCTAAAATTTTGATGTTGCTTTGCCCGGGAGTTGAACCCAGGGCATACGGTGTGATAGGCGGAGCACGCTACCATCACACCACGGTGGCCACCAAGAGAGAGAAGTGACCCGTAAATGGCAGATGCCTTATCGATAAAGCTTCTCAACTGTGAAGGATTTGGTTTCGAAAGAGATGACAATTCAAATAAAGCAGTGATGTTTTCCAAAAAAATTTACGTTTTGTTATCGTACCTTTCCTCTAAGCGCTCTAAAGCTTTGGGGTAATTTTCGTTAGTTACCTGGAACGCATCGACGGTTTCTAAAGTCTGACCTTGGAGTGAGTTCCTCAGGTGGTTAAATTTTTCAATATTTGTAAGGCTATACTCCTTATCAATTACCTGCTTGAAGAAAACGATGAAATTCTGGTATTCGGCATATTTACCATTAAACGTTGGAAGTTTTAGTTTTGGTAATTTTGTGCTGTGCTGCACAGCGCAGTTAGTTTCCGAAAGAGAAATGTTGTGATCTTCTACCAGCTGTGTTTGGATTGCTAATTTTGTGGCGACGTATAACTCCTCAAGGTCGGCGCGCCCTCCATCTTCGGTATCCAATTTTTGTATATAAGTTTAGATGGAAAGTACCTGCTTGAAGTAGGATTCAAGAATATTCGGCAGTTGAAAGAATTTTACCTCCGGTACGCAAACTAGCCTCAACAATGTTCTTAATGCGTGTAATATTTTTCTTAGTATTTGCGTGTTGTTGCTTTAGTTCATCCAAAGACATTTTTACGGCTATTAAATTTTAAAAAATCAATAAGTAAATCAGAGTCGGCTGTATATGGGAAAAATTTAATGGTTTTGACAGCGGCAATGGTAACTATAAGCAAGGGTGGTCAATCAAGGTGCATACATACACACATACGTGCGTGGAGATATGCGGTTTTTACTGCAATCAAACAAAAGAAGCGTCGATTCAACCTTGTTGTAGCGATTGTGACGTAGACTGGCAAGCAGCAATGTCCGTGATGAGTGAGGGTTGAAGCGACGGCAGCAGAGAAATGCGGTTTTTACTGAAAAGCAAAAACATCTGTAGAGCGATAATGACGTGTATTTGCAAGCGGCAATTTCCAATATGAGCTGTGTTGTAGCGACGGCAATAATGATTACGAGAGCAAAGGTGATGATTGCTTGTGGCAGAGTGTAGAAATATTAATTTGTAGCGTTGACGATGTCCACGATGGTGCGTCCAACGATGGCGATGAGCGGTCTAACGCTGACCACCAGTGTCCAACTTGATGTGTTACTTACGAAATTCGAGTCCCCGTTGAGCGCCAAACTATGTGCGGTTAAAAGCGTTTTTCTAACCAATGCACAAACGTAAAGAAAAGATGACGAAGTGAACACACGGTGGTCAGCTGTTAGACTAACTTTTATTTTGCAAATTCACTTTCCTAAATACATAATTTTCAATAGTGAGCCCACACAAATTCTTTTATACAAAAAACAATACAGTTGTTGCTGCATTCATAATTGCACTTTCCAGCATCTAATAAGTATGTATATGTGTATGTACATATGATTTTTAAGCAATGCAAATGAGCTGACAAAGAGATTGGGAAATTAACAATAGTTGAGTGACTGGCGTTAGACTACACCAATAACATGTACTAGCAAAACTGCCAGCAAATATCGCTAATTCAGGCGAATGACCGCGATAGCCGTGGCCTCCAATTATAACTTAAGAAATTAGAGTTTGAAATTGTGCCAGCTAACTGGCAATGCAGTGGTTCTTAATCGGTGACCCAACACCATCCGAGGAGGTTAATTTACCAGCTACTGATGACATGGTGAAAGAATGTCCGCTTGTTTGGTTTTTTACCTTACTTGTTGTGGGTTTATTACTATCTGGAACGACCGATGATCCGGCAGATGAAGTTTGCATCGATTCCAAATATTGGCAATGTCTTTCCAACACCTTCACACAATCATCCCATTTCGGCAACGTCTTGAAATCTAAGGATTCTTTGCACTTTTTTTTGTTTTTTGTTTGCTCGTCCGATTTCTGTAATACCAAGTAAATAAGCATAGCGTGAGAAATATCTCTATCGTTACCAAGAGAGAGAAATAAAAAAATAATTGTAAGGCGCGATAACCTCCGAAGAGATCTAAGGCCGAGCTTCTCTTCCAATTTGCGTTGTGCTCCTCTTGATTTTTCCTTACAAATTGGCCGGACGGGACCTACATGTTTTATGCCGACTCCGAACGGCATCTGCAAGGCACATGAGTTTTCATTGAGAGCTTTTCATGGCAGAAATACAATCGGAGCGCAAATTTTTGAAATCTAATTATCCCGGCGAGATTGCTTTGCAATCTGGAAAATATCCTTATGAACTGCATTCAAGTAATTCAATATCTGCTCCACATTTATTACCTGAAGATGTTTTATTGTACACCAGCAAGTACCCGGCTTAATTATTTACGCCGCAAAAAGTAAATCTATTGAGTTTTTGCTATTTGGGTATAGTTTAAAAGAAGAGATACACAAACATATGTCATGTATTTTTTCTGCTACGAAGGTAATAGCGTAATACCCTGTGTTGAATGAAATGCAAACACTTTTAAATTCGTTAGCATTTGATGAACAACTTTGAAAGAAACCAAAACGCAAAAAGATAACAATTCAAATACTATTAGGTACTTAAGTAAATCGACTGCTGAGTCTACTATCACTATATTTCAAAAGGCTTTTCAAAAACGCCCCACCTCAAAACTCTTTTTAAAACCACCCTACATCAGAATTTTTTTCAAAAACGCCCTATCTCAGAATTTGATTGAAGAATGGCCCATTTCAGAATTTATCTCAGCTTAAAATGTATTGAATTTATAATGAAACAAATTTTGAAATAGGGCGTTTTTCAATCAAATTTTTCGTATTGAATTTATACCGAGATGAAACAAATTTTGAAATAGGGCGTTTTTCAATCAAATTTTTCGGTAGGGCATTTTTTAATCAAATTCTCAGGTAGGACGTTTTTGAAAAGAATTTTGAATAGTAAGCTATTCCACTCAGCAGTCGAAATTGGATTATAGAACGTAAAAAAATAATACTTAAAATAAGGTAAATTTTTTTCCTTAACTAAAAACTTCCGCGAATATAATATTCTTTGTTTTATTATCATTTCCAGGAATGAGAAAACTTTGGTTCTGTGGGTAACCAGTTCTTGAAATAGCGATATGCAATTGACCGTTAGAAAACACTTCACTACGGAGGTCTACGCCAACATAACTAAATGTTTGTCCTTGCGACTTATTAATTGTAATTGTATTAGTCCAAGTGTAATAGGCGGGTACTTCGGAGTAAACAAAGTCTGCAAAATCGTGAACTGAACAAAGGGAATGCTGTCAAAGTGGTTTTTAGTGGTTCCCGCAATACCATAAACCCTTTGTCCATTTTCTAAGTGGATATACAACCGTTGGGAATTGCTCATGAATCAATAATCCCAGTAATCTCCAAATACCTTCTGATGGGCTTAAATATCTGCCATTCAAAAAATTTTGCACTTCGTCCTTATTATCTTGAACGGAAAATGTCGCTACATTTCTTGACATACTTATAAATATATTAGATTGCTTGCACTGAATGACAGTACTCTACATTTATGTGAGAGGACAAACATCTGGAAAGAACGGGGAAATATGGAACTATCCATCCGTTGTCGACGTTGTCCCGTTAGAAAGTACAGGGGTATGCCACCGTCCGCTTAAGACCTTCGTCAATATTTTGGGTATCCATCTTCCCCAGCCTGCGTATGCTGTTGGAGCTCGCGTGGGTATCGTTTTGAGCATCGTCTATACAACATGCAGGGCGATGATAAATTATCAACCCCACATGGACCGTGTATCATATTTTTAGTAATTATATCATACAACATCGGATCTTCTTCTTTATTTGGAATTTCCGCTGAAATTAATAACTGACCTATATTCTCAGGATTGCAATCCTCGTTAACAGCATCCCTTAGATGTATATAACTATTTGCACGCAACGTCTTTTGGTGTGCTCTTATAAAATTCAACCTTTTGGTCATCAGTTTAGCAGCCATGTTCACACAGTATCAGTTAAAGAGATATGCATATCTATGAAGCGCATTAAAGCTATTTTCTCTAATCATAATTTATAAAAATAAAATTGCATACATGAAACTGGTTTTTGTGGGTTAAGTGTCCCACTTCTTGGAGAAGTTTACGGTATATCTAGGCTGTAACCTTATCACCATTTAAAAATATGATAGAGTATTGCAAGGGGTCATATGAAGGATGGATTTCTGACACACGATGGAGAGTGTTGTCGAGAGCACAATATTTTCGTCAACTATCCATACTGCGACCTCGCCTATAGTCGGGGCATTACATCGACCATGGTGTTGATTAACAAGGCGTTTGTCGGCATGGATTAAAACCCCATAGTTATTCGAATTAGATGGCATAGAAGAAATAAAACTTCGAACATACACATTATTTTCAAGCAGAATTTCTTGAATAAATTTCAAAATATCTCTTTGAAGAGTTGGTGTAGCATTTTGGTGCAACGAAAGCTGCTCCTCTTGGGAAAAAAAAATATATTTGTAGAAATTTTGGCACCACGTTGGGCGGTGGAAGTAAACTTCAAATAATATAGTACACTTGTCCATGTATTTTGAAAGTTGGCATGAACTTACCTTCTCTAATTTCATTACCACCAAACGAAGTCATAGCGAAAAAACCATTATATTTTCTTATATTTTGTTTAAAATGACTGGACGACGTATGCTCCTCTGTAAACAGCGCTTTGATTGCTGGTGGAGGCTCACCGATATCACTTAATTTGACATAACAACTCTTAATACATCACATACCTGGTGTTTCATTTGGCCACTTCCTAGCCTTACAAAAGCACAAATTTCACTTACGCGGCCAATGAAAACTGGATAATTTTCCATATAATTCAGATGTGGTCTGTAGTTAAATTCCGACTTCAGACCAATCGCCCTTTGCCTGTTGTTCAATTGCGAGTTCTCAGGTGCCGTATTTCCTCAAAATGCTTACGGAGATGACTCCTTAAGTCCCTAGGCGGTGCTGGCTCATCAATCAGATGTCTGTTGGGATGCCCAGGTTTCTGGGTATTCAACAGGAACTGCTTGGTTAGCATCTCACTTCTCTCCCATATTGGGATTTTCTCGCCTCATTATGTAGATGGTGTTCTGGGGACATAAGACAGCCCGTGGCGGTTCTGAGCGCAGTATTTTGGCAGGCCTGTATCTTCTTCCAGTGGGTAGTTTTTAGGCTTGGCGACCATATAGGGGACGCGTAACACGCAAACGGCTGGCCAATTGCTTTGTATGTGGTAATGGGCGTTTCTTTGCCTTTTTCCCAAGTACTGCCAGCAAGGGATTTGAGGATTTTATTACGGCTCTGGATTTTCGGAACAATTGCGGCTGCGTGCTCATCAAAATGTAGATCCTGATCAAATGTCACACCCAAGATTTTTGGGGTGTAGGACAGTCGGTAGCGTAGTGCCATCGACGTGGATGTTCAAAATGGTCGACATTTGGGACGTCCAAGTTGCAAATAGGGTCGCGGATGATTTAGTCGGTGATAATGCCAGGTTTCGCGAGGCGAAAAAACTGGAGAGATCATTGTGCAGTCATCGGCGTAAGAAACGATAGCAACTCCTTCTGGTGGCTAAGGTACTTTTGATATGTAAAAATTAAATAAAAGTGGGGATAGGACACCACCCTGAGGCACCCCTTGTTTAATTCTTCTTGGCTTTGATACTTCGTTTCTGAATTGCACCGATGCCTGCCGACCACCCAGATAATTTGCGGTCCACCTTTTAAGACATGGGGGAAGGGTAGACCTTCCAAATCTTGCAGTAACGTGCCATGGTTGACCGTACCAAAAGCTTTTGATAGGTCTAGCGTTACGAGTATTGTTCTATGGTGGGGCTTCTGATTTAGACCACAATTTATCTGGGTGCTAATGGCATTTAGCGCGGTGGTGGTGCTATGGAGTTTTCTAAAGCCATGCTGATGACAGGCTAGCTGAAAATTTGCCTTGAAGTGGGGGAGCAAAATGGCTTCAAGCGTCTTGGCTACTGGGGATAGGAGAGATATCGGGCGATATGACTCTCCTATGTTAGCTGGTTTCCCAGGCTTTAGTAGCGAGACCACCTTGGCCATTTTCCATTTTTCAGGTATGACAAAGGTGGAAACAGACAGGTTGAAGACATGTGCTAAATATTTGAAACCCTCCTTCCCTAGGCTTTTAAGCATCGACATGGCTATGCCATCTGGGCCCACTGCTTTGGATGGTTTAGCATGACCGACGGCATCCTCAACCTCCTTGGCGGTGATGGTAATTGGTGACGCGCTGAACTTGTGTTTACGTGCACGTCTGTTGGCCCTCCGTCTATTTTTGTCGACGGTAGAATGTGTTATGTATTGTCCGCAGAAAGCGCTCGCGCATTTTTTCGCATCCGACAGCACTTTGTCGCCAAAGGGGATGGAAGCTTTGTCATTGTGCCTAGACGGATTCGATAGGGACTTTACAGTGGACGAAAGTTTACCTACGCGGCCACCATGGTGTGATAGTAGCGTGCTCCGCCTACCACACCGGATGCTCTTGGTTCAAACCCCGGGCAAAGCAACACCAAAATTTTTAGAAATAAGGTTTTTCAATTAGAAGAAAATTTATCTAAGCGGGGTCGCCCCTCGGCAGTGTTTGGCAAGCGCTCCGGTTGTATTTCTGCCATGAAAAGCTCTCAGTGAAAACTCATCTGCCTTGCAGATGCCGTTCGGAGACGACATAAAATCATGTAGGTCCCATCCGGCCAATTTGTAGGGAAAATCAAGAGGAGCACGACGCATATTGGAAGAGAAGCTCGGCCTTAGATCTCTTCGGAGGTTATCGCGCATTACATTTATTTATTTTTTAAAGTTTACCTACACCGGCAGAGAGGTTACAACCGCTTAGGGGCTCCTCCCATTTCGCCCGCTTGTGTTCATCCACAAGCAATCTGACGCGTTGGTTTATGTCCCTTATTTGGGGGTCGCCGGGATCGAGCTGTCCTATAAGGTCACGTTCTCTCGCTAAACTTGCGGCCTCTGCCGGGAAGTTGGGCCGAATTTTTGGAATTCTACCGGCGGGAATGAAACGAGCCGAGGCGGATCCAATGACCTTGCGGAAAGTACGCTCCCTTTGGCGGGCATCAGTTGAGATAGGTGCTGCCCTCCCGCGGTTGTCTGTATAGGATTTGTATTCGTCCCACTTTCCTTTTTTAAAGTCCTAACTTGTTCGAAGCAATTGTTACAAATCACCTAAAATTTTCTATTTCAACATTAATTGCAAGTTCTCAGCATGGGTTTTTTAAGGGCGAATCAACCATAACTAATTTACATGAGTTCACAACTCACATTTCGAACGGGTTCAGAGGAAATCTTCGCACCGACGTTATATAAACCGAGCTTAGTAAAGCATTCGATAAAGTATCCCACTCTTTACTTGTCTATAAACTCGACATGCTTGGCTTTCAACCTAGTCTCACTCGTTGGATTTCCTGCTATGTCTGTGGCAGAACACAAAGAGTAATCTTTAAAAATATGTGTTCGAGTATAATTAGTGTCACCTCTGGTGTTCCTCATGGAATTTTGGCCCTATTCTGTTTTTGCTATTTATAAACGTTATTTCTGCAGCTATAAAATATCCTAAAATCTTGATGTATTCTGATTATGTAAAAATTTTTAAGACTTTCGCGTCGACTGAAAAACGTTCTTTACTTCAGACTAATTTAAATTGCTTAGCTACATGGTGCAATGTGAACCACAGCGGCTTAATCTTCAAAAATTAAAATTTATGTGTTTTTCTCGTAGGAATTTACAACCAGCTTCTTACACAATTCACAACAGAAACCTTGAAAATATTAATGTTTTTGTAGAGTTGGGAGTTACAATGAACTGCAAACTTAGCTTCAACTCTCATATTAGTGCCACTGTCAATAGAGCTAAAGGTGATTTATCATTTGTGAAAAGGTGTTCAAAAGAGTTTATCGACCCCCACGTTACGAAAACCCTCTTCACAACATTGGTTAGACCAATATTACAGTTTGGCTCAATAGTCTGGAATCTGCGTTTTCAAGTCCATACTGACAGGCTCGAAGCAATAAAAAAACAGTTTTTACTATTTGCTTAAGGAAATTTCAATGGAACTATTTATTTTATCTTCTAGCTTACACTAATCGATTAAAACCTATCAATCTTCCAACTCTTGCTAGTCGAAGGAGAAAACGGCCCTTAATCGTTCGCCTTCCCACGGCAGCCGGAGCGACTCGGGATTTTTTTCCCGACCAAGGGCTGTCATTTCAGTGCAACCCCATTTAAGGGATTTGAGGATTTTATTACGGCTCTGGATTTTCGGAACAATTGCGGCTGCGTGCTCATCAAAATGTAGATCCTGATCAAATGTCACACCCAAGATTTTGGGGTGTAGGACAGTCGGTAGCGTAGTGCCATCGACGTGGATGTTCAAAATGGTCGACATTTGGGACGTCCAAGTTGTAAATAGGGTCGCGGATGATTTAGTCGGTGATAATGCCAGGTTTCGCGAGGCGAAAAAACTGGAGAGATCATTGTGCAGTCATCGGCGTAAGAAACGATAGCAACTCCTTCTGGTGGCTAAGGTACTTTTGATATGTAAAAATTAAATAAAAGTGGGGATAGGACACCACCCTGAGGCACCCCTTGTTTAATTCTTCTTGGCTTTGATACTTCGTTTCTGAATTGCACCGATGCCTGCCGACCACCCAGATAATTTGCGGTCCACCTTTTAAGACATGGGGGAAGGGTAGACCTTCCAAATCTTGCAGTAACGTGCCATGGTTGACCGTACCAAAAGCTTTTGATAGGTCTAGCGCTACGAGTATTGTTCTATGGTGGGGCTTCTGATTTAGACCACAATTTATCTGGGTGCTAATGGCATTTAGCGCGGTGGTGGTGCTATGGAGTTTTCTAAAGCCATGCTGATGACAGGCTAGCTGAAAATTTGCCTTGAAGTGGGGGAGCAAAATGGCTTCAAGCGTCTTGGCTACTGGGGATAGGAGAGATATCGGGCGATATGACTCTCCTATGTTAGCTGGTTTCCCAGGCTTTAGTAGCGAGACCACCTTGGCCATTTTCCATTTTTCGGGTATGACAAAGGTGGAAACAGACAGGTTGAAGACATGTGCTAAATATTTGAAACCCTCCTTCCCTAGGCTTTTAAGCATCGGCATGGCTATGCCATCTGGGCCCACTGCTTTGGATGGTTTAGCATGACCGACGGCATCCTCAACCTCCTTGGCGGTGATGGTAATTGGTGACGCGCTGAACTTGTGTTTACGTGCACGTCTGTTGGCCCTCCGTCTATTTTTGTCGACGGTAGAATGTGTTATGTATTGTCCGCAGAAAGCGCTCGCGCATTTTTTCGCATCCGACAGCACTTTGTCGCCAAAGGGGATGGAAGCTTTGTCATTGTGCCTAGACGGATTCGATAGGGACTTTACAGTGGACGAAAGTTTACCTACGCGGCCACCATGGTGTGATAGTAGCGTGCTCCGCCTACCACACCGGATGCCCTTGGTTCAAACCCCGGGCAAAGCAACATCAAAATTTTTAGAAATAAGGTTTTTCAATTAGAAGAAAATTTATCTAAGCGGGGTCGCCCCTCGGCAGTGTTTGGCAAGCGCTCCGGGTGTATTTCTGCCATGAAAAGCTCTCAGTGAAAACTCATCTGCCTTGCAGATGCCGTTCGGAGACGACATAAAATCATGTAGGTCCCATCCGGCCAATTTGTAGGGAAAATCAAGAGGAGCACGACGCATATTGGAAGAGAAGCTCGGCCTTAGATCTCTTCGGAGGTTATCGCGCATTACATTTATTTATTTTTTAATGTTTACCTACACCGGCAGAGAGGTTACAACCGCTTAGGGGCTCCTCCCATTTCGCCCGCTTGTGTTCATCCACAAGCAATCTGACGCGTTGGTTTATGTCCCTTATTTGGGGGTCGCCGGGATCGAGCTGTCCTATAAGGTCACGTTCTCTCGCTAAACTTGCGGCCTCTGCCGGGAAGTTGGGCCGAATTTTTGGAATTCTACCGGCGGGAATGAAACGAGCCGAGGCGGATCCAATGACCTTGCGGAAAGTACGCTCCCTTTGGCGGGCATCAGCTGAGATAGGTGCTGCCCTCCCGCGGTTGTCTGTATAGGATTTGTATTCGTCCCACTTTCCTTTTTTAAAGTCCTAACTTGTTCGAAGCAATTGTTACAAATCACCTAAAATTTTCTATTTCAACATTAATTGCAAGTTCTCAGCATGGGTTTTTTAAGGGCGAATCAACCATAACTAATTTACATGAGTTCACAACTCACATTTCGAACGGGTTCAGAGGAAATCTTCGCACCGACGTTATATAAACCGAGTTTAGTAAAGCATTCGATAAAGTATCCCACTCTTTACTTGTCTATAAACTCGACATGCTTGGCTTTCAACCTAGTCTCACTCGTTGGATTTCCTGCTATGTCTGTGGCAGAACACAAAGAGTAATCTTTAAAAATATGTGTTCGAGTATAATTAGTGTCACCTCTGGTGTTCCTCATGGAATTTTGGCCCTATTCTGTTTTTGCTATTTATAAACGTTATTTCAGCAGCTATAAAATATCCTAAAATCTTGATGTATTCTGATGATGTAAAAATTTTTAAGACTTTCGCGTCGACTGAAAAACGTTCTTTACTTCAGACTAATTTAAATTGCTTAGCTACATGGTGCAATGTGAACCACAGCGGCTTAATCTTCAAAAATGAAAATTTATGTGTTTTTCTCGTAGGAATTTACAACCAGCTTCTTACACAATTCACAACAGAAACCTTGAAAATATTAATGTTTTTGTAGAGTTGGGAGTTACAATGAACTGCAAACTTAGCTTCAACTCTCATATTAGTGCCACTGTCAATAGAGCTAAAGGTGATTTATCATTTGTGAAAAGGTGTTCAAAAGAGTTTATCGACCCCCACGTTACGAAAACCCTCTTCACAACATTGGTTAGACCAATATTACAGTTTGGCTCAATAGTCTGGAATCTGCGTTTTCAAGTCCATACTGACAGGCTCGAAGCAATAAAAAAACAGTTTTTACTATTTGCTTAAGGAAATTTCAATGGAACTATTTATTTAATCTTCTAGCTTACACTAATCGATTAAAACCTATCAATCTTCCAACTCTTGCTAGTCGAAGGAGAAAACGGCCCTTAATCGTTCGCCTTCCCACGGCAGCCGGAGCGACTCGGGATTTTTTTCCCGACCAAGGGCTGTCATTTCAGTGCAACCCCATTTAATTTCTTGCTTCCCTCCCACAATTTGTCATCCTTAGAGCAGCTCCTTGCAGCCGGATTGCTCCATACACTCCTGCTCCGGGAAGATATTGAACCTAACCCTGGTCCCAGACTGTGGTTCTGCTGCATATGTCTGAAAAGAATTTATCTTAGACGGTCATACTCTTGCCAGTGTGTCACGTGTAAAAGATAGTTGCAACATCTGGGCTGTTCTGGGCTAGAACTCAACGTTCGTCGCCCCCGAAATTTTTATAAAACCTTTGTGGCTCCCTGGTGTTCAATCCAAAGAACGTCTCGCGGGTCACTCTCAAACGTACCTCTGCCACCTTCTAGCAGCGATGCTGCTCAGCAGTCCACATCAATTGTCCGCTTTTGCTCGCGCCAAATGGTGCTTCCATCTAACGCGCAGGTACACCAGCAGCAATTGGACAGCACAATCGACAAAGCCTATATCCTTCAAGGCGCTTTCATCCATCTCTGACTCCCAGAGTGACGACTGCCCCCTATGCACATCAGAATTCTGCAACTTAATTGTAACGGTTTAACTGGCAAGATTGCAGAGCTAGTGTACTACATGAATAAAAATAATATCCGTATAGTCGCAATTCAAGCAACAAAGCTAACTGCCAGATCGAACTCCGAACTGGCTACAACATTCATAGGCAAGATCGCACAAGGGGTAATGGTGGTGTCCTTGCCTTTATCACTCGTCACACCATGCAATATAGTCTATTCCAACCAAACATCAGCCGCAGGGATAATACCCTAGAAAATCAAGGCATAACCATCTGGCAGGCGATGATGACCTAGAAATAATTTACATCTATATTCCCCTTGCCACCTGCTGTCCAAGTGGCTATCTCCCTGATAGCAGTGGGCTACTCTGTGGCGAAAACCGTCTTATCCTTGGCGATTTCAACGCTCACCACGATCCCTGCCATTCCAGCTTGCCAGCCGACAGCAGATGCAGGCATCTAGCAGAGCAAATAGACAAAACGTTTTTCTGTACGATAAACTGCGATACCCCAACAGAACTGCAGGTAATTACCACAGCACGCCTGACATCTCAATCGTCAGTGCAGGGCTCATAATATGCGTTGAATGGCAACCGATCCTCACTTTAGCTTCCGATCACTAGCCCATACTCCTTTCAATTGAGCGACCTGCCAATTTTATCACCTCTGAAAAGAGGATTTTCATTAATTTAAAAAAAGCTAGTTGGGAAGACTGCACAACCTTTACAAATCAATCTTGTTGTTGTAGCGATAAGGTTGCTCCACGAAGGCTTTGGGGAGTGATTTCGATGTGATGGTTTGCCGGATACAGATCCCGTACGCTCCGGTACGATAGCACCATTAAGGCGCTAGCCCGACCATCTCGGGAACGATTTATGTGGCCACATTAAACCTTCAGACCATTCCCTCCCTCCCCACCCCAAGTTCCATGAGGAGCTTGGGGTCGCCAGAGCCTCGTCTGTTAGTGAAACAGGATTCGCCGCGGACAGGCGAGGTTGACAATTGGGTTTGGAGAAGCTATAAATTGCGCTGGCAACCTGAAGTGTTGCGCTACACAGCCCCTTGAATCTAGTATTTTAGTCGCCTCTTACGACAGGCATACCTACCGCGGGTATATTCTGATCCCGTAACCCGCTGGGGGTCAATCTTTTGCTGCTCTTCCCATTTCAACTGATGTCTGGAAATGCGAGCCAGCGTTCCGCAAGGTGTTCTGGGGACATAAGAAGACAGCCCATGGCGTTTATGAGCGCAGTATTTTTGCAGGCCTGTAGCTTTTTCCAGTGGGTAGTTTTAAGGCTTGGCGACCATATAGGGGACGCGTAACACGCAAACGGCTGGCCAATTGCTTTGTACGTGGGAATGAGTGTTTCTTTGTCTTTTCCCCAAGTACTGCCTGCAAGGGATTTTAGGATCTTATTACGACTCTGGATTTTCGGAACCATTGCAGCTGCGTGCTTACCAAAATTTATATCCTGATCAAACGTCACACCCAAGATTTTGGGGTCTAGGACAGTCGGTAGCGTAGTGCCATCGACGCGGATGTTCAAAATGGTCGACATTTGGGACGTCCAAGTTGTAAATAGGGTCGCGGATGATTTAGTCGGTGATAATGCCAGGTTTCGCGAGGCGAAAAAACTGCAAAGCTCATCGATCTTTGGGCCCGGGCCTGTGGCCATTATTGTGCAGTCATCGGCGTAAGAAACGATAGCAACTCCTTCTGGTGGCGAAGGTAGTTTTGATATGTAAAAATTAAACAAAATTGGGGATAGGACACCACCCTGAGGCACCCCTTGTTTAATTCTTCTTGGCTTTGATACTTCGTTTCTGAATTGCACCGATGCCTGCTGACCACCCAGATAATTTGCGGTCCACCTTTTAAGACATGGGGGAAGGGTAGACCCTCCCAAATCTTGCAGTAACGTGCCATGGTTGACCGTACCAAAAGCTTTTGATAGGTCTAGCGCTACGAGTATTGTTCTATGGTGGGGCTTCTGATTTAGATCAAAATTTATCTGGGTGCTAATGGCATTTAGCGCGGTGGTGGTGCTATGAAGTTTTCTAAAGCCATGCTGATGACAGGCTAGCTGCAAATTTGCCTTGAAGTGGGGGAGCACAATGGCTTCAAGCGTCTTGGCTACTGGCGATAGGAGAGATATCGGACGATATGACTCTCCTATGTTAGCTGGTTTCCCAGGCTTTAGTAGCGGGACCACCTTGGCCATTTTCCATTTTTCGGGTATGACAAAGGTGGAAAGAGACAGGTTGAAGACATGTGCTAAATATTTGAAACCCTCCTTCCCTAGGCTTTTAACTATCGGCATGGCTATGCCGTCTGGGCCCACTGCTTTGGATGGTTTAGCATGACCGATGGCATCCTCAACCTCCTTGGCGGTGATGGTAATTGGTGACGCGCCGAACTTATGTTTACGTGCACGTCTGTTGGCCCTCCGTCTATTTTTGTCGACGGTAGAATGCGTTATGTATTGTCGGCAGAAAGCGCTCGCGCATTTTTTCGCATCCGACAGCACTTTGTCGTCAAAGGCGATGGAAGCTTTGTCATTGTGCCTAGACGGATTCGATAGGGACTTTAGAGTGGACCAAAGTTTACCTACGCGGCCACCATGGTGTGATAGTAGCGTGCTCCGTCTACCACACCGGATGCCCTGGGTTCAAACCCCGGGCAAAGCAACATCAAAATTTTTAGAAATAAGGTTTTTCAATTAGAAGAAAATTTTTCTAAGCGGGGTCGCCCCTCGGCAGTGTTTGGCAAGCGCTCCGGGTGTATTTCTGCCATGAAAAGCTCTCAGTGAAAACTCATCTGCCTTGCAGATGCCGTTCGGAGTCGGCATAAATCATGTAGGTCCCATCCGGCCAATTTGTAGGGAAAATCAAGAGGAGCACGGCGCAAATTGAAAGAGATGCTCGGCCTTAGATCTCTTCGGAGGTTATCGCGCATTACATTTATTTATTTTTTAAAGTTTACCTAAACCGGCAGAGAGGTTACAACCGCTTAGGTGCTCCTCCCATTTCGCCCGCTTGTGTTCATCCACAAGCAATCTGATGCGTTGGTTTATGTCCCTTATTTGGGGGTCGCCGGGATCGAGCTGTCCCATAAGGTCACGTTCTCTCGCTAAACTTGCGGCCTCTGCCGGGAAGTGGGGCCGAATTTTTGGAATTCTACCGGCGGGAATGAAACGAGCCGAGGCGGATCCAATGACCTTGCGGAAAGTACGCTCCCTTTGGCGGGCATCAGTTGAGATAGGTGCTGCCCTCCCGCGGTTGTCTGTATAGGATTTGTATTCGTCCCACTTTCCTTTTTTAAAGTCCTAACTTGTTCGAAGCAATTGTTACAAATCACCTAACATTTTCTATTTCAACATTAATTGCAAGTTCTCAGCATGGGTTTTTAAGGGCGAATCAACCATAACTAATTTACATGAGTTCACAACTCACATTTCGAACGGGTTCAGAGGAAATCTTCGCACCGACGTTATACAAACCGAGTTAAGCATTCGATAAAGTATCCCACTCTTTACTTGTCTCTAAACTCGACATGCTTGGCTTTCAATCTAGTCTCACTCGTAGGATTTCCTGCTATGTCTGTGGCAGAACACAAAGAGTAATCTTTAAAAATCAGCCAGCTTCTTACACAATTCACAACCGAAACCTTGAAAATATTAATGTTTTTGTAGAGTTGGGAGTTACAATGAACTGCAGACTTAGCTTCAACTCTCATATTAGTGCCACTGTCAATAGAGCTAAAGGTGATTTATCATTTGTGAAAAGGTGGTCAAAAGAGTTTATCGACCCCCACGTTACGAAAACCCTCTTCACAGCTCTGGTTAGACCAATATTACAGTTTGGCTCAATAGTCTGGAATCTGCGTTTTCAAGTCCATACTGAAAGGCTCGAAGCAATAAAAAAACAGTTTTTACTATTTGCTTAAGGAAATTTCAATGGAACTATTTATTTAATCTTCTACCTTACACTAATCGATTAAAACCTATCAATCTTCCAACTCTTGCTAGTCGAAGGAGAAAACGGCCCTTAATCGTTCGCCTTCCCACGGCAGCCGGAGCGACTCGGGATTTTTTTCCCGACCAAGGGCTGTCATTTCAGTGCAACCCCATTTAATTTCTTGCTTCCCTCCCACACTTTATCATCCTCAGAGCAGCTCCTTGCAGCCGGACTGCTCCATACCCTCCTGTTCCGGGAAGATTTTGAACCTAACCCCGGTCCCAGACTGTGGTTCTGCTGCATATGTCTGAAAAGGATTTATCTTAGACGGTCATACTCTTACAAGTATGTCACGTGTAAAAGATAGTTGCCTCATTTGGGCTGTTCTGGTCTAGAACTCAACGTTCGTCGCCCCCGAAATTTTTATAAAACCTTTGTGTCTCCCTGGTGTTCAATCCAAAGAACGTCTCGCGGGTCACCCTCAAACGTACCTCTGCCACCTTCTAGCAGCGGTGCTGCTCAGCAGTCCACATCAATTGTCCGCTGTTGCTCGCGCCAAATGGTGCTTCCATCTAACGCGCAGGTACACCAGCAGCAATTGGACAGCACACTCGACAAAGCCTATATCCTTCAAGGCGCCTTCATCCATCTCTAACTCCCAGAGTGACGACTGCCCCCCTATGCACATCAGAATTCTGCAACTTAATTGTAACGGTTTAAATGGCAAGATTGCAGAGCTAGTGTACTACATTGTGGCGAGACCGATTCCGGCGTAGCCAAAATGGTCTCCATGTATTTGGAAGGCCGCTTCTTTATGGAGATGTTCCAATTAACATTGCGCACCCGATGATATTCACGTGATCGTGTTTGAAATAAAATATTCATTTATGTGAAACTATGCACTTGTATTTAATACAATTTAACCGTACACACAGATATAGAATGCCTCTATCAAAGTTTTTCAATTTTACTTTCACAGCGGCACACACGTCTGCTTCAGTCAAAATGCGCGGAATCAATTCGGCTTCTTTTCATTTGACATATAGCCCTTATCGTGAATGTTTTGTTTTGACAGGTAACCCTTATTGTGAATTATGGTTATGATTAATAAGCATTGCTTGACTTTATGGTCACGCAACACTTGCCGTAAGGGTTACCTTACATCATCCCCCTTTGGAAAAGAAGAATTGGCCAAATTCTTCTGTCCCAAAAGCGATGTACTTAACTTTAAAAGTTTAAGACTGTTGATCTAAATTTAAATCTACATCTATGTTTAGATCTAAATTAAGAATTAAATTCTAAAGTCTAGTTCTAAAGTAGGACTTAAATTTAATTTTTATAACTAGAAACATTTTTTTTTTTTGTGTTTTAATTCTACTGTATGAATTCAGTTCTTAATTTTTAATGATTGTTTAAATTTATTTGATTTCATTATCTTTTTTTTCAAATTTGGAAGAAAAACATTTTATTTCTAATTTAACAATAGAGATTAACTTTGAATAATCTTTAATTTAAAAATTTAATTTAATGAATTTTTCTTATCCTATTTTTATGTACCATTTTTTCCTTTTTCGTTTCGTCATCAATTAACGTGATGTTTACACCGTCAATACCTATAACGGGATAAGGACCAATATAGATATTACTATGCTTGTCGCGGGGTTCTTTTTCAAGCAATACCTTGACAGATATTGGTTGTGAACTTTTGTTATATCCGGTTTGATTTTTTAATTTGTGTTCTGCAACGGCTTTTTTTGCTAGTTCATGAGTTTTTTGAAAGCGAAATTTAACTTCTTTCGAATAGTTTTCTATGTTATAAATCGGGTCTATTTTATCGGTTTGCAGTTCCTTTGGTAAATGAGCTGCTTTGCCAAAGACTAATTCATATGGTGAGAATCTATTATCGAATACTGTGTTTGTTGTTGTGTTATGAAGAAAAGTGAAATATTTCAAGTAAACATCCCAGTCGGAAAAATTGGGATTTAGAAAAGATCTTAAATAATCCTTGAAGACTCTGTGGTTTCGCTCTACTGTGCCAAGAGTTTCATGATGGTACGCTGTGGAAAATTTATGTTCTATTTTTAATAATTTTGGTAACTCTGAAAAAATTTCATTTTTGTATTCGGTACCTAAATCAGTTTTAATTGTTTTCATAATGCCATATATTAGTATGAAATTTTCAAAAATAGCTGATGCAACCGTTTTGGCGCTTTTAGGTAGAGGTCCTATAGTGTCAATAACGACCATGTCGAATGGCTTACAGGGTGTTTCGGTTAGGACTGAATTTTCTTTTGTTTTTGGCTTAGCCTTATTCAAAAGACATTTTTCGCAGTTTTTAACAAATTTCGCTATATCACGCGTCATGCCTTTCCAATAACATTTGGTTCTGAGTTTTGCATAAACTTTTTTGCTACCGAAATGTCCTCCTAAAATTGGGTCGATATGGTAAATTTTTATTAATTGTTGTTTTTTGTCTTCGTCTGTCACAGTTTCTACGGGTTCGGTTAGGATGATTTCTAAATGTTTTAAAATTTTATTCCCAGTGGTTTTCAGATCTGATATGGAAAATTATTTAAAAAGATTATCATTTTTTTGCAATTCAATTATATTAATATTGCGCTTGCCAGCTTCTTTTTGGAGCTTCAAAAGTAATTCATCTAAATGTATTAGCACACGCAACCTTAAATTGTGTTTTAAATACGCATTTATCTCAAAATTCGTAATTTTACCACTTTTATCATAATTCATTTGGGATTTTACTCTGGGTATTTTCTTTGAAAATTTGTTTGAAAAATTATCATAAACTTGTAATTTTGTGTTTCCTTTTACTTTTTCTTCTTTGACTATTTGTTGTTGCCTTAATTGTTCTTGTTTTGTCTGTGATCTTGTCTGTTCTGCTAAAATTGATTTGCCTGAATTTTTAATTTCTTCTATTGTGATGCGAGAGAGTGCATCTGCTCCTACGTTCGTTTTACCTTTTATGTATTCAATAGTGATGGTGTATTCTGCCAGTTCAAGTCTGATACGTAAAAGTTTTGAAGAGGGGTCTTTCATATTAAACAAGTAAACTAATGGACGATGATCGGACTTAACGGTGAAGTGTGTGCCATAGACGTATGATCTGAAATGTTTTATTGCAAAAAAAATATATCTAGAAGCTCTAACTCAATTATTGATTTCTTTTGTTCTGTATTATTAAATGATTTGGACGCGAAACAAATTGGTAAGTCAATGCCATCTTTATTTTGACTTAAAATGGCACCACAACCAATTTTTGAAGCGTCGACAGTAATTATAAATCCCTTTTTGAAGTCTGGGTATTGGAGAATTTGAGGAGAAATTAAAGATTTTCGAAGTTTTTCAAATGCTATATCACATGACTCATCCCATTTAAATTCTACTCTTTTCCTGCTAAGTTTATTTAAAGGTGCTGCCATTGAAGCAAAATTTGGTATAAACCTTCGATAGTAATTGGCGAATGCCACGAATCGTCTTACTGCATCTTTATCACAAGGTTTCGGATATTTCTTTATTGCAATTATTTTGGAATCGTCGGGAAGTAGACCTTTTGATGAGCATTTGTGTCCTAGGAAAGTGACTTCTGAACGCATGAAGTTGCATTTTTCGGGATTTAGACTCAAATTAAATTTTTTGCATGTTTGAAAGACTTGTTCTAAATTTTTAAGATGGTGAGCTCCGCTACACCCAATGACTATGAGATCATCGACATATAGAAAGGCTTGGTTGGGGGAGATTCCTGAAAAGGCAATTGACGTCATTCTTGAGAATGAATTCGGAGCTACGTTTAAACCGAATGGTAAAACTTTCCATCGAAATGCACCACGATCAGTGCTGAATGAAGTGATGTCTCTAGAATCTTTATTTAATGGAATTTGGTGGAAACCTGAATACAAATCCAATGTAGAAAAATATTTGGCTCTGCCTAGATTATCAAGAATATCGTCTATTCGTGCAAGTGGGAATTTGTCTGCTATCAATTTTTTGTTTACGGCTCTAAAGTCGACACACATGCGGTAGGATTTCTGTCCTTTTTGATTTTTCTTTGGCACAAGTATCAATGGGCTATTATAGTTGGAATAACTGTGTTTTATAAGATCATTTTGTAATAAATTATCAACTTGTCTATTAATTTCCTCTCTCTGACAATATGGTAAGCGGTAATTTTTTATGTAAACAGGATTTGTATCTGTCAATCGTAATGTCTGTTCATAAAAGTTGTTAAGCGTCATTCGATCGGCCTTTAGTGCAAACACGTCATCATATTTTAGACATAAATCGAGAAGTTTTGGTTTGGCATAATTTGGCATTTGTTTTTCTAAAATTGATTTTAATTCCTCTGACCTTTTCGAATCTTTTGAAATATCATTGATTTTATACACGTTATATTTGGTGATTTCATCCGTAATTATGTTACAATTTCTTACGTATTTTACCTCGTAGGTGACGTTTAAAACTTTTATTATAGGATTGTTAGTGTCAACAATACACTTTGCGGTGAACACACCACTACAAATTTCCTGTGCGTCTATAAAAACTGGATATTTAGATTCTTTCAGCTTAAATAAGCGATAAACTTCGCATCTAGGAGGAAATACCAATGTATTATCGGTTGTATTATGTAAAATTGAAATTTTATGAATGTTTTTGCCAATGTCAATTGTTATGCTCTCGTTTGCATAGTCTATTATGCAATTGTATTTTTTCAAAAAGTCTTTGCCTAAAATACCATCTGATGGCATGTAGAATTTGTCATCTACTACATTTAATGTATGTGGAATTGAAAAATTTGAATAAAAAAGTTCTGTTTTAATGGTACCCAATGTTGAAACTGTATCTGTCGTAACACCCGTTATATTTATGATATTGTTGTTATTTATGGAAGTATTTTGTTTTAAACTTGAAAGTTTTATAATTGATATATCAGCCTGTGTATCTACTAAGAAAGTGCATGTTTTAAAAGAGTCATTGCAATTAAACTCGGTAAAATCTGAGTAGTTCAGATTTAGACAATACATTGATTTATTTTGAAAAACGTTATTTAATTCAGATTCTGGTCCCCCAGTGTTCGCTCCTGAGGGCCGTTGGCATTTAAAGTGCCAACACTAGCGTTATTTGTTGTATTTGAACGTCGATTGTTGTTGTTACTGTTGTTATTGCTGTTGTTTCTGTTTACGGGCCTGCTATTGTTATTACGAAAATTACCATTACTTCGCGAGCCATAATTATTTTTGTTATTATGCCTATAATTGTTATTGTTGTTTCTGTTAAAATTGTTGTTGTACCTCGAAAAGTTGTTCCTATTATATTGATTTGACCTGAAGTTACCTCGAAAACTACTATTTTGCCTGTTATAACGCGATCTAAAAGCTAATACCTGCCTTTCACTCGCTTGGTTATTTTGTTCTACGATCATTTTCGCGACTACATCCTTAGAATCAGTGAACGTAGTTGACGCTAAAATTGATTTTACTAGGTCTGAGCGAGTTTTAAGCCGACAAACGTTGACGGTTTGTTCGACTGCCATCTCGCGCGCTTTTTCCTGAGTCATTCCTTCTATAACTAATGATCGTTCTAGAGCATCGGATAGTTCCTCAACACGTTTGGCGAATTCAGTACGATTATTATTAAAAACTTTTAAAGATGCAATTTTTCCTGCAACAACTTTTGAGTTGTCAGGTTTTATTTGTTGAATTGTTGTTACTTCATTTGGAATTGCCTCACGCGCTTTCCCTTCTAACTTGGATTTTATAAACGAAATGAAAGTATTTGTCAAATTTTCTTCCATCAAATCTTTTATCAAAACTATTTTATCTATAAAGGATGCAAGTGAAAGCGGATCGCCGCTATAGTTTTCTCTAATTATGGATGCACACATTGTAATAAAAGTTTTCTTTTGCTCTGGAGTCGCCATTGTCGGTTGTTCTTCGCTAATTGTATCTAAATTATTATTGTGAAGTGAATTGGAAAATCCAGGAAAATCCTCGAGAAAAGATACGGTACTTTTTTTTAATAATACTAGCTTTGTATGCTGAAGTTGTCGGTGCGTCAGAGATTTCTTCCTCAGTATAAAAATCAGAACCTGATTCGCTTTCTTGTATTAATTCAGAAAGATCTTTGGGTATTTTTATATTGCAGTTAATTCTAGAGAAACATTTAGTGAGTTGTTCTCTGCACTTTGACAAACTTTCGATTATTGAACTAGGCTGATCTCGATTTTCAAAATATGATTTTACTTGTTTTATAATTTCGTTATAGCTTTTAATTAAAGTATCTTCATATTCTATTGACTTTTTTGCTGAGATTGATCGGTTATTCAAAACTCGTTTAGTAACTTTAGTGAAATTAGAGCGTAAATTTTTTAAATTGGAATCAAAATCTGACATTTGACAACTGACATCTGAAAACTTTATTATATTTATTGAAAATGTTTATCTCCGTAGCAGTAAAAGTTGTTTTATGAAAAAGAAAAATTCGGAAAAATGTTAAGATTAACGCTGTAGGCACTGTTTATACAAAAATGAATTTGAAACTATTCATTCACTCAGTAATTGTGGTATGCAATTAAAAAAAAAATTTTTTTTTGTAAAATCGGAGAAGATTCGAAATATTCAGAATCGATGAGTTACTTGGTAAATGGTAAAGAAGATTCGCATATTCGAAAGGCACTGTATTCGTGACTTACTTTGAAGGAATTTGTAAGTGAATGTTGAAATATTTTAACCGCACTGTATTCGTTTAATAATGCAAATAAAAAAAACTGTTGGAGTATTTGAAAGCCACTGTATATGATGCACAGTTTGAAAAGAGTCGCAAATGTAAAATATGTTGAAATATTTGAAATACACTGTATTCGTGTGATACTTCGAAGGAATTGTTGAAATGTTTGGATGGCACTGTATTCGTTGAGAAAAATATGTAAATATTTAGACATCTAAGATGCTTAATTTCCGAAGAAATAATTGGAAAAAGAGAAAAAGTAAGTTTTCACCGATAAAAATAAATTTTCACCATTACCACTATGTGACTGTAACTTGTCTATATTGATATTTAAAGTCAATGAAAATTTATCAAAATTGATTAGGTTTGAATAATTATTGCGAAATTTTGGCAAATAGATTGGAAATTTTTTGGTATTATACATATAAAATTTATGTATAATTTGCGTTTCAAAACGGTTAAAAAAAATGTATAAATTTGAAAAAATATTTTTCCGATTGTATTTATTACGAAACAATGTTCGCATTTTAAATAAAAAAATCAAGTTCCATATTAATGTTCGAAAAAGAAAGAATATAGTAATGTATGCGTGATAATATGTATGTGGTGGCCGTATATTTAAAATTATTTTTAAATGTCTTTGATATTTAAATGTTTATATTAAATATTTGGTTAAATTGTGAGAAGAAAAAATGTGTTGCTACATGCGCAGTATACAAATGTTTAGAAACAAAGTGTCAATATTTGTTGCTACATGCATAGTATACAAATGTTTATAGAAAAAGTACATATGTACAAAGGCAAAAGTGTCAAATTGATTTGCTACATGCATAGTATACAGGTATTGAAGAAGATTACATACAGAAGCAAAGTGTCGACTTATACACAGAAATGAAATATTAGATATATACGTATATACTAATCTACTCTACTGTACCGCTCTTTGTATTTTCTGCTTGCTGGTGTATGTGTTGTTGGTGTTTTTTCGCTTCTTGTTGATGTAGCTGTTGCCGTCCAAGGTGATGCTGTTGCCGACTGTTTTTTCTTCCTCTATTACTTTCGTTACGTATGCTTTTCTGGTTGAGTTGATGGTATTTAGTAAATGGCATGATTTTACCGCTATTAACTGTAGTGCGTTTTAAAGACGTAGCGGGTGGTTGTGATTTATGGCGTGGTACAGCATTTTCAAAAGTTCAAAATTTCTGTTCATACATGTATATATGTATTTATACATGTACCACCGCTACTTTTGTTCCATGGTTTCTTTTGTAAAAGGCCACTTTTTTATATGTAATTTGGTTTTTATTTACCATTTAAAAGTTTTGTTTTTGAAATTGTATTAGTTTTTGTAGTTTATAACTTTTTTTTTTCTAGGTTTTGAAAATTTTATGATTTTTTTGTAGATTTTGAAATTGTATACTTTTTTAGTAGTTTTGAAATTTTATATTTTTTTTGCAGTTTTTGAAATTTTATGATTTTCGTATTTTTGAAATTTTATTAAAAATTGTTTGTAGTCTGTTTGAAATTTTGTAATTAATTTTTTGTAGTTTTTTGTAATTTGTAAAAACTTTTTTTTTGTAGTCTTTTTATAATTTTATATTTTTTTGTGTATTTTTTTAAATTGTATATATTTTTTTGTATTTTTGAGATTTTATGTAATTTTTTTTTGGAATTTTATATATTTTTGTATTATTTTTTTGTAACTTTTGTAAATTTTTTGAACTTTTGGCAAAACTAAATTGGATGCTACTTCATGTAACGTTTCGCAATAAAAATGTTTGTAATATGTATCATCTTATTTATTTTGTGTATATAAATTTATTTCTTTTCTTGGCACAACCACCACCGCACTTTTCATAACCACCACGCACATATTTTATTTTAAGATTCTTTAGTTAAATTGATTTTGTACTGCGGGGAATTTTTTTTCTTCCCCGGCGCCACCTTTTGCCGCAGGCATGGTCACGGTCGCCATGTGGCGAGACCGATTCCGGCGTAGCCAAAATGGTCTCCATGTATTTGGAAGGCCGCTTCTTTATGGAGATGTTCCAATTAACATTGCGCACCCGATGATACTCACGTGATCGTGTTTGAAATAAAATATTCATTTATGTGAAACCATGCACTTGTATTTACAATTGTACAATTTAACCGTACACACAGATATAGAATGCTTCTATCAAAGTTTTTCAATTTTATTTTCACAAGCGGTATCTGAGCACACACGTCTGCTTCAGTCAAAATGCGCGGAATCAATTCGGCTTCTTTTCATTTGACATAAAGCCCTTATCGTGAATGTGTTGTTTTGACAGGTAACCCTTATTGTGAATTATGGTTATGTTTAATAAGCATTGCTTGACTTTATGGTCACGCAACACTTGCCGTAAGGGTTACCTTACAACATGAATAAAAATAATATCTGTATAGCCGCAATTCAACAAACAAAGCTAACTGCCAGATCGAACTCCGAACTGGCTACAACATTCATAGGCAAGATCGCACAAGGGGTAATGGTGGTGGCCTTGCCTTTATCACTCGTCACACCGTGCAATATAGTCTATTCCAACCTAACATCAGCCGCAGGGATAATACCTTAGAAAATCAAGGCATAACCATCTGGCAGGCGATGATGACCTAGAAATAATTTACATCTATATTCCCCTTGCCACCTGCTGACCAAGTGGCTATCGCCCTGATAGCAGTGCGCTACTCTGTGGCGAAAACCGTCTTATCCTTGGCGATTTCAACGCTCACCACAATCCCTGGCATTCCAGCTTGCCAGTCGACAGGAGAGGCAGGCATCTAGCAGAGCAAATAGACAATACGTTTTTCTGTACGATCAACGGCGATACCCCAACAGAACTGCAGGTAATTACCACAGCTCGCCTGACATCTCAATCGTCAGTGCAGGACTCATAATATGCGTTGAATGGCAACCGATCCTTACTTTAGCTTCTGATCACCAGCCCATACTCCTTTCAATTGAGCGACCTGCCAATTTTATCACCTCTGAAAAGAGGATTTTCATTAATTTAAGAAAAGCCAGTTGGGAAGACTACACAACCTTTACAAATCAATGTTGTTGTTGTAGCGATAAGGTTGCTCCCCGAAGGCTTTGGGGAATGTTATCGATGTGATGGTTTGCCGGATACAGATCCCGTACGCTCCGGTACAATAGCACCATTAAGGCGCTAGCCCGACCATATCGGGAACGATTTATGTGGCCACATTAAAACTTCAGGCCATTCCCTCCCTCCTCATGGAACTTGGGGTCGCCAGAGCCTCGTCTGTTAGTGAAACAGGATTCGCCGCGGACAGGCGAGGTTGACAATTGGGTTTGGAGAAGCTAAAAATTGCGCTGGCAACCTGAAGGGTTGCGCTACACAGCCCCTTGAATCTAGTATTTTAGACGCCTCTTACGACAAGCATACCTACTGTGGGTATATTCTGATCCCCTACCCCCTGGGGGTCAATCTTTTGCTGCTCTTCCCATTCCAACTGATGTCTGGGAATGCGAGCCAGCGTTCCGCAAGGTGTTCTGGGGACATAAGAAGACAGCCCGTGGCGGTTCTGAGCGCAGTACTTCGGCAGGCCTGTAGCTTCTTCCAGTGGGTAGTTTTAAGGCTATGCGACCACATAGGGGACGCGTAACACGCAAACGGCTGGCCAATTGCTTTGTATGTGGTAACGTTTCTTTGTCTTTCCCCCAAGTACTGCCTGCAAGGGATTTTAGGATCTTATTACGGCTCTGGATTTTCGGAACAATTGCGGCTGCGTGTTCACCAAAATTTAGATCCTGATCAAACGTCACACCCAAGATTTTGGGGTGTAGGACAGTCGGTAGCGTAGTGCCATCGACGTGGATGTTCAAAATGGTCAACATTTGGGACGTCCAAGCTGTAAATAGGGTCGCGGATGATTTAGTCAGTGATAATGCCAGGTTTCGCGAGGCGAAAAACTGGAGAGATCAGGGAGGTAGCCGTTTATTCTGTTGCAAAGCTCATCGAACTTTGAGCCCGGGCCTGTGGCCATTATTGTGCAGTCATCGGCGTAAGAAACGATAGCAACTCCTTCTGGTGGCGAAAGCAGTTTTGATATGTAAAAATTAAACAAAAGTGGGGATAGGTAACCACCCTGAGGCATCCCTTGTTTAATTCTTCTTGGCTTTGATACTTCGTTTCTGAATTGCACCGATGCCTGCCGACCACCCAGAAAATTTGCGGTCCAGCTTTTAAGACATGGAGGAAGGGTAGACCCTTCCAAGTCTTGCAGTAACGTGCCATGGTTGACCGTATCAAAAGCTTTTGATAGGTCTAGCGCTACGAGTACTGTCCTATGGTGGGGCTTCTTATTTAGAGATAAATTTATCTGGTTGCTAATGGCATTTAGCGCGGTGGGGTGCTATGGAGTTTTCTAAAGCCATGCTGATGACAGGCTAGCTGCAAATTTGCTTTGAAGTGGGGGAGCAAAATGGCTGCAAGCGTCTTGGCTACTGGCGATAGGAGAGATATCGGGCGATATGAGTCTCCTATGTTAGCTGGTTTCCCAGGCTTTAGTAGTGGGACCACCTTGGCCATTTTCCATTTTTCGGGTATGACAAGGTGGAAAGAGACAGGCTGAAGACATGTGCTAAATATTTGAAACCCTCTTTCCCTAAGCTGTTAAGCATCGGCATGGCTATGCCGTCTGGGCCCACTGCTTTGGATGGTTTAGCATGACCAATGGCATCCTCAACTTCCTTGGCGGTGATGGTAATTGGTGACGCGCTGAACTTATGTTTACGTGCGCGTCTGTTGGCCCTCCGTCTATTTTTGTCGACCGTAGAATGCATTATGTATTGTCGGCAGAAAGCGCTCGCGCATTTTTTCGCATCCGACAGCACTTTGTCGCCAAATGCGATGGAAACTTTGTCATTGTGCCTAGACGGATTCGATAGGGACTTTACAGTGGACCAAAGTTTACCTACGCGGCCACCATGGTATGATAGTAGCGTGCTCCGCCTACCACACCGGATGCCCTGGGTTCAAACCCCGGGCAAAGCAACATCAAAATTTTTAGAAATAAGGTTTTTCAATTAGAAGAAAATTTTTCTAAGCGGGGTCGCCCCTCGGCAGTGTTTGGCTAGCGCTCCGGGTGTATTTCTGCCATGAAAAGCTCTCAGTGAAAACTCATCTGCCTTGCAGATGCCGTTCGGAGACGGCATAAAATCATGTAGGTCCCATCCGGCCAATTTGTAGGGAAAATCAAGAGGAGCACGACGCATATTGGAATAGAAGCTCGGCCTTAGATCTTTTCGGAGGTTATCGCGCCTTACATCTATTTATTTTTTAAAGTTTACCTACCTACCTACCTACAAATCACCTAACATTTTCTATTTCAACATTAATTGCAGGTTCTCCGCATGGGTTTTTTAAGGGCGAATCAACCATAACTAATTTACATGAGTTCACAACTCACATTTCGAACGGGTTCAGAGGAAATCTTCGCACCGACGTTATATAAACCGAGTTTAGTAAAGCATTCGATAAAGTATCCCACTTTTTACTTGTCTATAAACTCGACATGCTTGGCTTTCAACCTAGTCTCACTCGTTGGATTTCCTCCTATGTCTGTGGCAGAACACAAAGAGTAATATTATAAATATGTGTTCGAGTATAATTAATGTCACCTCTGGTGTTCCTCAGGGCATTTTGGCCCGATTCTGTTTTTGCTATTTATAAACGTTATTTCTGCAGCTATAAAATATTCTAAAATCTTGATGTATTCTGATGATGTAAAAATGTTTAAGACTTTCGCGTCGACTGAAAAACGTTCTTTACTTCAGGCTAATTTAAATTGCTAGGTGCAATGTGAACCACAGCGGCTTCATCTTCAAAAATGAAAATGTATGTGTTTTTCTCGTAGGAATTTACAACCAGTTTCTTACACAATTCACAACCAAAACCTTGAAAATATTAATGTTTTTGTAGAGTTGGGAGTTACAATGAACTGCAAACTCAGCTTCAAATCTCATATTAGTGCCACTGTCTATAGAGCTAAAGGTGATTTATCATTTGTGAAAAGGTGGCAAAAGAGTTTAACGACCCCTACCTTACGAAAACCCTCTTCACAACATTGGTTAGACCAATATTACAGTTTGGCTCAATAGACTGGAATCTGCGTTTTCAAGTCCATACTGACTGGCTCGAAGCAATACAAAAACAGTTTTTACTATTTGCTTAAGGAAATTTCAATGGAACTATTTATTTAATCTTCCACCTTACACTAATCGATTAAAACCTATCAATCTTCCAACTCTTGCTAGTCGAAAGAGAAACCGGCCCTTAATCGTTCGCCTTCCCATATGTCTGAAAAGGATTTATCTTAGACGGTCATACTCTTGCCAGTGTGTCACGTGTAAAAGATGGTTGCAACATTTGGGCTGTTCTGGGCTAGAACTCAACGTTCAGTCCACATCAATTGTCCGCTGTTGCTCGCGCCAAATGGCGCTTCCATCTAACGCGCAGGTACACCAGCAGCTATCGGACAGCACACTCGACAAAGCCTATATCCTTCAAGGCGCCTTCATCCATCTCTGACTCCCAGAGTGACGACTACCCCCTATGCACTTCAGAATTCTGCAACTTAATTGTAACGGTTTAACTGGCAAGATTGCAGAGCTAGTGTACTACATGAATAAAAATAATATCCGTATATCCGCAATTCAAGAAACTAAGCTAACTGCCAGATCGAACTCCGAACTGGCTACAACATACATAGGCAAGATCGCACAAGGGATAATGGTGGTGGCCTTGCCTTTATCACTCGTCACACCGTGCAATATAGTCTATTCCAACCTAATATCAGCCGCAGGGATAATACCTTAGAAAATCAAGGCATAACCATCTGGCAGGCGATGATGACCTAGAAATAATTTAAATCTATATTCCCTTTGCCACCTGCTGTCCAAATGGCTATCGCCCTGATAGCAGTGCGCTACTCTGTGGCGAGAACCGTCTTATCCTTGGCGATTTCAACCCTCACCACGATCCCTGGCATTCCAGCTTGCCAGTCGACAGCAGAGGCAGGCATCTAGCAGAGCAAATAGACAATACGACTTTCTGTACGATAAACGGCGATGCCGCACCAGAACTGCAGGTAATTACCACAGCTCGCCTGACATCTGAATCGTCAGTGCAGGGCTCATAATATGCGTTGAATGGCAACCAATCCTTACTTTAGCTTCTGATCACCTGCCCATACTCCTTTCAATTGAGCGACCTGCCAATTTTATCACCTCTGAAAAGAGGATTTTCATTAATTTAAAAAAAGCCAGTTGGGAAGATTACACAACCTTTACAAATTAATGTTGTTGTTGTAGCAATAAGGTTGCTCCCCGAAGGCTTTGGGGAGTGCTATCGATGTGATGGTTTGTCGGATACAGATCCGGTACGCTCCGGTACCATAGCACCATTAAGGTGCTAGCCGACCATCTCGGGAACGATTTATGTGACCACATTAAACCTTCAGGCCATTCCCTCCCTCCTTCCATGAGGAGCTTGGGGTCGCCAGAGCCTCATCTGTTAGTGAAACCGGATTCGCCGCGGATATGCGAGGTTGACAATTGGGTTTGGAGAAGCTATATATTGCGCTGGCAACCTGAAGGGTTGCGCTACACAGTCCCTTGAATCTGGTATTATAGTCGCCTCTTACGACATGCATATCTACCGCGGGTATATTCTGATCCCCTAACGCGCTGTGGGGTCAATCTTTTGCTGCTCTTCCCATTCCGACTGATGTCTGGCAAGGCGAGCGAGCGTTCCGCAAGGTCACCGCTTCAGCCTCTGCACGCTTCATCCCGGCCTGTAGAATACCTGAAATCATACCGCATTTCCGAGCGGAAGCCGCAGATTTAGCAAGAGAACGTGACCTTGCGAGATATCTCAACCCTAGAGACCCCATTATTAGGAGTCTTAACTTGGATATCGCGGCCACCGTGGTGTGATGGTAGCGTGCTCCGCCTATCACGCCGTATGCCCTGGGTTCAACTCCCGGGCAAACAACATCAAAATTTTAGAAATAAGATTTTTCAATTAGAAGAAATTTTTCTAAGCGGGGTCGCCCCTCGGCAGTGTCTGGCAAGCGCTCCGATTGTATTTCTGCCATGAAAAGCTCTCAGTGAAAACTCATCTGCCTTGCAGATGCCGTTCGGAGTCGGCATAAAACATGTAGGTCCCGTCCGGCCAATTTGTAGGGAAAAATCAAGAGGAGCACGACGCAAATTGGAAGAGAAGCTCGGCCTTAGATCTCTTCGGAGGTTATCGCGCCTTACATAAATTTTTGTTTTTTTTTTTAACCTGGATATCATACGGCTGGTAAATGAACATAAACGTACCAAATGGGAGGAGCATCTAAAAAACAGCACCTCTCTGCGGGTGTTGGTAAATTGTGGTCAACCGTCAAATCCTTGTCTAATCCAACTAAACACAACGATAAAGCATTTATAGCCGTCGGTGACATCTGATTCGAAGAAAAGCGCGAGCCGCTTTTGCCGTCAATTTATAATGCATTCTTCTGTAGAAAAAGCCAAACCGCTATTCTAACAGACGAGCTCATAGCTAAACATAAACACGACGTCCCACCCATTACCATCACCCCTATAGAGGTTGAAGCAGCCCTCCGCAACCAAGTCCCCCAAGTCGATAGGCCACGACGGAATAGCCATGCCATTGCTTAAACACCTTCGCGATGAGGGAATAAAATACGTCACACAAGTCGATAGGCCCCGACGGAATAGCCATGCCATTGCTTAAACACCTTCGCGATGAGGGAATAAAATACGTCACACATGTTTTCAACCTTTCACTGGAATCCTTCGTTATTCCCGCCTAGCCACGCACCAACATGGCTTACGTAAAATGCACAGCAAAACCACCGCGCTCAATGCCATTAACACTCAGATTAATTACGAATTAAATCAGCAAAAACGCCATCAAAGGACGGTGCTCGTGGCACTTGACCTCTCAAAAGCTTTTGACACAGTCAATTACAGCACGCTACTCCAAGACATAGAAGGCTCACACCTTCCTGCTTGTCTAAAAAGACGGACCGCTATTTAACTGAGTGGTCAGCAGGCTTCGGTTCAATTCAGGAACGAAATTTCTAATCCTAGAAAAATTAAACAGGGGGTTCCACAGGGTGGTGTCCTATCCCCGCTTCTGTTTAATTTTTACATATCAAAACTCCCTTCCCCACCAGAAGGAGTTACAATCGTTTCCTATGCTGACGACGGCACGATTATGGCTTTAGGACCCGGCCCTTCAATTGATGAATTAGTTTCTAAAATAAACAGCTATCTCCCCAATATTTCCGGTTTCTTCACCTCGCGCAACTTGGCATTATCACCGACAAAACCCACGGCCACCCTGTTTACAGTGTGAAAGGAACAGATGTCGCAAATATTCGACGTACGCGTCGAAGGTGTCACACTACCGACTGTCAGTTACCCAAAGATCTTAGGGGTAACGTTTGATAATACTCTCACCTTCAAGGCTCAAGCCAGCGAGATTGTTTCTAAAGTACAAAGTCCCAACAAAATCCTCAAGTCTTCTGCCGGCAGCACATGGGGAAAAGATAAAGAAACATTGCTAACCACGTTCAAACCAGGACATCCTAGCAAACAACTCCTCGATTTAGCACCACCTCCACGGAGATTAAGGGAACATCTCCTAAAGCACTATGACGAGATCCGGCACCTGCCAACACAGCCGTTTGATCCAAGCAAGCACAAGCAGGCCCTTAGCCAAATTCACGCAGAATCGGTTAACTCCTTTGACAGGACGCGCCCGGTAAACCCCGTTATTAATATGCAATATCCCACCCTTGCAGAAAAAGAAAGCACTCTACCAAGGGAGATACGAGTCACCCTGGCCAAACTTTGTTCTGGATACTGTAACAGGTTAAACTCTTACTTTTCCCCGATATACGTAATGTATGTCCTGCATGTGATGTGTCCCCACATGACACGAACCATCTTTTCAATTGTAATGTGGAACCTACGTCTCTAACACTTATCACCCTATGATCCGCCCCTGTTGAAACAGCCTTGGACTCCCGTTAGAGGACGTTGATGACAATTTGTGAGTGGTCGTGCCCATTGAATGGGGCGAAGCACTGTTAATCATCATCATCATCATCATCATTTATTAGTTATTAGTTTTAATATATTAGCACATTAAGATTAAAATCTTTTATTGCGCAATACAAACATACAACTTATGTATATGAAAATACTTATATAAAAATTAAAACTATGAAATATACAAATTTATAAAAACTGTGTTAGTTTTAATACATTAGCACACCAAGATTAAAATCCTTTATTTCGCAATACAAACATAAAACTTATGTATATGAAAATACTTATATAAAAATTAAAAATATAAGATACACAAATTTATAAAAACCGTGTTATGCAGTTTGATCACTAAAATAGTCAAATATAAGATTTTTAAAATTATTTTCTCTCATTGAGTTCCTTAAAGACTGTGGAATGGAGTTCCATAGCTTAACGCCGTTAACAAAGAAAAGCCTGGAAGAGGTTAAATAATTAAAATTTGGAAGAAAAAAATTAGAGGAGCGTGTGCTTTTGGAAAACGTAAGCTTATCGTACAAATAACCCGGCTTTTTGTAAGCTAGCAATTTAAACATAAAAATGCAATTACGCGCTTTGATAAAATTTATTAGGTCACATCCAAGAATTGAGTGTCTCAACGTAGATAACTGAGGAAATTTTTTTAAACCGTGTACATATCTAGTAGCGTGGTTGAAAGCAACACTGAGTTTATGAAGGGAGACAGCATCTAAATTGCTATAAACGACCTCAAAGTAGGTTATGTAAGGTACAATAAGACACAGAATAAGCTTTTTCTTTGTATAAGAAGGTACGAAAATTGATGACACCCTAAGGCACCGCAATGTATAATAGATTTTACCCACAACTTGATTGACGTGGTCTTCGCAGGACAACTTAGAGTTTATTACAAAGCCTAGATTTCGTACTTTATCGACTAACTGAATTCATGCAGATCCGATATAAAGGTGTGGTATATCAGAAAACTGGATCTTATCCCTATAGATTGGAAGAACATATGATTTTCGAGCATTAAGGCACAGAAGGTTTGACCTCGACCACTCCATAATCGAGCGTAAGTCCGCATTGAGCTTATCTGTAAGATCCTGAACCAGGCTGATATGGCTTGAAATGTATAACTGCACATCATCAGCATAAGAATGCCGTCGAGCAAAAGAGCACACATTAAAAATGTCATTTATAAAGATACTGAAAAGAAGGGGACCCAAGACAGAGCCCTGTGGTACTCCAGACTTGGTAAACCCAGCTGTAGAGAAACAATTCCCGACTTTAACCTTTTGAGTTCGGTTGCTAAGATAGCTCTTTACCAGCTTAACTGCGTTTTCATCAAAACCGAAACATTTATATAGCTTATCACAGAGAAGGATATGGTTGACAGAGTCAAATGCCTTGGAGAAATCCAAAAGACACAGAAGCGTCAAGTGACCCTGGTCAAACTCCTGACGGATGTCATCGACAACTTTCGTGACAGCAGTCGAGCAAGAGTGAGCTTCTCTAAAACCCGATTGAAATGGACTGAGGAGATTATTTTTCTCAATAAAAGCTATAATTTGATTCGCCATAAGTATCTCAGCTACCTTAGACAGGCCAGTCAGAATACTTATGGGTCTGAATTCACAGGGCTCAGAAGCCCCAAGTTTCTTTGGGAGCGGGATAACAATTGCTTCTTTCCATGCAGCAGGGAAAGTCGAAGTAGTGAAACAGTGGTTTATGAGGTGAGTGATGCAGCGTAAGATATTAGGTAGGATAAATTTAATAAATTTAAGTGGAATGCCATAAGAACCTATTGCGTTTGATTTGATACCATAAACACATTTAGCTACTTCGAGTTCCCCAACCGACACGAATTGAAACTTAGGTAAGGATGATAATATGGACAAGGTACTACTGGAGACTAAAGGTAGAGGACAAGGGGTAGCAGAGGAGCTGGATGAAACAAAAAAAGAATTGAGAAGGTTAGGGTCTAGAGAACAAGAGGCTTCCGAGGATGGCCGTACGCCTAACCGCTTTAAATTAGACCACAAATGTTTGGGAGGCAAATCAGTGTTAAGTTTGCCACAGTAAAATTTCTTTTTAGCCAGTAGAACAGAGGTTGAAGCTTTGTTCCGAGCCTGCTTATAGGCGATCCAGTTTTCACGAGTGCGTTTTCTTTTCCATACGTTATATGCGAGGTTTCGATTTTTTATGGCCACTTTGACCTCGCGTGAAATCCAAGGGCTAGAGCGCGAGGAGCACACACGTTTACGAAGAGGAACATGCTTATTAAAAAAGTAAAGTAGGGATTGTGATAAAAAGTTAAGTTTGTCATCAACAGTGACTAATTGCCAGCAGCGTTCCCAGGAGAAGTGGTTTAAATCGAAAAACAGACTGTTTAAATTAATAGCATTGTAATCACGGTAGTAAAAATCAGTGGTTGCAACATCATTATATTGCAATTTAAAATTTAAAGTACAAAATATTAAGTCGTGATCGGAAACAAAAGACAATTGATCAAATAGAACCACAGCGGTAGAAGTTGGGACAATAAAGATGTCTAACAAACTTGGACGCGAATTACAAGAAAACCTAGTAGGCATTTGGCTATTAACAATGCGCATGTCAGTAGATGCGACCGAGTCTATGAAATTTACCGAATTGGCGTCAGGAGTTAATAAATTAATATTGAAATCCCCGCAAAATCAAAATCAGTTAATTTGGAAGAAAGATCGTCGAAGAAAGGGAGATACGAAGAGTTTTTATTTGGGTTGTAAACACAAGACACAAACACTTTTGAGAAGGAATCAGATAGGATTAACGAGAGAAACTCAATTTCAGTTAAAGAAGACCTAGTTACTATGTTAACATCTAGGTAATCTCTACAATATATAGCTACACCCCCTCCTTTTTTACCCGAACGATCATTCCTGAACAGCTTGTAATTTTTAATGGAGTAAAATTGGTCCGGAATATCAGGGTGAAACCAAGTTTCCGACACGCAGATTATATCAACAGTAGATTGTTCAAAAATACTCCGAACATAATCTTACTTTTCACTGTTCAAGCTACGAGCATTAAAATGTACAGCTTTAAAGCCATCAGCATGTTTGCATAGCACATTAAGCATAATTGAATGATCAAATTGCATCTTAAAAGACAAGCGAAAGCATTGACAAACAAACAACACGCATAAACGTAAATAGTTAACAGGGTATGTGTTTAGGCCACCAGCCTAAATATTTTTTAAAATCACTTTTAGTTCACCCTAAAGCGGCCCGTATACTTAACTATTACCGGTAACTGTCCTTGCACAGCCGAGAACTAATTGAGTATGGGAAAACTCGACGAAAGTTAGTAATCGGTGGGTGCCATGGACTCTTTCTTTTTCTTTTCAATTCACTTTCTTTCTGAACGTCTGCAAGTGAGCTCCAGCAACCAAACCGAAGGTAAGAATTCCTTTTTTTTCAAGTGTAAAATTCGATAAAGTTAAGCTAGTGTGATTAATCAAATACTTCTTTAAATTTAAATTTTGCACTTACTTTTGAATTATTGAATAAACAAAGTTTGTTATTAATTAGATTAGTGAAAGTGTTGGTTTTTCCTTAAGACACTAACTAGTTACTTTTTATCTTTCTTTTTGGTGTTACGTGCGAACGAATCCCCATCGTCCCGAACTACACATAATCATTGTTTTTTTTTTATCTAACCAGTTCACCAGATTCCTTTATTACAATAAATTTATTACATACAAATTAATTAAAAACGGGTACATACTTAGTATGCAGCTTAATGTATATAAACTCTATAGACAACTTATAACAAAGTCAATATTCATCCTCATCCTCAAATTTTTGCAAACGTCTCTCCTCCTCTACCCTAAATATTCTACGCTGTGAAGGCTGCACGCCTAAAGGCTGGCGAATAATAGGCATATTCCACGCATAAACGTCTGGTTTATAACTACCAGCGTCAGTGTCGTCCCAATTTTCTTCATATTCAATAGAAGCATGTTTTACACCATTCGCTATCTCCGCATCAGCACTACATCCTTTCACATCCTCGTACATGTAATGCAAGACTATTTTACGATGTGGACAAGAAGCTAAATGGTACTTGATTTCAGGCTTCGGTACCATGTGCGTTTTGTTTAAAGGACATTCGTATAACTCAACGTCTGGATAATTCAAGCGGCATTTCATCAAATGCATCTGCAGACGTTTCCTCACATTCGATGTCCGCTATCATATGGGCAGGTGATAAGTTCTTCGTCGCTAATATTTTCCATTTATACGTTTATTTTGTTTTTTATGACAAAAAAAACTGATTCAACAATCTTTTAGCACCAGTCAACCGTATACAATGCGAAAATATTAGCGACGAAGAACTTATCATCTGCCCATATGATAGCGGACATCGGAATTCCGGCTCGAAGGACCAGGACCTTCTTGGTTACAAGAAGACAATTCAAAGTGGCGAAATCAGGAAAAGGAGTATCAGACGAATATTGAGCAAAAGCGCGTAAAAGCCTTTACCACATCAGAAATAAATGGAAATGAGGATATCCTAGAAAGGTTTTCAGAACTTTCAAGAGCCTTGCGGGTCATATCATATATTATAAGGTTCTCGCAAAGAACCAATACTAAAACAAAATCTTCCTTTAAAGCGGAATCGTACTTCATTCCACCCAATGAAATTCAGGCCACGACAAGTCGTTTAATAACTCTCTACCAACTGAAGCATTATTCCGAGGAACTTTCGAGTTTAAAATCCGGAAAACTCATCGGTTCAAAGAGTGAAATCCTGCCTCTTACCCCCCTTGTCGATGAAAAGGGCATATTGAGGGTGGGCGGTCGTCTTTCAGGGGCCAAGGATCTTCCCTACAGCGAACGGCACCCGATCATTCTGCCGTATGACTGCCGGCTCACATGACTTGTTGTCCAGTTCATCCACAAAGATACCCTGCATGGTGAAAACCAACTGATGTTTCGTCGCCTACGCACAGAATATTGGATTCCTAGGGTAAAAAATATGATCCGATCGGTCATACATAATTGCAAAACCTGCACCATATTCCGCAAACGGACCCAAACTCAACTGATGGGAGATCTACCTCCAGAGCGTACCACCTTTTCCCGGGCTTTCACCAATACGGGGGTAGATTTTGCCGGACCGTTTGACATCAAATCTTATAGTGGAAGAGGATGCCGCATATCAAAGGTTTACGTCTGCCTCTTTATCTGCTTTGCCACCAAGGCGATTCATTTAGAAGTCGCGAGTGACCTCAGTACCGCCGCCTTTTTAGCAGCTTTCGATCGGTTTGTCGTCAGGCGAGGATGTCCGAAGAACATATACTCCGAAAACGGAACAAACTTCGTCGGTGCCTCTCGAGCACTTCGATCCGAACTCAAAGTTTTCCTCGCCAATGCGCGTAACCAAACCCTATCGAAGTACTCTCACCAAACCCTTCAATGGCACTTCATACCTGCAGCCGCCCCTCACATTGGCGGACTGTGGGAAGCTGGAGTAAAAAGTTTTAAAAACCAATTCAAAAAGATAGCGTTGGACTACAAATTTACTATGGAGGAGTTCAGTGCCCTTCTTTGCAGAGTTGAGTCTTGCCTCAACTCGAGACCTCTGAGCCCCTCCTCCAACGACTCGTCCAGCTTGGAACCACTCACTCCGGGACACTTCCTCATTGGCGGTCATCTACTAGCCCCACCACAGAATGACGTCAGTGAAAATCGTGCCTTACTTGTCAACCGCTGGGAGAAGCTGAAGGCATTACATCAAACGTTTTGCAAACGGTGGAAGTCCGAATATCTCACCGAATTGCAAAAACGTTTGATGTAATGCCTTCAGCTTCTCCCAGCGGTTGACAAGTGATGCACGATTTTCACTGACGTCAATCTCTGGTGGGGCTAGTAGATGACCGCCAATGAGGAAGTGTCCCGGAGTGAGTGGTTCCAAGCTGGACGGGACGTTGGAGGAGGGGCTCAGAGGTCTCGAGTTGAGACAAGACTCAACTCTGCAAAGAAGGGTACTGAACTCCTCCATAGTAAATTTGTAGTCCAACGCTATCTTTTTGAAGTGGTTTTTAAAACTTTTGACTTCAGCTTCCCACAGTCCGCCCATATGAGGGGCGGCTGCAGGTATGAAGTGCCATTGAAGGGTTTGGTGAGAGTGCTTCGATAGGGTTTGGTTACGCGCATTGGCGAGGAAAACTTTGAGTTCGGATCGAAGTGCTCGAGAGGCACCGACGAAGTTTGTTCCGTTGTCGGAGTATATGTTCTTCGGACATCCTCGCCTGGCGACAAACCGATCGAAAGCTGCTAAAAAGGCGGCGGTACTGAGGTCACTCGCGACTTCTAAATGAATCGCCTTGGTGGCAAAGCAGAAGTGAAGTGTAGAAATTTTGACATGGACAAAAATCTACTATACCTTTTCACTTCCTGAATGGAAAAAAATCATTATTGTAAAACACGCGGTGGTGAGTATTTAGTATACTGGTAGATTTTATCTCTTTAGTTTAATCATTACTTTTCCCTTTTTATTTCCAGGAAACGCAGTGGTTTTCTTTGTAGCGTCGCTTTCTACGGTTTAATCGCCCGAATTTGTTTTGCGATTTTTGCATGGCAAATGTAAACGAAAACGAACGTAGTGACCTTGGTATTGGAGTTAATTATTTTTAAATAAATAACATGCAACATTTGCTAACCTAAATCGTTGCTAAAAGAAGGTTATCTCATAAGTAAAGCGGTTTGTGTTGAAAGGCAAATATTCGTGTAAGCCAGAAGCATAAAGTTGCATATATAATATTAAAAATAGCCATATTTGGGCATGTGACGACAATATCGAAATAAAATAAAAAACGAAAATTGTAAAAATCTGATTAAGCGCAGTCTAGGAAATCGGGCGTGTATGAAAAATAATTGTGAAAATTTGGAAAAAGTGCAAAGGCAAGAACGAATTTTCATACAATATTTAATTGACTGCAAGCTTTTACGTGCTCTTTTCATATTGGACTGAACACTTCTCATATGCGAGAATATTAGAATCTTGTGTTGTACCACCCGCATTACAAGACTATTGTACCAAAGATGATATACAATTGCTGACTCATAATATTCCAGAAGTATTGCTGCCCAAGTATCAAGTACATGTTCGATGTCGAGGTGTAATTCCGGCAAGAGGTTACATTGTTGGTGCTAGCAGAAATGAAAATATGACGGTTTGAATAGCAGTAGCAGCAGCAACAACAGTACGTATTGTAAAATGTATACAGCACTTTTTGAAAATTTCGATCAAAAAATATTCAGATATCATTATAAAATTGGGCTTTAATTGTTTTAAGAGTAATATTTGAATGCTTTTCACAGCCATTTTCGGATCATATTCGTGAAGATATTTCGATCGCCTTGGTTGAGATTTTTGATACATTTTTGAATGCAATTATCATGCATTTATTCTTCGTATCTCATACAAAATAGGATACTACTACTTACTTACTATTTAATCAGGGGAAGAAAGCATGCGGAAGTGAGCTGTTTGAACCAAAGGTAACTCGCAAACAAACCATACCAATATACACCTGCGACCACAACATCCAGCATCAGCTAGGATCGTCAAAAAACGATATGGTACGGGATGTTGAAGCCATATCCAGGTACATATGTCAAGAGAATTTCACCCACCTGGGTTTCAAATAGTTCTCAACCTTTGTATTGTCTAATGGTTGGAGTTGTATTTTCTGGGACGCCGAAGGTGGAGAAATGGTTTGGGACATCTCTTGGTAGGAGCACTATATATAGTATTTCTTGTCTTGAAGAATAAAATTTTAATATATTGTGCCTGAACTTCATGATTGAAAAAATGTGTGTATGTGAAAAAATAAGCTCTCCAATCAAAGGTAAAATTTTAACAAGTACAAGATTCATTATTCAGTGAAGAAAGATTATCAGAAAAGATTCAGAAAGCTGAAAAAATGATAAAAATTTTTGATCACCTAAAGTAAACACATTTGATTCAAATATGATTCCAAAAGGTGATTGAAAACCCGTATTCAGTTTTTGGTCATCAAAAGTATTCCTATTTGATTATTTCTTTTGTTTGAAAAACCATATTCAGTTTTTGGTCATCAAAAGTATTCATATTTGATTATTTCTTTTGTTTAATTGTATGATAACCCATTATTTAGTCAGAAAGAGTAATCAAATTGTATTGAAATGTAGGGAAATTCAAAACTTAATCACCTAAATGCTGAGTGGGTAATAGAAACAATAGAACTCTATACAAAAGGCGTAGGCTCGGGGGACACCAATAAATATTAGGCGGTATTTATATGCCTTTGATGCTAATATTGCAATAAGTTAGAATGGATCATAAGTAGCGTGACTGCACTTTGGGGTGATAATAAATTGCTTACAAATTTAAATTGACCTCAAATATTGGGATGAGTAAGGACAATATAAGTATGTTTGTGTTAGCCGAAGAGAAATTTACAAGGTACTTCTACAAAGCCTTATTAGGGTCAGTGCGCGCTTTAAACCTTATAATCGCTGATAAGACATACATACACACACATACATCCATACATTGTTTTAGGAGTAGAGTAGCAAAACGGAAACTAAAAATGATCTAACATTCATATACATATTTGTCAGACCATATATTTAGTACTATTGTAGCTTTTAGCATTATGCAGATGGATGGACCATAACGTGTCATGTTAACACCTTTTCGACGGCTTCCATATATGTATGTCCATACTTATATATCTTGATTTCTTAATATAAACTTAACCAATGCTCGAATTATGGTTGTTTCCTCTTAGATTACTAATCTGCTAAACACCACTTCTGCATCACAGGCAATACACTTTAAAATTATTCTGGAAAGCATGAGAATAACCCATAGCAACCTGAGGTATTTTCATCCTATATTCCTAGTAGATACTGATAACGAGTCAACTAAGCAAAAATATGATAAGTTACCAGAATATACTATTGATAACTGAGTAATGCAGTTGCAAACGTATTTATTTGAAGCTTATCCAACATTTATTAAACATATTCAGGGTGGCGTAGAAAAATAAATAAACAGTGACGGAGAAAGGTCTACATACACCCCCCTTTTCCGCTGGATTGAAATACTAATAATTTTCCTGAAAGATGGGATTCTACCGTGGTATAACTGACTCCCTTTGTTTTTTGATTTTCATAATAAACTACAAAAAAACCCTCACCTTAGCATAAAATAGCAAAGTTATGGGAAAGAAACAAAAAAAACAAAAACCAACGTCCATACAGTACACACATAACCTGTTTTAGCATGAATAACCTCACGTAGCTCTAAATAATGTTGTTTTTTAATAACATCTTGAAACCGTCGTGGCGTTGAGGCTACTAAATTCGTTAACAGGGGTTATACTGTTCTAAATTTCTGGGATGCGTTCTTTGAGGACAGCTGCGCTAGAAACCGGGTTTTTTTCCAGGCCTAAAGCCATTTAGTATGCTTTGGAGCCTAATTTCGGAAAACAACTTCCCCAAAATTATCGTTTTGCTCCAATACCCTAATCGGTGCTTCATAGGGTAATTAATTTTTTTTTTTGAATAAAGTTAAAATAAAAAATGATTGGAAACCTTTTGTGCTCCACGCACGTGAGAAAAAACTTGGTGCACTAAGCTATCAGCTTTAAAACTCCAGGGAAAAACTTTTTTTGTCAGCCATGAAAGTCTTAGAGGAGCATGCTGAAGATAGGCCATTATTATGAGTAAAATTTTGGGAACGTGTTGGTTTGGCCCCCATTTTTTTGTTTGTATGAATGTGACTCCGCCGCCAGATAGGAGGTGTGTGAATGGCTCCGCTAAACATAGGAGCGTACATTTCACTCATGCCAAAACATAGGCAGTTGTATGAATGTGACTCCGCCAAATAGGAGGTGAGTGAATGGCTCCGCTAAACATAGGAGCGTACATTTCACTCATGCCCAAAGCAAGGCCATGGGCGCATGAAAGCAAGTCTTGCGCCGAGGTGAATTAGTTAAGTTATATATATATAGATATGGCCTAACCAACGCGTTCCCACTTGAGCCCATATTCACCTTTATAACTAAACATTAGGCAATCTTAACCCAATGTCATCTGCAAAGGTGTACTATTGTTTAGATAAAATATAGGTTTGCAGACAGGAAATTTTCCTGTTGTATAATAATTTCATGGGTGATAGGAAAAAGCTTTTAAACCCAGACCTATTTTAAAGAGCAATGCAATTGGCCAACCGCATCGTTGTTTTGAAATTGGTTCCTAAGGAGTGTTGCATGAAGGGTTTGCTGGTCTTGGATAATTTGTAATAGGATAATAAGAATTATAGACAAGCTTCAGATCCCTTATTCGGTGTCACATCCTGCCTAGAAAAGAAGTGGAATTAGGGAGAATGAGAAGTGGGTTATTAAAGATCTCCGACCCTCTCCTCACAAGGAGGAAGCAAGACCAACTTTGCGATTGGTCTCGTCGTGTGCCCTCTCGCCGTATCAAGCTCGGCGACTCTAACTCGTTTGTCGGCTCCATAATGGAGTTTGGTTATTCGTCCTAATCTCCATTCGTTCGGAGGTAAATTTTCCTCTTTTATGACTACCAGGTCCCCTTGTTTCAGATTGGATTGTGGGTGTTTCCACTTGGTGCGTTTTTGCAATTCGGTGAGATATTCGGACTTCCACCGTTTGCAAAACGTTTGATGTAATGCCTTCAGCTTCTCCCAGCGGTTGACAAGTGAGGCACGATTTTCACTGACGTCAATCTCTGGTGGGGCTAGTAGATGACCGCCAATGAGGAAGTGTCCCGGAGTGAGTGGTTCCAAGCTGGACGGGTCGTTGGAGGAGGGGCTCAGAGGTCTCGAGTTGAGACAAGACTCAACTCTGCAAAGAAGGGTACTGAACTCCTCCATAGTAAATTTGTAGTCCAACGCTATCTTTTTGGTGGTTTTTAAAACTTTTGACTCCAGCTTCCCACAGTCCGCCCATATGAGGGGCGGCTCCAGGTATGAAGTGCCATTGAAGGGTTTGGTGAGAGTACTTCGATAGGGTTTGGTTACGCGCATTGGCGAGGAAAGCTTTGAGTTCGGATCGAAGTGCTCGAGAGGCACCGACGAAGTTTGTTCCGTTGTCGGAGTATATGTTCTTCGGACATCCTCGCCTGGCGACAAACCGATCGAAAGCTGCTAAAAAGGCGGCGGTACTGAGGTCACTCGCGACTTCTAAATGAATCGCCTTGGTGGCAAAGCAGACAAAGAGGCAGACGTAACCCTTTGATATGCGGCATCCTCTTCCGCTATAAGATTTGATGTCAAACGGTCCGGCAAAATCTACCCCCGTATTGGTGAAAGCCCGGGAAAAGGTGGTACGCTCTGGAGGTAGATCTCCCATCAGTTGAGTTTGGGTCCATTTGCGCAATATGGTGCAGGTTTTGCAATTATGTATGACCGATCGGATCATATTTTTTACCCTAGGAATCCAATATTCTGTGCGTAGGCGACGAAACATCAGTTGGTATTCACCATGCAGGGTATCTTTGTGGATGAACTGGACAACAAGTCGTGTGAGCTGGCAGTCATACGGCAGAATGATCGGGTGCCGTACACTGTAGGGAAGATCCTTGGCCCCTGAAAGACGACCGCCCACCCTCAATATGCCCTTTTCATCGACAAGGGGGTAAGAGGCAGGATTTCACTCTTTGAACCGATGAGTTTCCCGGATTTTAAACTCGAAAGTTCCTCCGAATAATGCTTCCGTTGGTAGAGAGTTATTAAACGACTTGTCGTGGCCTGAATTTCATTGGGTGGAATGAAGTACGATTCCGCTTTAAAGGAAGATTTTGTTTTAGTATTGGTTCTTTGCGAGAACCTTATAATATATGATATGACCCGCAAGGCTCTGGAAAGTTCTGAAAACCTTTCTAGGATATCCTCATTTCCATTTATTTTTGATGTGGTAAAGGCTTTTACGCGCTTTTGCTCAATATTCGTCTGATACTCCTTTTCTTGATTTGGCCACTTTGAATTGTCTTCTTGTAACCAAGAAGGTCCCTGCCACCACAAGGAGCTTGCGACTAGGTCTTTTGCTGACATCCCTCTGCTGGCCAAATCTGCTGGGTTTGGTGCAGACTCTACGTGATGCCAGGCACTGTTCCCTACTTTTTCTACGATTTTGGTTGCTCGATGATCAACAAATGTTGACCAAGAGCAGGGAGGTTTTTTAATCCACGCTAAAACGATCGTTGAGTCAGTCCATAGATGTGTATGGAATTTTCCCAAGTTCAGGTTTCCGCGCACTGATTCTAAAGTTTCGGCTAACAAGACTGCTCCACACAGTTCTAATCTAGGTAGCGAAATTGTTTTTACGGGAGCTACTCTTGTTTTCGCTATTAGTAGGCTGACGTGGACCTCCTCATTAACCCTTGCCCTAAGAAATATTGTAGCTGCATAGGCTTTTTCGGATGCGTCGCAGAACCCATGTAATTCAACGTCCGCTTTTGGTGTAAAATTTACCCATCTTGGTATCTGAATATTGTTAATATCCGGGTAGTCCTCCATAAAGGTTTGCCATTTATCTAGGGTATGCGTGGACACTGTCTCGTCCCAGTCAGTTCCTTCCAGCCAGATGTTTTGCATTATGATCTTGGCTACTATGATGACTGGCGCGAGCCATCCCAAAGGATCGAAGAGTTTGGCGATCGCTGAAAGTATTGCCCTTTTCGTCAGGACCTCACGATTTTCGATAGGTTTTGCGGTAAAATAGAAATAATCCGAATGCGCATTCCATCTGATGCCTAATGTTTTGACTGTACTCGCATCCTCGAATTCCAGAAAATCTTCGTTTAGCAAGTGGGATTTTGGGATTCCTTTCAGTATCCGGCTGCAGTTCGAAGTCCACTTTCGCAAAGAAAAACCTGCTGAACGTAGTGCGTGGGTGACTTCCTCCCGAGCTTTAATTGTTGACTCGATGCTGTGGCCTCCTGCTAGCACGTCATCGACGTACATGCTTGTACGCAGAATGCTGGCTGCTATGGGTGATGAAGTCTCTACATCATCTGCTAGTTGGTGCAGTGTCCTTATTGCCAGATAAGGAGCACAGTTAACTCCAAACGTTACTGTCTTTAATTCATAGACGTTGATAGGATCCCCTTGATTATTGCGAAATACTATTCTTTGAAACTGGGTTTGGTTGGGCATTACCCATATTTGGCGATACATCTTCTCTATGTCGCTGTTAAAGACATATTTGAAGAATCGCCAACGAAGGAGCAGAATTGTTAGGTCGGCCTGCAGTACGGGACCGGTGTATAACACGTCATTCAAACTAGTGCCATTGGCAGTGGGACACGATGCGTAAAAAACTACTCTTACTTTTGTAGTCGTGTCTTCTCTTTTATTACCGCATGATGAGGGAAAAAGTAGAAATTTGTTGAATGGGGAGGGATAATTGTGGGAACTTTTGTCATATGTCCTAGTGTTTCGTATTCCGATAACACTCTGTTGTATTCAGTTTGTAGGGCTGGCGTTTTCGATAGGCGCGTCTCGTTTCGGTAAAACTGAGAGCAAGCGCTTTTCAGAGAGGGCCCTAATGTGATGCTGTTTGGAAACCCCTGCTTGAATGGTAAGGCTACGATGTATTTCCCATCGGTATTCCTTTTTGTTGTCGCTTTGTAAAGTGCCTCGCAATAGACATTATCCTCAGTGAGGGACCTTTTCTTAGGGATAACTTCTAGCTCCCAAAAGGCAGTCAATTGTTTCTCGATGCTGATTTCATTAAAAAAAGATACTCGGTTATTAACTGGCTGAGTTGCTTCTGTGCGACCGGTTAATATCCAACCGAAGACGGCTTCTTGGGCGAGAAGCGTATTTAAGACGTTCTTTCGTATGCCGTCTAGAATTACTTGAGGATAAATGTCGCCTCCTAGGATTAGGTCAACTGGTTCGTTAACGAAGAACCTTTTATCCGCCAGAACAAGATCAGGGAACTCTTGTCGAGTCATTGCGTCAACTTGACATGTTGGAAGATCCCCTGTTAACTGAGGTAGGACCAGAACGACTGTATCAATGCATACTAAGGGGTCTATGAGGGAACCCAGTCTTATGAAGCAGGATTCTTTCACCTGCGCAGATGGTGTATTATTAATGCCTGAAGCTTGTACGTGCAATCGTTTCGATGGCAGATGTATTCTGTTTTTGAGTCTTTCTGTTATAAACGAACATTCAGACCCAGAGTCTATAAGTGCTCTCGCGGAGAAATCCACTCCATTATAGTTTATTTTCACTCGTGCTGTGCCTAGTAATACCCCCTTTGTTGTATGTGCATGACAGGAAGAGACGCTATTAATATTCTCTTTTCTCTTTTCAGAGTCCATCCTTGCCCTTACCTGTTGTGAAGTGGAGGGTACGTTATCATTGTTATGTTGGTTGCCCCTTTGGGGCGTTGTTGATGTTGTTTTTGGATTAGCTGTCGGAAGGTGGAGCAAGGTGTTGTGCCTTGAGTGACATGAGTTGCAGTTGAATGGACTCGTGCATCTTGTCACTGTGTGCCCAGCCGACAAGCAGTTCAGACAACAATTGTTGCTTTTCACATAAGCTATTTTGTCTGCCGTGGACAGCTTACGGAATTTTTGGCAGTTTCGTAATTTGTGCTCCTTACTGTTGCACATCTTACATGCCGTTTTTGGAACGCTGGCTTGGTAAACTCCAAGTTTTGTAGGCATTTCCTTTGAACTATTCGTGTGAGTTTTCGGCGGCTTGGATGGTTTGCTACCCTTTATGTCAGACACAGTTTCTAGAGTCTGAAAACGGCTGGACAAGAATTTGTCCATATCTTCCCATTTTGTGATGTCCGTTTTCTTCTCTACGGTTTGTTCCCATAGCGCCAAGGTGGATTCCGGGAGCTTTGTGGAACATAAGTATGTTATAATTGCATCCCAGTTTGTAATGTCGATTTTGTGACATTGAAGCGCCGATATGCAATTATTTTTTTCGCGTTGTAATTTTTTTATTGCTGTTCCGCATTCGTATTCGACTGCCGTAAGATTAAACAAAAGCTTCAATTGCGTGTTCACTAAGACACGCTTATTCTCATAGCTGTCTTTTAAGTTTTTCCAGGCTGTCTCAAACCCTTCATTCGTCAGGGAGCATCTTTCTACTATTTCTTTTGCTTCCCCTTGAGTTTTCTGCCTTAGATTGTAAATTTTTTCAACATCTTGCAGATCCTTGTTGAGAATATATAAGGCCGTGAACATATCTCTAAAAGCCGGCCAAGAAAGGTAATCACCTTTAAACACATCGGTATCGCAAGGGGGCAGCCGAATTTTATGTCCATGATTGGGATTGGTTTCCACTTTTGTGGCAGGGGCATTTGCAGGTGGTGCTAATTTTTCCACTTCAGCAGCAATTGTAGCCATGTATTTCATATAGCATGCGAAACAGCTTTTATTTTTCTGCTTAATGAATTGCAGGTCCTCTTTCGTTATATCTGTGGAGTTGAGGAGACCTTCATAAAGTGACTTTGTCTTCTTCCATAGTGATTTCAGCTCCTCTTGCTGTATTGCAAGGGTGTGTTTGTTTTGTTCAGCGATTGGCTTCGCATTGAACTCCTGCTCAAACTCCACTATGGAGTCTGTCATTCTTATGTAGGTCTCCATTTTTTTTATTATTTTAAATATCTTGTCTCTTTTAAGGAACGAGAGCGGAAGTAATGACTCTGGAGTATTGTGCTTGCAACGAAAGCGAAACTATAAGAATTGACACAGATAGAAATCTGTTCCCAGATTAAATGTGCCTAATTATTTGTATGTTGTTGTTGAAATTTCTAAGAGTGACACAGATAGAAATTTGGATGCAAATTTAATGTGTCAAAATTGTTATTTGATAAAAAAATGAAGTGGGCTAATTGTGCCAAACCAAATTAGTATTCCAAAAAAAAAAGGTATTGAATGCAATTGTGCAGTTCTTCGACGATGAAAAGCGTAATGAACTTATTTATTTTGATTTGTTTTCCTGTTTGATGCACAATTTTGAAAATAACTTTATATGGACTGTAAGTAAATAGTGTCTGCTACCAGGCACTAGCCATCCAATGGTGTATATAAGTCGCAGTGGCTTGGATATTGTGTACAAGTGTATAAACTGAAGTGAATCTGTGACAAGTTTACAAAAACATAAACCAGGTGGAAATAAAGGTGTTGTGTACTTCTTAACGAAATTTCGAATGAAAGGAGACTATCCCTAAGTCTTATATTGCACAGTGCAGTGGAGGTGAGGAGAGAAAAAAAAAAAATTTTTTTTTCACTGCCTGTCTGCCTTGAGCTGTGTCGGACGACTCTTACCACTGGTGGGGGAGTCAACCGATAGTCAAAACGCGATTGGTGTGTTTAAAAAACACGAAATTTCCACCTACTTTGGATTATAAACCTATAACAAGTTCACTTCTATACGTTCACGTATTGCAAAAAAAAAAATGGTGGTGCATGAACTAATAAAACCAACGTACCTTGTGTCGCTTAAGTGATGATGTGTTTTATGATATGTGGGTAGATGTGCGGACTGTATGAAGTGTTGAATGTATGATGTGCGGAATGTATGAAGTGTTGACTGTATGATGCGATGACTATATGATGTGCGGACTTTATGATGTGATGACTGTGTATATAGAATGCTCGCTATTACCACTCGTCGCTACTTAATGGCTGATCGCTGGTATTTCTTTTAGTTCACACTTATTTTCTTGCAAATTTTCACCGTCGATTCTAAATAATTTGTTGAAAAATTTTTCACTTTAAATTTTAATGCGCTGGCTGAATATTGTGTTCACTTCGATTTTCCTGGCGCGATAGGACCAATGATTACGTGTAGTTCGGGACGATGGGGATTCGTTCGCACGTAACACCAAAAAGAAAGATAAAAAGTAACTAGTTAGTGTCTTAAGGAAAAACCAACACTTTCACTAATCTAATTAATAACAAACTTTCTTTATTCAATAATTCAAAAGTAAGTGCAAAATTTAAATTTGAAAGTATTTGATTAATCACACTAGCTTAACTTTATCGAATTTTACACTTGAAAAAAAAAGGAATTCTTACCTTCGGTTTGGTTGCTGGAGCTCACTTGCAGACATTCAGAAAGAAAGTAAATTGAAAAGAAAAAGAAAGAGTCCATGGCACCCGCCAATTACTAACTTTCGCCGAGTTTTCCCCTACTCAATTAGTTCTCGGCTGTGCAAGGACAGTTACCGGTAATAGTTAAGTATACGGGCCGCATTGGGGTGAACTAAAAGTGATTTTAAAAAATATTTAGGCTGGTGGCCTAAACAGTATGTGTGTCTATATGTGTGTATATACGTAAATACGAAATAATAGAATAAATAAAGATGTAAACAACTAAACACCAACAATGCTACATAAGTGGTCGTTGCTTGTGACGGTGACAGGTTCGCTGTTACTTGAGATGCGTACGAAGATTACTCCCCGTCTGGAGAACACACTGCTTAACTTATTCGCTTTCTTGTATTTAAGAGCAGCCTGTAAGAGTTTTTTATTGTCGGCAGAAATGCTCTCGAAGATGCTAAAGTTATTTTCACTGTCGAAACCAGCCAATTTAAGAGAAACAGCTTTGTTTTGCTTTCGATAGTTGGAAAAGGCTGAAAGAGTGCGCGTGCGATCATATGGTGAACAGAACTTAACTATTACAGCACTGTTGGGTCGCGTAACTGTATGTTTGGTGCGATAGATGTCGCGAAGAGGGGGAGGGGAGAACTGAATAGATTTGCATACGCGCTCAAAAATGCAAGATAAGTTTTCTTCACTGGCGAAAGGTAGACCAAAAATGACAGCGTCGGCCGAATGATTGTTGTTGTTGTTCACCCTCTCAGTCTTTAGGTTTGCCAATTCCTCTTTAACTGCCTTTAACTCGACAGATAAAGTGCACACCGTTTCTGATTCCACTTCAAGCCTATGTTCAACTTTATCAATGCGCTGAGCGAAGGCTTCAATGCTCTCCTGCAGTTTAGCTGTAAACTTACGCTCAAGTGAAGCAATCTCTTCGGACAATTGAGAGTATATACCACTGATTCTCTCACGAATCCTCTCTTCCATCGAAAGAATTTTTTCTTGCGTTGATTGTAATGCAGCGAGTATCGAATCAGAGAGGGATCCGTTACTCTCCAGCCGCAGAGTTTTTGATGCTGCAGAATCTTTGCTAGCTGTTTGGAGTTTACGCCTACCAGCGGAATCCATGAAAATGCACCAAAAACACCAGTAAGCAGCAACAATCGACGACCAAATTTATTAACAAAGGTCAAAGCACCGGTAAATACAACTCGCGAGTATTTTCCAAACGAACACACCACAACAAAGCAAAAATTACGGGAGCTCAACCAAGACACGTCCGTCTCGTACAAATGTCAATGAGTATTTTAATACAACAACAAGGACAACAACCCTTAATCGTTAATGCTGCATATGTTTCTTTCTATTCAATTAATCTAGTTTCAACCTCAGCTGATGATATTTCTTCTGTAGCTGAGCAGTTTTAGACCTCGTCGCTTGGCAAACCACTGACCATCAATGACTCGGTCAAAAAAAAAAAAATTTTTTTTAAAAATGTAAATAAAAAAATGTATGAATAAAAAAATGATAAACACGATTAGCCTGTCATTGGGCCACTTGAGGCCAGTGCGCTGCCAAAACGTCCAATTATTATACTTTTCATGAACATGAAATGGTATATTAACTTTAGTCCGATGTTTGTAACGTTGAGAAATGTAGAAGATAGACTCACCATTAAGTATACCGAATTGATCAGGGCGACGAACTGAATTGATATAGCCATGTCCGCCTGTCCGTCCGTCTGTCTGTTTGAACGCAAACTAGTCCCTCAAATTTTGAGATATCTCAATGAAATTTGGCACAAGGGTGTATTTTTGTGTTATATTAGACATTTGTCGGATCCGGCAGGATCGGACCACTATAACATATATCTCCCATACAATCGATCGTTCAGATAGAAAGATTTTTGGCAATTTCTCCCTTAATTTCAAATAGAAACTTTAAACTTGGTGATATTTATTCTAATATATCAAGGAAGATTTCATGAAAAAATCATTTCGATCGGAGCTATATATAATATATATCCAATACAACCGATCGTTCATATAGAACAATTTTTGGCCATTTCTACCTTAATTTAGAAAGTATAAACGTGAAACTTGGTGATATATATTTTAATATAACATAGAACATATTCTGAAAAAATCAATTTTATCGGAGCTATATATAGTATATATCCCATACAACCGATCGTTCAGATAGAAAGTTTTTTGGCAATTTCTCCCTTAATTTCCAATATAAAAACGTTAAATTTAGTGATATTTATTCTAATATATCATACAAAAAATCACTTTGATCGGAGCTATATGTATATAGTATATACCTATCCCGTACAACCGATCGTTCAGATAGAAAGATTTTTGCAATTTCTCCCTTAATTTCAAATAGAAACGTTAAACTTGGTGATATTTACTCTAATATATCATAGAAGATTTCATGAAAAAATCATTTCGATCGGAGCTATATATAATATATATCCAATACAACCGATCGTTCAGATAGAAAGATTTTTGGCCATTTCTCCCTTAATTTGGAAAGTATAAACGTGAAACTTGGTGATATATATTTTAATATATCATAGAACATATTCTGAAAAAATCAATTTTATCGGAGCTATATATAGTATATATCCCATACAACCGATCGTTCAGATAGACAGTTTTTTGGCAATTTCTCCCTTAATTTCCAATATAAAAACGTTAAACTTGGTGATATTTATTCTAATATATCATAGAAGATTTCCTGAAAAAATCACTTTGATCGGAGCTATATGTATATAGTATATACCTATCCCGTACAACCGATCGTTCAGATAGAAATATGTTTGGCCATTTTGTAACGACAGCTTTTCACCATAGGTACTAGTTTGAGTGAATGGTAGCGTGTCTCCGTATCTGTGTGTAGTGTGTCTAGGTTCATGCCTCAGCCGCAATCTTGCGAAGAACGTATCTACACTCCGCTATGACAACATTGTTGCAGCGGAAGTGACCAGTCGCTTCGGCATCAGGTGGTTTTTAGCTGCAACAATGTTGCCAAAGTTATAGCTACATTGCGTTGAGGGCACGAACGAAATGTATATGTGTAGGTGTTATTTTGACTCGGTCAAAAAAAAAAATTTTTTTTTAAAAAATGTAAATAAAAAACTTTATGAATGAAAAAATAATAATGAACACGATTAGCCTGTCATTGGGCCACTTGAGGGCAGTGCGCTGCCGAAACGTCCAATTATTATACTTTTCATGAACATGAAATGGTATATTAACTTTGGTCCGATGTTTGTAACGTTGAGAAATGTAGAAGATAGACTCACCATTAAGTATACTGTATTGATCAGGGCGACGAACTGAATTGATATAGTCATGTCCGCCTGTCCGTCCGTCTGTCTGTTTGAACGCAAACTAGTCCCTCAAATTTTGAGATATCTCAATGAAATTTGGCACAAGGGTGTATTTTTGTGTTATATTTGACATTTGTCGGATCCGGCAGGATCGGACCACTATAACATATATCTCCCATACAACCGATCGTTCAGATAAGACGATTTTGGTCATTCCTGCCGCAATTTAGAAAGTATAAACATAAAACTCGGCGATATATATTCTAATATATCTTAGAAGATATCCTGAAAAAATCACTTTGATCGGAGCTATATATAGTATATATCCCATACAACCGATCGTTCAGATAGAAAGATTTTTGGCAATTTCTCCCTTAATTTCAAATAGAAACGTTAAACTTGGTGATATTTATTCTAATATATCATAGAAGATTTCATGAAAAAATCATTTCGATCGGAGCTATATATAATATATATCCAATACAACCGATCGTTCATATAGAAAATTTTTTGGCCATTTCTCCCTTAATTTAGAAAGTATAAACGTGAAACTTGGTGATATATATTTTAATATATCATAGAACATATTCTGAAAAAATCAATTTTATCGGAGCTATATATAGTATATATCCCATACAACCGATCTTTCAGATAGAAAGTTTTTTGGCAATTTCTCCCTTAATTTCCAATATAAAAACTTTAAACTTGGTGATATTTATTCTAATATATCATAGAAGATTTCATGAAAGATCACTTTGATCGCAGTTATATGTATATAGTATATAGTATATACCTATATACCTATCCCGTACAACCGATCGTTCAGATAGAAATATTTTTGGCCATTTTATAACGACAGCCTTTCACCATAGGTACTAGTTTGAGTGAATGGTAGCGTGTCTCCGTATCTGAAAAATTTAAGTTTTCAAGTGAAGTGCGCGAATAAATTCGCAAGTTAAGGGGTCCTGTTCCTAAAAACAGTGTTGTGCGCGCCGCAAAGTCTCGCGAAACGTACCAAAAACCAAGGAAGGCAATCCCATCAACAGCCAAGCGGGCTATGATCAAGACTCGCACCCGGAATACTCTTGTTAAGTCTAGCCATGATTTTTATCATCTGGCGTGCCCACTGGGAACTTGGCGTCCACATAGCCAAGTTTTCAAGCAAGCCAAAAGAAAAATTGCAGATTTATGTTCACGCCTCCATACAGAGATATGTATTTAGGTGAGCACATAAACCATGCAATGCAAACAAGAAACAAACATATTTACACACGTTTGTAATATCAGTTTTATTTGTAACATCAGTTTTTTTTATTGGTTTAATAAGTTTGCTTTTTGAATTTTCGCAGATCACCTCAAAATAACACAGTGGACACTGTCGATGGTTGGACTAAGGCACAACCTGGCAACAACAACATCCGGGAATTTATGCTAACAATACGTCAAACACAACAAAAACACGGTGGTAAGACGACACGTCGACAACACTATATTTTTCTTGGCAACATTATATATTATGTTGCAAAAACAATACATTTGACACGGATCCAGAAACACACAGATACCACGTAAGTTCAGGGCATTAATGACAGCCAATACCTATCTGCTGAATCCAAAACAGAAGGAACAACAACAATATGGTTGGCGACCGTTAGCAACAGATACGGGAAAAATTAGCACTGTACAAGTTCGTTGGTAGCAGAAACTACAACATACAAGGAGTAGATTTCAGCAACATCTCAACAACCCCGGGCGCAGCAACCTCAGATTTGGAGCCACTTTTTGATAGTTTTTTATTTTTTATAACTTGTAAAAATTACCTTTTTCTTAATATTTAGATGAATAGTTTAATACGAGAGGGTGAGGGCATAAGGGAACATTTCTAATTCGGTTCAAACATCTTTCTTTAAATTTCTCCGAGTTTCACTTTAATTTAAATCTTCCTTTTTGCCAATTACTTAGTTCCTTTCACTTTCAGTTTAATTTTGTTTTTTTTCGTTCCACCTATTCATTATTATGAAGTTCTTTTGGCTTCTTATTATTTTGTCTTACCCCACAGATTATTACGATAATTTTTAATCGCTCTTCTTATCGGGATACTCTTCCCACCTTTATTTTTCAGCGCATAGTTTTTACTTTTGTTTGCCAAGCGGCTAACTCAAAAACCTAAAATTTTTAATTTGTCTTTCCTTTTTTATTTTTGTAATTGGTTTTTTTTTATACCTACATTTTTTTTTTGGTTGCCACACGGAGATGTGTGCGAGAATCCTTCTTGCAAATAGGTCCTCTTGTAATTAACACTAATTTTTAACACTGAACACAGATATACATTTTTTTTCCGGTCCTAACAATCAAAAGGAAAATTAGCACATGATTCACCCCGGGCATAGATTTCATGCTACCAACTAAACGATTCTCCAAGATCACCATCGAGTGATCTTGCTGAGTAATTGAGTGACAAATATATGTTTGAGTCTTTTTTTTCCTTTCAGCACAGGTATCTGCTCAACTGCAGCGGCGCCGTTGAAGTACGAGAGACCGGTGAGTGCAATTAAAGAATTTGATATTTATGTTTATATCAACGTACATATGTATGAACATGTATTGAGATCGATTTATGAATTATGAGAAAACAGAAGATTAGAAGAAAGAAGAAACAATGTTAGAATAGATGTCCATACATAACTACGACAATTATACAAACATACATATTTTACTTATTTGCTTGCAAGCTCAGTTGCTTTTTAGTTCTTTTCTCTACTTCCTTGTATTTGTCCATTTACGGTAGGTCAGGGATTAGGGTTTTGTTTTTGCGTTTCGTTTTTTTTTGTTTACATTATTTTCTCGTTTAAGAAATTTTGAATTTGTATCTTTAGGATTTAGAATTAGCTCCTAGTAATAATAGTGCATTAGGGTGGCCCCACAAATTTTTAATTTTTTTTATTTGAGTTCAGACACTCTATTAGTCGTAGGTATTTTGTATTGAATTCAATTTGAAATGTATCCACTTCGTCTTGCACTGTCATGAATTTTTAATATTCATTAGTAATACAATTTAGCATAAAGTTTGAGCAATTTTTTTGGTATTGTTACTTCGAGTAAATTTTTGAAATCCTTGTCAAAATATTTTGTATTAAACTCGGAGTTTAAAGTTTTTTTTGAATTTACTGAACTAGTAGCAGGGTGTTAGTTGATAATTTGTAAGCCAAAAACTTTGTAAATAAATTATAAGAATTATGTTTGGATGAAAATTTTAGATCTTTTCATAATGCAGGGCTAAAGTTTTAAGTTTGGTGTTGGTGCTGCGCTTGTGCGCAGAAAGGTTAGGTGAAGGTGAGTGTTTAGGAAAAATGACTGAATGACAGGGGACAGACTTATGTCAGGTTTGGGACACTGTAAGGTATACAGAAGTCAGCACATTGCCCACGGTGCGGTGTAAGTAAATTGCACTGCAGAGGGAGGGTAGACTCCACCTGACAGGACAGGCCTTCATCTTTTTTACCCCTTACGCTTTCCCCCCGATAACTTTGCCCCTCACGTTTATTTCTATCTTTTCTAGCTTTTTCTCTCCTTTCTATGCACATGCAGGTATGAACCCTCTTTTTGTTCATGTGGCTGCGGGTAAGGTCGGTGGTGCAATACCCCGCCCAAGACGACGAGCTAGCCTGGGCCCGCAAGCATACCTGCTTGCCGCCGCTCCTCACCACCCCAACAAGCCAGCCACGTAGCAATGGCGCCCAACGATAATAGCCCAATCCTCTTTTTATCTCCTACTTTTTTAAGCTAACTCTATTTTTCACAATTCCTTAATTTTCCAACTTTTATTCCAGATTTCCTGTTTTTTTTTATCCTATGTTTCTTTCAAACCCAATCCCTATTTCCGTCTTTTGACAGAACAGGGACAGTCATGATGGTAACGCCGATTGGGTTTACCTGATCGACAAGTGTCATCATGACCAGAGGATAGTGATTAACTGAGTGTCCATGTCAGGGTTCCTTTGTTGAACTTCAACAGCTCGACAAAGTGGTAACTGGTATGACACTTAGCTAGCGACGGAATTAGGTAGGAGATCGTGGCGAGCTGTTCAAGCTACCTTACCGGGAGCCCAGAACTGCCGGTAAGTGAGGTTTACAGTCGTCGCCATGATATTTAGGAGTAGGAGGTGTGGCATCCACACATAGGAATAAGTTCTTGAACGTGAAGTGCCACACTTCCACGGACTGCACGATTGAACAGACTTCAAATACATAGAGACGGACTAACCACCTTCGCTGAACCTTCGCCAAGGCAGCACCACATACACCAATACAGATACATTAAATTTCATTTTTTAACTTTTGATTTCAAATTCAAAAATTTAATATTCTTGAAGTTTCGAGGTTATTAAAAAATTTTTTTTTACTGAATATTTCTTAGGAGGATTATTTCCAAACATCTTGTTTGAATTCCGTTTTTTTTTTTTTGAAAATTTACATCTAACTAGTTCACACACACAAACATAGTGTTAAAGATTGGTTTTAGTTTAAGTTTAATTATACTCAGTTGAGCAAAGCTCACAGAGTATATTAAGTTTGATTGGATAACGGTTGGTTGTACATATATAAAGGAATCGAGATAGATATAGACTTCCATATATCAAAATAATCAGGATCGAAAAAAAAATTGATTGAGCCATGTCCGTCCGTCCGTCCGTCCGTCCGTTAACACGATAACTTGAGTAAATTTTGAGGTATCTTGATGGAATTTGGTATGTAGGTTCCTGAGCACTCATCTCAGATCGCTATTTAAAATGAACGATATCGGACTATAACCACGCCCACTTTTTCGATATCGAAAATTTCGAAAAACAGAAAAAGTGCGATAATTCATTACAAAAGACAGATAAAGAGACGAAACTTGGTAGATGGATTGAACTTATGACGCAGAATAGAAAATTAGTAAAATTTTGGACAATGGGCGTGGCACCGCCCACACTAAGCCCCACGCCCTTTTAAAAGATTCATTAACACCTTTCATTTGATACCCATATCGTACAAACATATTCTAAAGTCACCCCTGGTCCACCTTTATGGCGATATCTCGAAAAGGCGAACACCTGTAGAACGAAGGCCCACTCCCTTTTAAAAATACTCATTAGCACCTTTCATTTGATACCCATATCGTACGAACAAAGTCTAGAGTCACCCCTGGTCCACCTTTATTGCGATACCTCAAAAAGGCGTTCACCTATAGAACTAAGGCCCACTCCCTTTTAAAATACTCATTAGCTCCTTTCGTTTGATACCCATATTGCACAAACGAATTCTAGAGTCACCCCTGGCCCACCTTTATGGCGATATCTCGAAAAGGCGACCACCTATACAACTAATGATTACTCCCTTTTAGAATACTCATTAACACCTTTCTTTTGATATCCCTATTGTACAAACAAATTCTAGGGTCACCCCTGGTCCACCTTTATGGCGATATCTCGAATCGGCGTCCACCTATAAAACTAATGATTACTCCCTTTTAGAATACTCATTAACACCTTTCATTTGATCCCCATATCGTACAAACGCATTCTAGAGTCATCCCTGGTCCACCTTTATGGCGATATCTCGAATCGGCGTCCACCTATAAAACTAATGATTACTCCCTTTTAGAATACTCATTAACACCTTCTATTTGATCCCCATATCGTACAAACGCATTCTAGAGTCACCCCTGGTCCACCTTAATGGCGATATCTCGAAAAGGCGACCACCTATACAACAACCACCACTCCCTTTTAAAATCCTCATTAATACCTTTAATTTGATACCCATATCGTACAAACACATTCTAGAGTCACCCCTGGTCCACCTTTATGGCGATATTTCGAAACGGCTTCCACCTATAGAACTAAGGCCCACTCCCTTTTAAAATACTCATTAACACCATTCGTTTGATGCCCATATTGTACAAACAAATTCTAGGGTCACCCCTGGTCCACCTTTGTGGCAATATCTCGAAACGGCGTCCACCTATGGAACTAAGAATTACTCCCTTTTAAAATACTCATTAACACCTTTCATTTGATACCCATATCGTACAAACGCATTCTAGATTCAACCCTGATCCACCTTTATGGCTATATCCCTAAATGGCGTCCACCTATAGAACTATGGCCCACTCCCTCATAAAATACTCATTAGTGCCTTTCATTTATTTCATACACATGTCATATAAACACATTCCAGGGTTTCCCTCGGCGCATTTTCCTACATGGTTATTTTCCCTTATGTTGTCACCATAGCTCTCAACTGAGTATGTAATGTTCGGTTACACCCGAACTTAACCTTCCTTACTTGTTTTATTTCAGTTTTACCCCTGAGGAATTTTTTTTTGGATTCTGGGTCAGACACTTAAATCGTCAAGCCTAGATCATTAGGTATCAAAAATATTATTCGCATTTAATTTTTGATCCCTGAATTATTTCGTTTTTGGTTTTGGGTCATATTTTTGGGTTGGATACGAGACATTTAAGGCAGAAAAATAAAAAATATATATAATATAAGTTTGTCTTGCTACTCATACACGCACAAGCCAACATATAATTTGAATTCTCCGTTTTGTAAGTCTTAAGTTGATGAACACGATTAGCCTGTCATTGGGCCACTTGAGGGCAGTGCGCTGCCAAAACGTCCAATTATTATACTTTTCATGAACATGAAATGGTATATTAACTTTGGTCCGATGTTTGTAACGTTGAGAAATGTAGAAGATAGACTCACCATTAAGTATACCGAATTGATGAAGGTGACGAACTGAACTGATATATGCATGTCCGCCTGTCCGTCCGTCTGTCTGTTTGAACGCAAACTAGTCCCTCAAATTTTGAGATATCTCAATGAAATTTGGCACAAGGGTGTATTTTTGTGTTATATTAGACATTTGTCGGATCCGGCAGAATCGGACCACTATAACATATATCTCCCATACAATCGATCGTTCAGATAGAAAGATTTTTGGCAATTTCTCCCTTAATTTCAAATAGAAACTTTAAACTTGGTGATATTTATTCTAATATATCATAGAAGATTTCATGAAAAAATCATTTCGATCGGAGCTATATATAATATATATCCAATACAACCGATCGTTCATATAGAAAAATTTTTGGCCATTTCTCCCTTAATTTAGAAAGTATAAACGTGAAACTTGGTGATATATATTTTAACATAACATAGAACATATTCTGAAAAAATCAATTTTATCGGAGCTATATATAGTATATATTCCATACAACCGATCGTTCAGATAGAAAGTTTTTTGCCAATTTCTCCCTTAATTTCCAATATAAAAACGTTAAATTTAGTGATACTTATTCTAATATATCATAGAAGATTTCATGAAAAAATCACTTTGATCGGAGCTATATGTATATAGTATATACCAACCGATCGTTCAGATAGAAATATTTTTGGCCATTTTATAACGACAGCCTTTCACCATAGGTACTAGTTTGAGTAAATGGTAGCGTGTCTTCGTATCTGTGTGTAGTGTGTCTAGGTTCATGCCTCAGCCGCAATCTTGCGAAGAACGTATCTACACTCCGCTATGACAACATTGTTTCGCTTCCCAAGGCAGTCGGTTCTATGTACCGGAGCAACTTTTTTTTCCGACCAAGGACTGTCATTTCAGTGTGACCCCATCTAATATGTTTCGTCCCTCCCACAAATTGTCATCCTCACAGCAGCTCCTTGCAGCAGGACTGCTCCATATTCTCTTACTCCGGGAAGGCATCGAATCCAATCCGGGTCCGTCTCCTGACCCCGGTCCTGAGAAATGGTTTTGCTGCATCTGCCGGAAAAGAATCTTTTTAGGACGGTCATACTCTGTTCAGTGTGTCTCGTGCAAGGGATGGTTGCATCGGACAAGTTGTTCTGGGCTTGATCCAAAAACCCGACGTCCACGTAACTTTTATAAATCTTTTGTGGCTCCTTGCTGTTCACGCCCAAGGGCGTCGCGTAGTCTACGTCTAAGCGCCCCCCTCCCCCACTACCTTCCAGCAGCCCCGCTGATCAGCAAGTCACAACAAGTACCCGCTGCTGCTCGCGCCCCACGGCGCCAACAACTCAAACAGCTGCTAACACTCATAACTACAATCTTCGTAGTAGAGTCGGAAGCAATGCTGAGCAACAGCCCCTGCCCCCGTCTTCTCCCCTCTATTTTCCGGCAGCAATCGTGTAGATCAGGGAAACAGACTCTTAGTCCCTACCTCCGTTTGCACCGTTTGCCAGCACAGAATTTATATGTTTGCGACTTCCCTAGATGTTCTGGTCTCCGCGACGGCAACCCCCCGGCGGGTTTCATCGCCATGTTGCCAGGTCGCAAACCCAAATCATCCGGGTACCCCAATGCTGGCCCAAGGACGCCCAGTCCTAGGGCCTCAACAGCAATTGAGTCCTGGCCTTCCCCAACCCAGGCGTAGTCACCAGTCACTTACCCCCAGAGTGGCGACGTCTCCCCTTATGCACTTCAGAATTCTGCAGTTAAACTGTAATGGACTAACTGGGAAGATTACGGAGATAGTCGATTCCATGAAGCGGCACAACACCCGCATTGCTGGTATTCAAGAGACTAAACTCACAGCAAGATCTGCATTGCAGACCTGCTCTGGGTATAACGTCCACAGGAAAGACCGCGAGAGCGGAAATGGAGACTGTCTCGCGTTTATCATACACCACTCTGTGCAATATTGTATATTTGATCCTGGCATCGACCGCAGGGACAATGTCTTAGAACGTCAAGGCCTATCTGTCCGGTCAGGCGATGCAAACCTAGAAATCATCAACATCGACATCCCTCCTGTCACCTGTTGCCCCAGTGGATACCGCCCTAATATCAGGGCCTTACTCACTGGCAACAATCGCATTATCTTAGGCGATTTCAATGCCCATCATGATCTATGGCAATCAAGCTTGAGGGCGGACAGTAGGGGTGAGATGTTGGCGGATCAAATAGAAGAAACACGTTCTGCACAATAAACGGAGACGCCCCCACACGTATGGTAGGAAGCTGTCACAGCTCGCCAGATATCTCAATCGTGAGCGCAGAACTCGTAAACTGCGTCAACTGGCAGCCGATGGTAACATTGGCATCCGACCACCTGCCCATACTTATTTCGCTTGAGCGTAACGCCGACTTCATCGTCACTGAAAAACGCACTTTCATAAACTTCAAAAAAGGAAAGTGGGAAGAATATAAATCCTTTACAGACAGCCGCCTAGCTGCCCTCCCTATCCCGACTGATGCCCGCCAAGGGGAGCGTGCCTTCCGTAAGGTCATTAAATCCGCCTCGGCACATTTCATTCCCGCCGGGAGAATTCCCGAAATCCGGCCCCACTTCCCGGCGGAGGCTGCAAACTTAGCGAGAGAATGTGACCTTATAAGACAGCTTGACCCAGGCGACCCCCAAATAAGGGATATAAACCAACGCATCAGATTGCTTGTAGATGAACACAAGCGGGCGAAATGGGAGGAGCACCTAAGAGGTTGTAACCTCTCTACCGGTGTGGGTAAACTTTGGTCCACCGTAAAGTCCCTATCGAATCCGACTAAGCACAAACAAAAAGTTTCCATCGCCTTTGGCGACAAAGTGCTGTCGGACGCGTGAGCGCTTTCTGCCGACAATATATAATGCATCCTACGGTCGACAAAGATAGACGGAGAGCCAATAGACGCGCACATAAACACAAATTCAGCGCGTCACCAATCACCATCACCGCTAAAGAGGTTGAGGACGCCATTGGCCGTGCTAAACCATCCAAAGTAGTGGGCCCAGACGGCATAGCCATGCCGATGCTTAAAAACCTAGGGAAAGAGGGGTTCAAATATTTAGCGCATGTCTTCAATCTGTCTCTTTCCACCTTTGTCATAGCTGAGAAATGGAAAATGGCCAAGGTGGTCCCGCTACTAAAGCCTGGGAAACCAGCTAACATAGGTGAGTCGTATCGTCCGATATCTCTCCTATCGCCAGTGGCAAAGACGCTTGAAGCCATTTTGCTCCCTTATTTCCAAGCAAATTTCCAGCTAGCCCCTCATCAGCATGGCTTCAGAAAACTCCATAGTACTACCACCGCGCTAAATGCCATTAGCACCCAGATAAATTGCGGTTTAAATCAATACCCCCACCATAGAACAGTACTCGTAGCGCTAGACCTATCAAAAGCTTTTGATACGGTCAACCATGGCTCGTTACTGCAGGACCTGGAAGGGTCTACCCTTCCCCCATGTCTTAAAAGGTGGACCGCAAATTATCTGGGTGGTCGGCAGGCATCGGTGCAATTTAGAAACGAAACATCAAAACCAAGGAGAATTAAACAGGGGGTGCCACAGGGTGGGGTCCTATCCACACTTTTGTTTAATTTCTACATATCAAAGCTACCTTCACCACCGGAAGGAGTCTCAATCGTTTCCTACGCCGATGATTGCACAATAATGGCCACAGGCCCAGGCCCAAAGATCGATGCGCTATGCAATAAAATAAACGCCTACCTCCCTGATCTCCCAGTTTTTTCGCCTCGCGAAACCTGGCATTATCACCGACTAAATCTTCCGCGACCTTATTTACAACATGGACGCCCCAAATGTCGACCATTTTGAACATCGACGTCGATGGCACTACGCTACCGACTGTCCGACACCCCAAAATCTTGGGTGTGACGTTTGATCAGGATCTACATTTTGGTGAGCACGCAGCCGCAATTGTTCCGAGAATTCAGAGCCGTAACAAAATCCTCAAATCCCTCGCTGGAAGTACTTGGGGAAAAGATAAAGAAACGCTCATGACTACACACAAAGCAATTAACCAGCCGATTACGTGCTACGCGTCACCCATATGGTCGCCAAGCCTAAAAATCACCCACTGGAAGAAACTACAGGCCTGCCAAAATACTGCTCTCAGAATCGCCACGGGCTGTCTTCTTATGTCCCCAGAACATCATCTGCATAATGTGGCGAGAATACTCCCCATCAGGGAGAGAAATGAGATGCTGACCAAACAGTTCCTGTTGAATACCCAGAAACCTGGGCATCCCAACAGACATCTGATTGATGAACCAGCACCCCCTAGGGGCTTAAGGAGTTATCTCCGAAAGCATTTTGAGGAAAAACGGCACCTGAGAACCCAGCCGTATGAAGTGAAAAAACACAAGCAGGTCCTTGGTGAACTCCATAAACAGGCGTCGGACCTTTATGCCGGGAATTGCCCGGTGAATCCAGTACTTAACGAAAATTATCCAAAACTTGCGGAAGAGGAACGCATACTCCCCAGGGAAACGCGTGTCACTCTTGCTCAAGTTCGTTCTGGATACTGTAACAGGTTAAACTCTTACCTATCCAGAATCAACCCCGACATACAAAATGTATGCCCCGCTAGCAATGTGTCCCCACATGACACCAACCATCTCTTCAATTGTAATGTGGAACCAACGCCTCTAACACCCCTTTCCTTAAGGTCCACCCCTGTTGAAACGGCAAGTTTCCTTGGACTCCCGTTAGAGGATATTGATGACAATTTGTGATCGGTCGCGGCTATTAGGTGGGGCGAGCATTGCTACAACAACAACAACAACATTGTTGCAGCGGAAGTGACCAGTCGCTTCGGCATCAGGTGGTTTTTAGCTGCAACAATGTTGCCAAAGGTATAGCTACATTGCGTTGAGGGCACGAACGAAATGTATCTGTGTAGGTGTTATTTTGTGTGAACGTACAATTGTGTGAATGTATGATTGTGTGAATGCATAAAGAAAAGTACGGGAAAGCCGAAAGTAAGTAGCTTGTATGTGTTAAAACTATCCGTTTTGGGTATCTTTCCTTACCACGGCGGTAGAGATAAAAAGGCAGAACGTTAGACAACGGCCAAAGTTTGGTTGAATCAGTGTCCAGTGAAAGTGCCAGTTCGCTAAGCGCGAGTGAAAAAAATAAAAAATAAAACAAGTAAGGAAGGTTAAGTTCGGGTGTAACCGAACATTACATACTCAGTTGAGAGCTATGGTGACAACATAAGGGAAAATAACCATGTAGGAAAATGAGCCGAGGGAAACCCTGGAATGTGTTTGTATGACATGTGTATCAAATGAAAGGCACTAATGAGTATTTTATGAGGGAGTGAGCCATAGTTCTATAGGTGGACGCCATTTAGGGATATAGCCATAAAGGTGGATCAGGGTTGACTTTAGAATGCGTTTGTACGATATGGGTATCAAATGAAAGGTGTTAATGAGTATTTTAAAAGGGAGTAATCCTTAGTTTCATAGGTGGACGCCGTTTCGAGATATTGCCACAAAGGTGGACCAGGGGTGACCCTAGAATTTGTTTGTACAATATGGGCATCAAACGAATGGTGTTAATGAGTATTTTAAAAGGGAGTGGGCCTTAGTTCTATAGGTGGAAGCCGTTTCGAAATATCGCCATAAAGGTGGACCAGGGGTGACTCTAGAATGTGTTTGTACGATATGGGTATCAAATTAAAGGTATTAATGAGGGTTTTAAAAGGGAGTGGTGGTTGTTGTATAGGTGGTCGCCTTTTCGAGATATCGCCATAAAGGTGGACCAGGGGTGACTCTAGAATGCGTTTGTACGATATGGTGGGTCAGGGTGACTCTAGAATTCGTTTGTGCAATATGGGTATCAAACGAAAGGAGTTAATGAGTATTTTAAAAGGGAGTGGGCCTTAGTTCTATAGGTGGACGCCTTTTCGAGGTATCGCAATAAAGGTGGACCAGGGGTGACTCTAGAATATGTTTGTACGATATGGGTATGGGGATAATGAATCTACGAGTTTAAGGCTTTCAGGTGTTTACTTTAATTCATTTTGTAAATGCTTACTACACTAAGACAATTTTAATTCATTTGCATGTTATCTACTAAAAGTAAGGAAATATAGTTATTTAATAAAGGTATAATTTTAATGTGAATATTTGGTGTCGATTTTAAATGCGCGTGCCGGCGTTTCGATGACGAGATGATATGAGAATGTTGATTGAAAACTTTTTCTTCTTTTTGCCAAGTGCACTTGTATTTCGTTTTGTTTCGTTCTTTCGCTTTTGCTGGGTTACCAGCGTAGTTCGATTGTTTAGGTTGCCACAGAGGTCCCCCCAGACTTTACGTCCTGAAACGGACGGGAAGTCTTATTTTGCGACCGCGGCTATTAGTAGGCGTTTCATTTGTGGTGATCGTCGATGAGTTGGTCGCTTGGGTGGAATTCTGAGCGATTGGAATCGTTTGAGATGGGATGTCTGGTTTATCTGATGATGGTATTACTGCAGCTCCTTGGGTTGAGCTTTGTGGTGTTATGACTGTCGGCGATTGCGTATGTTGTTGTTGTACTTCCATAAATGCGGGTTTTAATCTATCTATAGATATATTTACTCGATTGTGATTTATTTCGACGTTAAAATACTTTGAGTGTTTAGAAATTACGAGGTACGGGCCATCGTACGGCGGTTGGAATGCTGGTCTGGTTTTGTCGTTGCGCACGAATACATGAGTTGCGTCGGCTAATTTGCTGAATACAAAAGCTTTCGTAACGTCGTGATTTGCCGTTTGACTTGGGCGTACCTTCTGCATTATATCTGTGAGTTGTCTAGCGAAATCTGATTGCGGTATGTGGTTGTCGCTCTCATTGAAAAACTGACCTGGTAACCGTAGATTAGTGCCGTAAACGAGTTGCGCAGCTGTGGTTCTGATGTCAGGTTTAAATGCGGAGCGAAGGCCTAGTAACAATATAGGCAGATGATCAACCCAATCATTTCGTTCGATACACGTAATTGCAGTTTTGAGGGTTCGATGCCATCGTTCGATGATTCCGTTCGCCTGTGGATGATATGCTGTTGTACGCAGATGTGTTATGCCTAGCATGCGTGACAGCTCCTTGAAGAGTTGGGACTCAAACTGCCTTCCTTGGTCGGTAGTGATGCGGGTTGGTATGCCAAATCGTGAGAACCAAATGTTGACTAGTTTTTTGGCTACTGTTTCTGCGCATATGTCGTGAATCGGTATTGCCTCAGGCCAGCGAGTGTACCTGTCAATGATCGTGGGGCAGTACTGGTAATCTTTAGATGGCGGTAATGGACCTATTATGTCCACGCTAATGTGCTCAAACCTGGTTGATGGTAACGGTATTGGCTGTAACGGAGATCGGACGTATTTGCTAACCTTAGATCGTTGGCAGCTGAGGCATCGTTGAACTATGTTCGCTATTTCCTTTCCCATGTTCGGCCAGACGAAGCGTGCCTTGATGAGCTTGGTGGTTGCTCGAACACCACCGTGCGATATACCATGCATCTTGTCGACGATATTCCTACGGAATGATTTTGGTATGAATGGACGTACCTCTGCCGTGGAGACATCGCAGCAGATTTTATATTTCGTGCCTGGTAAGCGTATCCATTTCAATTGGAGGGAAGTATTACCTTCTATTAGCGTTTTTAATTCCGGACATTTCTTTTGTTGTTCGGCGATATGATTAAAGCCGATTGTTATTGGCTCGATTGCTTCTATACGCGACAGTGCGTCGGCGGTTGTATTTTCAATGCCAGAAACGTGAACGATGGTCGTGGTAAATTGACCTATAAAATCTAGTTGTCGCAGCTGCCGTGGTGACGCCTTTTCCGGCTTTTGCTTAAATGCGTAAACGAGTGGTTTATGATCCGTTCGTATCTCGAAAGGTCTCCCCTCTAAAAAGCAACGAAAGTGCTTTATGGCCATATATATTGCGAGCAACTCCCTGTAGTAGGTGCTATACCTCCGTTGGGTATCGGTCAACTTTTTGCTATAAAATGCCAGTGGCTGGAGATTATTGTTAACGATTTGGTGGAGTGCAGCACCAATAGCAGTATCGCTGGCGTCTGTGCACAGCGATATTTTAGCGTTTGTCGCTGGGTGAACGAGGAGGGTTGCGTTTGCCAATTGCTTCTTGCACTCATTAAAATGGTTCGTGGTTTCGTCATTGAATTTAATAGGAGTGCTATCGTTTTTACGGTTCCCCGGAATTAAAGTGATTAAAGGTATTTGATGACGTACTGCATTGGGAACGAGACGGCGGTAAAAGTTGATCATCGCCAAGAATCGCCGTAGTTCTTTGGCAACTTTGGGGAGTGGAAAATTTGTGATGGCTTGCACTTTTTCAGGCAATGGTTTAATGCCTTCCGCTGTGACAACGTGCCCGAGAAAATCTATCTGATTTTGCATGAATTTGCATTTTTTGAGGTTAATAGTCAAGTGGAATTGCCGTAAACGTTCAAAAACTTGTCGCAATTGGATTTTATGTTCGTCAACGCTTTCTGAACCGATGCACACGTCATCGATGTAAACAAAAACAAATTCCAGTCCTCGAAAAACAGCATGCATGAACCGTTGGAATGTTTGTGCAGCATTGCACAGACCAAATGTCATGTGCGTAAACTCAAATAGCCCGAATGGCGTGGTTATTGCCGTTTTCGGGATGTCGCTGGGCTCGATTGGAATTTGGTGATAAGCGCGGTTTAGGTCAATTTTGCTGAAAACCCGTTTTTTGTATAGGAAGTGTGTGAAGTCTTGTATATGTGGCAGTGGATAACGATCCGGTACTGTTTGGGCGTTGAGGGCGCGATAGTCGCCACATGGTCGCCACTCGCCACTTGCCTTCTTTACCATGTGTAGTGGGGAAGCGTACGAACTTTTAGACGGGCGACAAATTCCGAGTCCGGTTAAGTATTCAAACTCGTCTTTTGCCGCTTTGAGTTTGTCTGGGGCGAGTCGTCTAGGTCGGGCAAAAACAGGTGGACCCTTTGTTTCAATGCAGTGAGTTACACCCGCTTGAGTTTTGGAAGGAGCTGGTGCGTTCATGTCGGTGATTTCACCAAACTCACCGAGCAGATGTGCGATTTCGTTGGGAATTTGGCACTCGTTGATTGTTGGCTGTTCGAGGCTACATACGCGCGGTGGGTTCGTTTGTAATGCCTTGTCGATAAGTATGGAGCTCGCGATGTCTACTATGAGGTTGAAATGACGAAGGAAATCGACGCCGATAATAGCGTACCTCGTTTCTGCGATGACGAAGTCCCACGTAAATATTCGTGTGAGACCTAAGTCGAGTGTTCGTTGTGTTACACCATATGTTTTGATGGGTGTGCCATTAGCTGCGAAGAGTGGGCTGCCTTTAAAATTTGACAAACGGCATGCCCGGGTTGGGGGAATCACAGAAACCTCTGCTCCGGTGTCGATTAGGAACAGTTGCTTCGATTTCCTATCGGGTATAAAAAAACGTTTAGATTTGATGAATTCTGAAAACTTTACCTCTAATTCGCATTGGGACCGATTGTTTGATGATTTTATTTTGCCGCAACCGTCGAAAATGCCCGTTGCGGCCGTGCTCAGTTTTTTGTTGCCTTTGTAGCTTTCGATGAAAAATCGCAAGGACTGCGACACTTACGAGCTTGCGTTCCGTATTGGCGATGATACCAACAAGTCGGAGATTGTTCCACCTTTGCCGTGCCGTACGGTGTATTAGTGCGTTTAGCTGTGCTTCGTGAACGTTCACGTGGTCGACTGCGACTGTTGAGTGTTAACTGATTTAGCTTGCTGTTGATGCTGTCAAGTATGGCTTCTTGCTTTTCCGCTCGTCTTTCTAGCTCGGACACACGATTGGATGATGTTTCGACAGCGCTGATGGCGCATCCCCTAGCTGGTGGTGATGCGTTCGAGTCTCGGCTTAGTGCATCTAGTACTGAGTCTGCGATGATTGCGAGTTGATGCAATGGCGTGCTGCGTTGTGCCTGTAGCATGCCGGCGATAACGGCGCGTGCTGATTCAGGTAGCTGTTTGAGCCAGTATTGCTGGATAACTGACTCGTCTTTAGTGGCATTCGTTCGTTGCATTTGGCTCAGCAAATGGCTTGGTTTACTGTCGCCAAGGTGTATGCCGGTTAACTTATCGAGTCGGACCATAGCAGAATCGCTGAATTTCTCGATTATGGCTTTTTTAAGCGTAGCATAAGGGGCTGTTGTGGGTGGGCAGCGCACTAAATCAAAAACTTGGTCTAAAATGAAGTCGTCAGCATGTGCTATAATAGCTGTGTACTTATCCTTTTCCTTACGTACGCCAAAACCATGGAGTTCAAACCACGCGTCGATTTTAATAAACCATGACTCTATGTTGTATTTGGAATTAAGCTTGGGAAACGGTAACTTCCCAAATACCGCATTTATTTGCGGTCTATCGGCGTTTTCGTCGTTAGCACCGCCGTTGGCGCCGACGTTGCTGCCGCCTCCTGCAGCCGCTGCGGCTTTTGCTGCTTCGTCATCGCTCATTTTGCCAGAGGTCGAAAGTGTCGTTGAGAACCGTTATGATGTATGCCGTTATGGTCACGTTGTAATACCTACGCCTTTCTGCTGTGGGTCCAAATGCCGGTTCGCCCACCGTACAATCTCACTTGAATCGTCGTTTGCTTTAAGATTCACTATCACCGCGTTTTTATTTCGGGGTCACCACTTTATGGGGATAATGAATCTACGAGTTTAAGGCTTTCAGGTGTTTACTTTAATTCATTTTGTAAATGCTTACTACACTAAGACAGTTTTAATTCATTTGCATGTTATCTACTAAAAGTAAGGAAATATAGTTATTTAATAAAGGTATAATTTTAATGTGAATATTTGGTGTCGATTTTAAATGCGCGTGCCGGCGTTTCGATGACGAGATGATATGAGAATGTTGATTGAAAACTTTTTCTTCTTTTTGCCAAGTGCACTTGTATTTCGTTTTGTTTCGTTCTTTCGCTTTTGCTGGGTTACCAGCGTAGTTCGATTGTTTAGGTTGCCACAATGGGTATCAAACGAAAGGTGTTAATGAATCTTTTGAAAGGGCGTGGGGCTTAGTTCTAAAGATGGACGCCTTTTCGAGATATCGTCATAAAGGTGGACCAGGGGTGACTCTAGAATGAGTTTGTACGATGTGGGTATCAAATTAGAGGTATTAATGAGAGTTTTAAAAGGGAGTGGTGGTAGTTGTATATGTGAAGGCGTTTTCCAGATATCGACCAAAATGTGGACCAGGGTGACCCAGAACATCATCAGTTGGATACCGCTAATTTATTTATATATGTAATATCTGCCAAGATTTTAAGGGTTTTTTATTTCGCCCTGCAGAACTTTTTCATTTTCTTCTACTTAATATGGTAGGTGTTACAACCAGTTTATAAAGTTTTTTCTGAAGTTATATTTCGCGTCAATAAAACAATCCAATTACCTTACCATGTTTCATCCCTTTTTTCGTATTTGGTATAGAATTATGGCATTTTTTTCATTTTTCGTAATTTTCGATATCGAAAAAGTGGGCGTGGTCATAGTCGGATTTCGATCATTTTTCATACCAAGATAAAGTGAGTTCAAGTAAGCACGTGAACTAAGTTCATTAAAGATATGTCGATTTTTGCTCAAGTTATCGTGTTAACGGCCATGCGGAAGGTCAGACGAACGACTGTGTATGAAAACTGGGCGTGGTATCAACCGATTTCGCCCATTTTCACAGAAAACAGTTAGCGTCATAAAATCTATGCCCCCACCGAATTTCAAAAGGATTGGTTAATTTTTGTTCGACTTATGGCGTTAAAAGTATCCTAGACAAATTAAATGAAAAAGGCCGGAGCCACGCCCATTTTCAAATTTTCTTTTATTTTTGTATTTTGTTGCACCATATCATTACTGGAGTTGAATCTTGACATAATTTACTTATATACTGTAAAGATATTAAATTTTTTGTTAAAATTTTACTTTAAAAAAAATTTTTTTTAAAAGTGGGCGTGGTCCTTCTCCGATTTTGCTAATTTTTATTAAGCGTATATATAGTAATAGGAGTAACGTTCCTGCCAAATTTCATTATGATATCTTCAACGACTGCCAAATTACAGCTTGCAAAACTTTTAAATTACCTTCTTTTAAAAGTGGGCGGTGCCGCGCCCATTGTCCAAAATTTTACTAACTTTCTATTCTGCGTCATAAGTTCAATCCATCTACCAAGTTTCGTCTCTTTATCTGTCTTTTGTAATGAATTATCGCACTTTTTCTGTTTTTCGAAATTTTAGATATCGAAGAAGTGGGCGTGGTTATAGTCCGATATCGTTCATTTTAAATAGCGATCTGAGATGAGTGCTCAGGAACCTACATACCAAATTTCATCAAGATGCCTCAAAATTTACTCAAGTTATCGTGTTAACGGACGGACGGACGGACGGCCGGACGGACATGGCTCAATCAAATTTTTTTTCGATCCTGATTATTTTGATATATGGAAGTCTATATCTATCTCGATTCCTTTATATATGTACAACCAACCGTTATCCAATCAAACTTAATATACTCTGTGAGCTCTGCTCAACTGAGTATAATAGAAGAAAAATTTAAGTTTTCAAGTGAAGTGCGCGAATAAATTCGCAAGTTAAGGGGTCCTGTTCCTAAAACAGTGTTGTGCGCGCCGCAAAGTCTCGCGAAACGTACCAAAAACCAAGGAAGGCAATCCCATCAACAGCCAAGCGGGCTATGATCAAGACTCGCACCCGGAATACTCTTGGTAAGTCTAGCCATGATTTTTATCGTCTGGCGTGCCCACTGAGAACTTGGCGTCCACATAGCCAAGTTTTCAATCAAGCCAAAAGCAAAATTGCAGATTTATGTTCACGCCTCCATACAGAGATATGTATTTAGGTGAGCACATAAACCCTGCAATGCAAACAATTAACAAACATATGTAGACACGTTTGTAATATCAGTTTTTTTTGTAACATCAGTTTTTTTTATTGGTTTAATAAGTTTGCTTTTTGAATTTTCGCAATTCACCTCAAAACAACACAGTGGACACTGTCGTTGGTTGGACGAAGGCACAACTTGGCAACAACAACATCGAGGAATTTATGCTAACAATACGTCAAACACAACAAAAACACGGTGGTAAGACGACACGTCGACAACACCATATTTTTCTTGGCAACATTATATATTATGTTGCAAAAACAACACATTTGACACGGATCCAGAAACACACAGCTACCACGTAAGTTCAGGGCATTAATGACGGCCAATACCGATCTGCTGAATCCAAAGCAGAAGGAACAACAACAATATTGTTGGCGACCGCTAGCAACAGATACGGGAAAAATTAACACTGTACAAGTTCGTTGGTAGAAGCAACTACAACATACAAGGAGTAGATTTCAGCAACATCTCAACAACCCCGGGCGCAGCAACCTCAGATTTGGAGTCACTTTTTGATAGTGTTTTATTTTTTATAACTTGTAAAAATTACCTTTTTTTTAATATTTAGATTAATAGTTTAATACGAGAGGGTGAGGGCATAAGAAAACATTTCTAATTCGGTTCAAACATCTTTCTTTAAATTTCTCCGAGTTTCACTTTAATTTAAATCTACCTTTTTGCCAATTACATAGTTCCTTTCACTTTCAGTTTAATTTTGTTTTTTTTTCGTTCCACCTATTCATTATTATGAAGTTCATTTGGCTTCTTATTATTTTGTCTTAAATAAAAAAAATAAAAGTAAGGCGCGATAACCTCCGAAGAGATCTAAGGCCGAGCTTCTCTTCCAATTTGCGTCGTGCTCCTCTTGGTTTTCCCTACAAATTGGCCGGACGGGACCTACATGTTTTATGCCGACTCCGAACGGCATCTGCAAAGCAGATGAGTTTTCACTGAGAGCTTTTCATGGCAGAAATACACCCGGAGTACTTGCCAAACACTGCCGAGGGGCGACCCCGCTTAGAAAAATTTTCTTCTAATTGAAAAATCTTATTTCTAAAATTTTGATGTTGCTTTGCCCGGGAGTTGAACCCAGGGCATACGGTGTGATAGGCGGAGCACGCTACCATCACACCACGGTGGCCGATTATTACGATAATTTTTAATCACTCTTCTTATCGGGATACTCTTCCCACGTTTATTTTTCAGCGCATAGTTTTTACTTTTGTTTTTTTGTAACTGGTTTTTTTTTATACCTACGTTTTTTTTTTGGTTGCCACACGGAAATGTTTGCGAGAATCCTTCTTGCAAATAGGTCCTCTTGTAATTAACACTAATTTTTAACACTGAACACAGATATACATTTTTTCCTGTCCTAACAATCAAAACGAAAATTAGCACATGGTTCACCCCGGGCATAGATTTCATGCTACCAACTAAACGATTCTCCAAGATCACCATCGAGTGATCTTGCTGAGTAATTGAGTGACAAATATATGTTTGAGTCTTTTTTTTTCCTTTCAGCATAGGTATCTGCTCAACTGCAGCGGCGCCGTTAAAGTACGAGAGACCGGTGAGTGCAATTGAAGAATTTGATATTTATGTTTATATCAACGTACATGTGTATGAACATGTATTGAGATCGATTTATGAATTATGAGAAAACAGAAGATTAGAAGAAAGAAGAAACAATGTTAGAATAGATGTCCATACATAACTACGACAATTATACAAACATACATATTTTACTTATTTGCTTGCAAGCTCAGTTGCTTTTTAGTTTTTTTCTCTACTTCCTTGTATTTGTCCATTTACGGTAGGTCAGGGATTAGGGTTTTGTTTTTGCGTTTCGTTTTTTTTGTTTATATTATTTTCTCGTTTAAGAAATTTTTAATTTGTATCTTAAGGATTTAGAATTAGCTCCTAGTAATAACAGTGCATTAGGGTGGCCTCACAAATTTTTAATTTTTTTATTTGAGTTCAGACACTCTATTAGTCGTAGGTATTTTGTATTTCGTCTTGCACTCTCATGAATTTTTAATATTCATTAATAATAAAATTTAGCATTAAGTTTGAGCAATTTTTTTGGTATTGTTACTTCGAGTAAATTTTTGAAATCCTTGTCAAAATATTTTGTATTAAACTCGGAGTTTAAATATTTTTTTTGAATTTACTGAACTATTAGCAGGGTGCTAGTTGATAATTTGTAAGCCAAAAACTTTGTAAATAAATTATAAGAATTATGTTTGGATGAAAATTTTAGATCTTTTCATAATGCAGGGCTAAAGTTTTAAGTTTGGTGTTGGTGCTGCGCTTGTGTGCAGAAAGGTTAGATGAAGGTTAGTGTTTAGGAAAAATGACTGAGTGACAAGGGACAGACTCATGTCAGGTTTGGGGGCACTGTAAGGTAAACAGGAGTCAGCACATTGCCCACGGTGCAGTGTAAGTAAGTTGCACTGCAGAGGGAGGGTAGACTCCACCTGACAGGACAGGCCTTCATCTTTTTCTACCCCTTACGCTTTCCCCCCGATAACTTTGCCCCTCACGTTTATTTCTATCTTTTCCAGCTTTTTCTCTCCTTTCTATACGCATGCAGGTATGAACCCTCTTTTTGTTCATGTGGCTGCGGGTAAGGTCGGTGGTGAAATACCCCGCCCAAGACGACGAGCTAGACTGGGCCCGCAAGCATACCTGCTTGCCGCCGCTCCTCACCACCCCAACAAGCCAGCCACGTAGCAATGGCGCCCAACGATAATAGCCCGATCCTCTTTTTATTTCCTACCTTTTTAAACTAACTCTATTTTTCACTATTCCTTCATTTTCCCACTTTTATTCCAGATTTCCTGTTTTTTTTTATCCTATGTTCCTTTCAAACCCAATCCTTATTTCCGTCTTTTGACAGAACAGGGACAGTCATGATGGCAACGCCGATTGGGTTCATCTGATCGACAAGTGTCATCATGACCAGAGGATAGTGATTAGCTGAGTGTCCATGTCAGGGTTCCTTTGTTGAACTTCAACAGCTCGACAAAGTGGTAACTGGTATGACACTTAGCTAGCGACGGACTTAGGTAGGAGATCGTGGCGAGCTGTTCAAGCTACCTTACCGGGAGACCAGCACTGCCGGTAAGTGAGGTTTACAGTCGTCGCCACGATATTTAGGAGAAGGAGGTGTGACATCCACACATAGGAATAAGTTCTTGAACGTGAAGTGCCACACTTCCACGGACTGCACGATTGAACAGACTTCAAATACATAGAGACGGACTAACCACCTTCGCTGAACCTTCGCCAAGGCAGCACCACATACACCAATACAGATAAATTCAATTTCATTTTTTAACTTTTGATTTCAAATTCAAAAATTTAATATTCTTGAAGTTTCGAGGTTATTCAAAATTTTTTTTTTTTACTGAATATTTCTTAGGAGGATTATTTCCAAACATCTTGTTTGAATTGCGTTTTTTTTTTGTTGAAAATTTACATCTAACTAGTTCACACACACAAACATAGTGTTAGAGATTGGTCTTAGTTTTAGTTTAATTTTGTTTTCAGTTTTATCCCTGAGGAATTTTTTTTTTGGATTCTGGGTCAGACCCTTAAATCGTCAAGCCTAGATCATTAGGTATCAAAAATATTATTCGCATTTAATTTTTGATCCCTGAATTATTTTGTTTTTGGTTTTGGGTCATATTTTTGGGTTGGATACGAGACATTTAAGGCAGAAAAATAAAAAAAAGTTTGTCTTGCTACTCGTACACGCACAAGCCAACATATAATTTGAATTCTCCCTTTTGCAAGTCTTAAGTTTCTATTGTTTCGATTATCATATACATAATATTTTACACCCAAACAAACATTGTTTGAATTCTCACACACATACACACGCACATAGCCCCTGAATTTAACTTCAGTTTTAATAAATTTTTTTTTATATACTTAAAAATTTTTGTTTTTGATATTAACGTGTAAGTTTTTTTTTTCTTCTTTCCTCATACGCATAAACCCACAAATCACTTGAGTTACCATACACATACATACATACACACAAATCTATTACTTAATAATTGAATTGAATATTTATATCTATTATTTAATATCCTTTATTTATATATTTTTTTTTAATTGGGTTTTGGGTGAATTTGGACCTGTTATCTTATAGTATTTACTTTTTAATTATTTGGATCTGCAAATACAAACAGATTGTTTTTATAGGAATATTTTCTTTGCATCTAATTTTTTTTCTTTTTCGCATAATTTTTTTCTTCTTTTTTTTCCATTTGGGTTGCGGTCGGGATATCGTTTCCTTGGAGGTATTAGGGTGTCCGGGACTAAATCTCTAGTTCGCTCTTTTTATTTTTCGATTGCTCTTGCGTTTTTTTGGTTATTGGTTAAAAGTTTCGCCGCTGCAGATAGTGAATGTCCGACCAAGGCCAGGACAAACATACCGAGGAAAGGCCTTTTGGGAGATTGGGAATTTTAGATTCCAATAGGCGTGTTACAAGGAGTCGTGCCAGGGCTCTTGAAAATCAGATTGCTGGCTCACTTTTCACACAAATTGACACAGGCATTCCGAGGCCCATAGACTTTGTCCCTACGGACTATTTTAATAGGTGCGCGTCGCGGATTTTTGGATCTTTTGGCCCTGATCGCCCGCTGAGGGTCTCTGTCGCGAACGGGATGTCATTCAACGAGTTAGATAATAGCCTAAACTTCTCCCAAAAAATCGATTTGGTGTGCCAAATGGTCGATAGGGAAAACGTAGGTGCTTAGGTGGGTGATGTTCCGGCGCAGAACGCACCATCAACGAATGTCGGCACTAGCCTTAATGCTCCTCAAAGCCACACCGCCCAAAATGCAAATAATGTCGAACAGCTGAGCCGAATGATAGTGATAATGGCGCAACAAAACGACTTGGTGGCGCAAATGGCAAATGAGGTAATGAGCATTAAGACCAGTCTCGATAACCTTGGTGGCCGCGTAGAAGACATAGCAACGTCTGCGCAAGCGCCTGTACATCGGTCCGCCTTGGCATCAACGCCCGAGCCTCAGAGCCGGAGAGGGGGAAACGCAGAGCGCGTCAATGAGCCAAAGGTCAGTTACAGTACCGGGCGAGATGCCAGCGATCCTCCCAGGTGGAAGAAGCTCGACCTTGAAAAGTGGCACATCAAATTCGATGGAACAAGTAAAGGTATAAGCGTCGAAAGCTTCATCTTTCGGGTGGAAAGGATGCGCGAGCAGCATAATGTGTGAGCCTAGAAACTCCCTTCCCCACCAGAAGGAGTTACAATCGTTTCCTATGCTGACGACTGCACGATTATGGCTTTAGGACCCGGCCCTTCAATTGATGAATTAGTTTCTAAAAGAAACAGCTATCTCCCCAATATTTCCGGTTTCTTCACCTCGCGCAACTTGGCATTATCACCGGCAAAACCCACGGCCACCCTGTTTACAATGTGAAAGGAACAGATGTCGCAAATATTCGACGTACGCGTCGATGGTGTCACACTACCGACTGTCAGTTACCCAAAGATCTTAGGGGTAACGTTCGATAATACTCTCACCTTCAAGGCTCATGCCAGCGAGATTGTTCCTAAAGTACAAAGTCTCAACAAAATCCTCAAGTCTTCTGCCGGCAGCACATGGGCAAAAGATAAAGAAACGTTGCTAACCACGTTCAAACCAGGACATCCTAGCAAACAACTCCTCGATTTAGCACCACCTCCACGGAGATTAAGGGAACATCTCCTAAAGCACTATGACGAGATCCGGCACCTGCCAACACAGCCGTTTGATCCAAGCAAACACAAGCAGGCCCTTAGCCAAATTCACGCAGAATCGGTAAACTCTTTTGACAGGACGCGCCCGGTAAACCCCTTTATTAATATGCAATATCCCACCCTTGCAGAAAAAGAAAGCACACTACCAAGGGAGATACGAGTCACCCTGGCCAAACTTTGTTCTGGATACTGTAACAGGTTAAACTCTTACTTTTCCCCGATATACGTAATGTATGTCCTGCATGTGATGTGTCCCCAAATGACACGAACCATCTTTTCAATTGTAATGTGGAACCTACGTCTCTAACACCTATCACCCTATGATCCGCCCCTGTTGAAACAGCCTTGGACTCCCGTTAGAGGACGTTGATGACAATTTGTGAGTGGTCGTGCCCATTGAATGGGGCGAAGCACTGTTAATACAACAACAAGGACAACAACCCTTAATCGTTAATGCTGCATATGTTTCTTTCTATTCTATTAATCTAGTTTCACCCTCAGCTGATGATATTTCTTCTGTAGCTGAGCAGGTTTAGACCTCGTCGCTTGGCAAACCACTGCCCATCAATGACTCGGTCAAAAAAAAAAATTTTTTTTTTAAAAATGTAAATAAAAAAATTAATGAATAAAAAATAATAATGAACACGATTAGCCTGTCATTGGGCCACTTGAGGGCAGTGCACTGCCAAAACGTCCAATTATTATACCTTTCATGAACATGAAATGGTATATTAACTTTGGTCCGATGTTTGTAACGTTGAGAAATGTAGAAGATAGACTCACCATTAAGTATACCGAATTGATCAGGGCGACGAACTGAATTGATATAGCCATGTCCGCCTGTCCGTCCGTCTGTCTGTTTGAACGCAAACTAGTCCCTCAAATTTTGAGATATCTCAATGAAATTTGGCACAAGGATTTGTATTATATTAGACATTTGTCGGATCCGGCAGGATCGGACCACTATAACATATATCTCCCATACAACCGATCGTTCAGATAAGACGATTTTGGTCATTCCTGCCGCAATTTAGAAAGTATAAACATAAAACTCGGCGATATATATTCTAATATAAAAAAAATCACTTTGATCGGAGCTATATATAGTATATATCCCATACGACCGATCGTTCAGATAGAAAGATTTTTGGCAATTTCTCCCTTAATTTCCAATATAAAAACGTTAAACTTGGTGATATTTATTCTAATATATCATAGAAGATTTCCAGAAAAAATCACTTTGATCGGAGCTATATGTATATAGTATATACCTATCCCGTACAAACTATCGTTCAGATAGAAATATTTTTGGCCATTTTGTAACGACAGCCTTTCACCATAGGTACTAGTTTGAGTGAATGGTAGCGTGTCTCCGTATCTGTGTGTAGTGTGTCTAGGTTCATGCCTCAGCCGCAATCGTGCGAAGAACGTATCTACACTCCGCTATGACAACATTGTTGCAGCGGAAGTGACCAGTCGCTTGAGCGCGTCAACGGTCAGTTACAGTACCGGGCGAGATGCCAGCGATCCTGCCAGGTGGAAGAAGCTCGACTTTGAAAAGTGGCACATCAAATTCGATGGAACAAGTAAAGGTATAAGCGTCGAAAGCTTCATCTTTCGGTTGGAAAGGATTCGCGGGCAACACAATATTTCCTACTTTCAGCTTTTCACGGAATTTCATTGTCTGGTTTCCGGCGGTGCCTCGAAGTGGTATTGGCAGGTCCTTGAACACTATGCGGAGGAGCCGAACTTTTGCTACTTGGAGCTAAAGTCCGAGCTGCTGAGCCAATTCAAGACTGCCGAGTCCGACTATGAAATCATCCGTGAAATCATGGAGAGGAAACAAATGCCCGCGGAAGCTTTCGACGACTTTTATGCCGAAGTCCATAACATGACATTCCGTTTGCGGAAGAGAATCCCTGAGAGGGAATTAGTTGGCATAATTAGTAGAAATCTTAAACCGTACCTAGCCAACCTGACCTTCACCATTAAAATGGACTCGTTGGCGAAGCTCAAAGCTGAGTGTAAGAGAGCGGAAAAACTCATTAAGGAAAATAAGAGCCGGTCCAGACCAGTTAATGAGATAGGGTTCGGACAGCCCGATATACTGGGAGTATGAAATATCAACCACAACCTCAACCCCTAAACCATAACCCAGCCAATCCCAATAGTATTCGTCCTTCTGTTAGTCCTGCGTCTAAGTCGACTTTGAATTCCTTTTGTGCTTCTCCCTTCCACTTGATGTTGTGTTTTTCGTGCGGTATGCCGGTGGATCACTTTGTGAAAAACCCGGCAGAAGCCCAAAAGCCGAATAAGTTTTCGTCCTCGTTTCACAATATGGTCTGTTTTGCTTGTGGTAGTGATTCGTCCTTTTGTGTATTTAAGCCTCAGCAGGGAAACTCGAGACTGGCGGAGTTGACCGGGGACTCCAGCCAGAAGACAGACAACCCGGCAACCCAGCAGTAAAGATTTTGAAGAAGGAAATGAAAGAGAATAAAGTTAAGGTAGAGGAAAGAATAACAGAAAAACGGGAGGTCAAAAGTTTGCACCAGAGAAAGTTAGATTACGAGGAGGCAACACGTAGAATTTTTTGTGAAACAATACTAAATAATAGGAGAAATAGGAATTTTAAAAAGATAGAAAAGATGAGGGAGAAGGGGAAATATTTCAAACGTTTAAGAAATAAAATAATTTCAACAATTGTGACTGTAAAAGGCGATAACAGATTATTCGCCAAAACCGCGATAGGAGGTAGGGAATTTTTAGCTCTCTTGGACTCAGGAGCGAGTGCCAGCTGTTTGGGGAAAGGCTCAGCGGCACTCCTGTGGGGTAAAGAGGCCTTGATTGTGCCGATCAGAGGCCAAAATATCCGGACCGCGAACGTAGAGGAGACCGCCGTGGTAGGGGTCATAAAGTTACCAGTCGTGTGGGATAATACGACCAGAGAATTGGAATTTTTGATAGTTCCTGATCTGCAACAGGAAGTATATTTTGGGATAGACTTTTGGCAGGCCTTTAATATGAGTGTTGTGAGTAAAGGCATGAATGGGAATGTGTGCCCAAATGTTGCCAGTGTGGCGGAGCTTGTACCCGCCGAAGGTGACTTGTCTTTCGATGCCGTGGAACACGTTTAAACAACGGAACAGCATAATATGTTGGAGCATGTGAAGGCCCAATTCCCGTCCTTCGCGGTACTGGGGTTAGGCCGGACAGACAAAGAGGAAAACTTTATCGAGGTGGTGGACGAGAATCTGCCAGTCAAGCAACGCCACTATCCAATATCACCAGCCATACAAAAATTAATATATGCAGAGTTGGACAGGATGTTAGGCATGGGAGTAATAGAGGAGTCCAACAGCAGCTGGAATTCACCGGTCTCCTTGGTCATTAAAGGAGCAAAGAATCGCCTATGCTTGGACGCTCGTAAGGTGAATGAGACAACAGTTAAAGACGCATACCCGTTACCCCACATAGATGGAATACTCAGCCGGCTACAAAACACGAGATATATCTCTGCAATTGACCTCAAGGAAGCTTTCTGGCAGATTCCCCTCGAGATAAAATCACATGAGAAGACTGCCTTCACTGTCCCTGGCCGACCCCTATACCAATTTACTGTTATGCCTTTCGGGTTGTGCAATGCAGCACAACGAATGTGTCGTCGACAAGGTCATTCCGGCCGCTTTACCTGAATGTGTTTTTGTTTATCTTGACGATTTGTTAGTGTGTTCGGTAGATTTCGAGTCTCATATGTGTTTGTTGGAAAAGGTCGCTCGGTGTCTTCGTGAGGCTAAGTTAACTATAAATGTAGAAAAGAGCAAGTTCTGTTTCAAAGAAGTTCGATATCTAGGGTACGTAGTCGGGGATGGATGCATTAAGACAGATGCCAATAAAGTGGCAGCTATGAAGGACTTTCCAGTTCCGAAAACCCCGAAGCAACTACGACGGTTCCTGGGTACGTCGGGCTGGTACCGACGTTTCTTACAGGACTATGCAACTATGGCAGCTCCGCTGCACGACTGCCTCAGGAAAGACAAAATCAAAAAGTTTGCAATGACGGACGAAGCAACGAAATCATTTGAAATTTTAAAGCAGAGTTTGGTTTCTGCACCGGTGCTCACTCATCCTGACTTTAATCGTCGCTTTTATATTCAATGTGATGCATCAACTGACGGAGTGGGAGGGGTTTTGTTTCAGTTGGACGATGACCAGAACGAAAGACCGATTGCCTACGTTTCGGCATAACTAAATAAAGCGCAGAAAAATTACAGCATAACAGAACTAGAATGCTATGCTGCAATCGTGAGTGTTAAAAGATTCCGACCTTATGTGGAAGGAACCCCGTTCACCATCATAACTGATCATACCAACCTCAAATGGCTCATGAATCAGAAAGATCTTTCTGGGAGGTTGGCAAGGTGGAGTTTGAAACTCCAGGGTTATGATTTCGATATTCAACATCGAGAAGGTGCACAAAACGTGGTTCCTGACACACTCTCACACTCAGACGAACGACAGAGTCATCGACGTATGTCTCGAGTCACCGTGCTTCGAGTCGGAGGAGTATACGGTGTTAAAAAAGACAGTGACCGAGAACAATGACAAACTACCTGACTTGTGTTTGTCGGACGGTTACGTGTACAAACGGACGCAATTCGACAGGGGGGATAATCTTCTAGCGGACCAGACCTGGAAGCTCTGGGTTCCGTCGGAGCTGCGACCGGGGCTGGTAGAGTCGTCTCATAGCTCACCACCCGCTGGTCATGGTGGCATCCACAAGACACTGTCCCGACTACGTCAGTATTACTGGCCAGGTATGGCTACAGACGTATACACGTATGTAAAAGACTTCGAAACTTGCAAAACTAACAAAACTCAAAACGTTTTCAAACAACCCATGATGGGAAAACAAAGGCTCACAGAGCGACCGTTTCAACGCTTATTCGTAGATTTTATGGGTCCGTATCCGCGTACTGTAGATGGTAATGTGTATGTCTTTGTTTATCTTGATCATTTCTCGAAATTTGTATTTTTAAAACCAATGAGAAGGGCCACTTCAGCTGAAGTCACCAAATTCTTAGAGAGGGAGGTGTTTCATATATTCGGCGTGCCCGAATATGTCCATTCGGATAATGGAAAGCAGAAGTTTTCAACCACTTTCTGGAAAAATACGGCACCAAACACATAAAAACTGCAGTAGTATATTTATTTATTTAATGACATATTTTATTTATTTATCTACTGACATATGTTATTATTTTATTAAATTATTTTTATTTTTCTTTACTTTTTATGTATTTGATTATTTTTGCATTTATTTAATTTATTTATTTTTATTTATTTATTTATTTTACATATTTTTTTACTTGACTATATGATCTGTGATATTTTATTTTATTTAATCTTTTTATTGCATCTTTTTTATTACCAGTTTTATTTTCTTTTATAGTTTTTATTCAGTTTTATTACCCGTGTTTTTGTTTTTTTTTAATTATTCTAGATTTAAGATTCTACCTGTGATATAGGTTATGTATGGTATAGAGTAGAGGAGTAGAAGTGACCCAGTGACGTAGTATGTAGATGTGCAAATAGAACAAGCTTTGAGACTCTGACAATAAGATTAGGCCAGGCATTGAGTCGTGGGTCGAGGCCATACGTTGGACAGGAAACCACAAGTTACAGGCTGCTTCTGAATCTTTTTACGCACACGCTCCATAGTGCAGGCACCATCGGCAATTGCGAGCCTGTAACGACAGCATTTCACCATAGGTACTGGTTTGAGTGAATGGTAGCGTGTGTCCGTATCTGTGTGTAGTGTGTCTAGGTTCATGCCTAAGCCGCAATCTTGCGAAGAACGTATCTACACTCCGCTATGACAACATTGTTGCAGCGGAAGTGACCAGTCGCTTCGGCATCAGGTGGTTTTTAGCTGCAACAATGTTGCCAAAGGTATAGCTACATTGCGGTGAGGGCACGAATGAAATGTATCTGTGTAGGTGTTATTTTGTGTGAACGTACAAATGTGTGAATGTATGATTGTGTGAATGCATAAAGGAAAGTACGGGAAAGCCGAAAGTAAGTAGCTTGTATGTGTTAAAACTATCCGTTTTGGGTATCTTTCCTTATCACGGCGGTAGAGATAAAAAGGCAGAACGTTAGACAACGGGCCGAAGTTTGGTTGAATGAGTGTCCAGTGAAAGTGCCAGTTCGCTAAGCACGAGTGAAAAAAAAATAATAAAAAAAAAGAAAAGAAAACTTAAGTTTTCAAGTGAAGTGCGCGAATAAATTCACAAGTTAAGGGTTCCTGTTCCTAAAAACAGTGTTGTGCGCGCCGCAAAGTCTCGCGAGATATACCAAAAACCAAGGAAGGCAATCCCATCAACAGCCAAGCGGGCTATTACCAAGACTCGCACCCGGAATACTCTTGGTAAGTCTAGCCATGATTTTTATCATCTGGCGTGCCACTGGGAACTTGGCGTCCACATAGCCAAGTTTTCAAGCAAACCAAAAGCAAAATTGCAGGTTTATGTACACGCCTCCATACAGAGATATGTATTTAGGTGCGTATAAACCATGCAAACAAGAAACAAACATATGTACACACGTTTGTAGTATCAGTTTTTTTGTAACATCGGTTTTTTATTGGTTTAATAAGTTTGCTTTTTCAATTTTCGCAGATCACCTCAAAACAACACACTGGACACTGTCGTTGGTTGGACGAAGGCACAACTTGGCAACAACAACATCGAGGAATTTATGCTAACAATACGTCAAACACAATAAAAACACGGTGGTACGACGACACGTCGACAACACCATATTTTTCTTGGCAACATAGATAGAAAAAACAACACATTTGACACGGATCCAGAAACACACAGCTACCACGTAAGTTCAGGGCATTAATGACGGCCAATACAGATCTGCCGAATCCAAAGCAGAAGGAACAACAACAATATTGTTGGCGACCGCTAGCAACAGATACGGGAAATATTAACACTGTACAAGTTCGTTGGTAGCAGCAACTACAATATACAAGGAGTAGATTTCAGCAACATCTCAACAACCCCGGGCGCAGCAACCTCAGATTTGGAGCCACTTTTTGATAGTTTTTTATTTTTTATAACTTGTAAAAATTACCTTTTTTTAATATTTAGATTAATAGTTTAATACGAGAGGGTGAGGGCATAAGGAAACATTTCTAATTCGGTTCAAACATCTTTCTTTAAATTTCTCCTAGTTTCACTTTAATTTCAATCTCCCCTTTTGCCAATTACTTAGTTCCTTTCACTTTCAGTTTAATTTTGTTTTTTTCGTTCCACCCATTCATTATTACGAAGTTCTTTTGGCTTCTTATTATTTTGTCTTACCCCACAGATTATTACGATAATTTTTAATCACTCTTCTTATCGGGATGCTCTTCCCACGTTTATTCTTCGGCGCAAGGTTTTTACTTTTGTTTTCCAAGCGGCTAACTCAAAAACCTAAAATTTTGAATTTGTCTTTCCTTTTTTTTTCTTCCCACAGAAAGCTTGGCGCCTTTCAAACTAGCGTAGCCAAGGTTTCTTGCAATATGTGCAATTCAAATGAGCACAAACTTATAATTTGTCTGAGGTTCCGTAACCAAACGCCCCTTGAAATATTAAACACCATTAAAACCATTAATAGTTGTGTCAACTGTTTATCCTGTTGTTGTTGTTGTTTTTGTTGTTGTTGTAGCGATTAGTTACTCCCCGAAGGCTTTGGGGAGTGTTATCGATGTGATGGTCCTTTGTCGGATACAGATCCGATACGCTCCGGTAACACAGCACCATTAAGGTGCTGGCCCGACCATCTCGGGAACGATTTATATGGCCACATTAAACCTTCAGGCCATCCCTCCCTCCCCACCCCCAAGTTCCATGAGGAGCTTGGGGTCGCCAGAGCCTCGTCTGTTAGTGAAACGGGATTCGGCGCTCGAAGGTGAGGTTGACAATTGGGTTGGAGAAGCTATATATTGCGCTACACAACCCCTTGAATTCCAACTGTTTATCCTCAGGACATACTGTCTAGGTGCACCAGCTCAAATAACTGCAGCTCTTGCCACCTACGACATCACACGCTCCTACATATTCAGACAGTTGCACGAAGATCTGCGGGTAGGAGTTCAACGTCACACCCCAATGAAAACATTGCTAGCACTTCGGCCCAGGCCCAGCAGAGGCAGGCAAACATTTCCAATAATGTTACGTCATACGTCTCAAAAACCAGTAAGGGGGTTTACTAGGCACAGCATGCGGTAATATATATTTTAATAATACAAGTTTTTCTGCGCGCGCCTTAATTGATTCTGTGTCCGAATGCACCTTTATAACCGGAAGGCTCAAGCGCCGTATTAACTTTCCGCCTAAAAGGTTAGGCGGCATCAAAAAAGACGTTATGGGAACTCTTCTAGCGAGGAGACAGTTTTCGGTTTGATATTAACCGGCTAAACTGCAACATTAGACCCTGCCGAAAAACGCGTATCTTTTGTTAGCGGGGTAACTCTTGATAATTGCGAGGATCTTTACAAAACTACAACCAAAAGAACCAATGAAGGAAAATATATGGTGCCATTACCCTTTCTGGAGGATGTACAGTTAGGTCCTTTAAAATCGCTTGCTGTCAGTTCTTTAGAAGGGAAAGCGTTTAGCTAAAGACCCCGCATTTCACACTGAGTATAATCGAGTATTATCTGAGTACGAAACTTCAGGCCATATGCCCCGTATCACCGAACGCATTAACGGAGATGAATGCAGTAATTATTTCCTTTCACATCATGCCGTAAAAAAAGAAGAAAGCACCACAACAAAAGTTCGTGTTGTCTTTAATGCGTCTTCTGCAACATCAAATGGAGTTAGCCTCAACGACGTCCTCTACCCCGGCCCAGTCCTACAAAGCGACTTGATCATTTTAATACTGCGATGGCGATTTTTTAAGTATGTTTTCAATAGCGATATTGAGAAAATATACCGCCAAATCCATTTAAATCCCGACCACACGATATGCCAAAGAATAGTATTTCGCCCACGCAATTCTACGAGCTAAAATCAGTAACATAGGGAGTGAACTGTGCCCCCTACCTCGCTATCAGGACCCTGCTTCAATTGGAAGACGATGTGGAAAGCGAATACCCACTTGCAACCGACATGCTGAGGAGAGCCATGTACGTGGATGACGTGCGAGCAGGAGGACACACCATTGACGCAGCGATCGCAGCCAGGGAAGAAGTAGCCGCAGTAATGGACTCAGCAGGATTTTCGCTACGAAATTGGACAGCCAACTGCGACGAGGTACTACAGGGTATCCCAAGATCCCACCTCCTTAATGAAGACCTCCTGGATTGCGAAGACGCGAGTGTGGTCAAGGCATTAGGCATTCGATGGAACGCTCTTTCGGATAATTTTTATTTTACAGCAAACCCCATCGAGGAGCAAGCTACCTTTACCAAGCGATCGATACTTTCGGCGATCGCCAAATTATTCGACTCTCTAGGCTGGCTAGCTCACTTCGTAGTAGTTGCAAAAATTTTAATGCAGGCCATCTGGTTAGAAGGCACAGGGTGGGATGAGGATGCACTAACAGTTTCCCTTCAGCGTTGGCAGAACTTCATGGTAAGCTACAAGTATATTGAACAATTACGTATCCAGCAGTGGGAACATTTTTCTCAAACCGCAAAAGTAGAAATCATTTGGTTATGCCACTCCTCGGACAAAGCGAATGAAGCGCGCATTTACCTTCGGGCTGAGATAGGTGATACAATCTTTGTTAGTTTGCTACTTGCTAAGTCTAGAGCAGCGCCAGTAACAACCGTTTCCCTACCTAGGTTGGAGTTATACGGTGCAGTGTTACTGGCCGAAACTTAAGAAGCAATTAATAGTAATCTTACCTTAGGCCAACGTCCAACCTTCTTGTGGATGGATTCCACCATTGTTTTGACGTAGATAAGAAAGCCTCATTGCTCGTGGTCAACTTTCGAAGCTCATCGTATCACAAAAATAATTGGCCTAGTCGGAACCAATGACTGGCGTCGTGTGGACTCAGCTTCGAACCCCTCAAACCTCGCTAGCAGAGGTTTACCAGCCGAAGAACTCGTCAGCAATTACCTGTGGTGGGGAGGCCCTTCTTGGCTACAACAAGATATGACCGAATGGCCCACTCAGGATATAATTTATGTCACGGATATAGAGGAAAAAAGGGTAAAAGTACACATCGCAAAAACCAGTCCTGTTGAGGAAGATATTTTATATCGTATATTAGGCGTTTATGTCTCAGAACCCACCCTGCAACAAAGGCCTCCTTTCGCGAGAGTTCTCCAATAGTTTCTTCGGAAGAAATAAAAGACACAATGTGTCGGCTTATAATAAAAACCCAAAAGAGTCATTATGCTGTAGAATAATCCCTGATGATGTCAGATAAGCCGATAGGTTCTAAAGGCGAATTATCGCCTATTGGCCCATTTATCGACGACGACAACACGATTAGAACTGGCAGCATACGAACTTCTCGTGATGTTTCTTATAATGAATGCCATCCGATTATCCTACCTTACAATTGAGGGGATGTGTGGAATAATGGTATAAGTCGAGTTACACCGTTTTTCCATAAATCAACTAAATAAAAAGAGCACGATTACATACACATACCACATTAATCTTAGAAAATAATAGTGATATTTAACAAAGATATTAGCTTCATTTATGGAAAAACGGTATAACTCTCTAATAAAATTGTGCAGTAGTGAAGCATCGAAATGTAATGAAAATTATATTCAATGTCGTAGACCAGAAACAACTGAAAAATAAAAGAATTGAAGTGGTTTCAAAAACGACTAAGCAGACAGAGAACCCCATTGTTAAAAATAGAAAAAGTTTAAAAATGATAAAAGCAGTAAAAAAAAGATTGTTAAGAGTAACAAAAGGATATAACAAATAGTTATAAGCACATCTAAATAATAGAATATAATTTATTTAACAAAGGTTATTAATGTGTCTACTATTTTGTTTAATAAAGTATCTCAAACAAAATATTTGATATTCGATCTATGGAATAACGGTGTAACTCAAAAAAAAAAGAAATCATCCATTTTCTAATAAAATTATGTATATATAAATTTTGTTACTTTTTCTTATCAAAGAATCATACTATCTAAAACCCTACCACGTAGGATTATTATAAATTTATTTTTACCTGCATTGTTAAGTTTTTTTCACTTTTATCAAAAGGTTGATTCTTGAGTTATACCGTTATTCCACACATCCCCTCAATTGCAAAATTTTCCGGCTAATCGTAAAATTCATCCATCAAGTGTCTCTGCATGGTGGGAGTCCGCTAATGCTGCGCCTGATTCGAACGCATTACTGGATCCCTGTACCGTGCAGCACTAAGAATTGTACAACGCTTGGGAGCAGTGGTCGACCCAACAGAAGTGGAGATCGAGCGCTTGGAATGGGCCCATGAAGCGGTAGAAGTAGGTCGAAGGCAGTTCAAAAGATTTGCTGCGAGAAACCCTCGGTTCTGCAACCGGTACGAGGAGGAAGAAGCGTCGAAGGGCAGAATGAAGAGGCAACGTTCGGCAGAAGGCGACAAGCCTGCTTTCAAGAGGCAGAAAGGACCCAGTCCTAGAGCCGCGAGGCAGGGCAGTCGCATAGACAAGACAAGTAGGCCCAAAGCTGTAAGACAGATGGGTTCCAATAGCGAGGTAGCAACTACCTCGAAAGCTGCTAGTCAGAGGGAAGTTCCAACTACGAAAGTAGGAGATAAGCCAAAGGGAGATAACGCTAAGACTCCGGCTTTCTCGGAGGCGCTAAAGGGAGTTAACGCGAATACTCCGGTGTTCTCTGAGGTTCTAAAGGGAGATAACACTAAGACTCCTGCTTTTCCCGAGAAGATGAGTGATGTGGCAAAGCAGTCACTGACTGTGGCGCTGGTTGATCGTAGCAGTCCGTTCGGACAAATGACTACTGAAAGGTGGAGATCTGTGGAAAGGGAGCTTATTAGCTTAATGCTTAAGATGATGCGGGAACAACCAAGTAAGCCCCTTCCAACCTTTGATTCGGGGGGATGGTATAATGGTGTGAAGATGATAGCGTGCGACAACATCGCGAGCTTGCGGTGGCTGGAGGAAGTCGTTCCAAACCTCCAAAGGCAAGGCACGAACGCGCGGTTTGAGGTGGTGGATAATGCGCAAATCCCCACGGTACCAAAAGTTAAGGTATGGATACCATGCGTGATGAAGTCGGAGGATACACTGCGACTTCTGCAGAATCAGAATCCGAACATACCGACACAGGATTGGAAGGTACTTACTGTATCTCGGCCTACCGAGGATGGTCAGTTCTACATCTTCCAAATAAACAAGCAGGCGGAGGATATTCTGTACACGCAGCTTGGCAAAATGTCCTTTGGCACTGGCAAAATTTACATGCGACTCAGGAAAAGAAGTCCCGAGGATAAAAATCCTAATACGCTGGAAGTGGGCGAAGTCGAAAAGGACCTCAGAAGCCTAAGGGAAAAAAGACAGGTGGAGGTCCCCGACGTCACCACGAACGTGCTAGAAGAGGACCAACTGCTAAATGGTGCTGTGACTCGCACAGAGGAACACACGGCACAACATTCACGAGGGGCTGAAGGGGGCCTCGAATACTCTAAACCAAAAGGGTAAGAGGAGGACGACGACGTCAAGACGAAGGTGCTGGAGGGGGACAAACAGCCCAATGGTGCTGCGAGCCCTACAGATAAACCTCCAACACAGTAAAGTGGCGTCGAGCGAACTCCTCCTAACCCTTGAGGAGGGTTCGTTTGACGTGGCGCTGATCCAGGAGCCGTGGCTCTCATCGGGAGGAAAGGTTTCTGGACTTAGCGCGCGCGGGTTTGGCGTTTACTACGCACAAACGGAAGGACGGGTGCGAGCTGTAGTAATGGTAAGGAAACAGCTGCATTCATATATGCTGCCTAATTACACCACCGAGGATCTCGTAGCGGTGGCCGTTGAGCAAAAGAATAAGCAGGCATTTATCCTGGCGTCCTGCTACATGGCCCATGCTGCGGAGGTTCCACGGATGGAGTGCAAAAGGCTAGTACAGGAGGAAGGGCGCAAAGGGCGGTTGGTCATAGGCGCAGATGCAAATGCGCACCACAATGCGTGGGGAGGAGCAGATACGAACGAGAGAGGCGAATCTCTATTTTGTTACATTCTGCAAACCAATTTGCAGATAGCCAACAGGGGAAATGTTCCTACATACATTGGTCCAACATCCAGCAATGTTCTGGATATTACATTGAGCTCCGAGCGTGATATATCAAGGTATGATTGGATGGTTCTCGATAGACCATCCTTCTCCGACCATGCGTATATAAGCTTCAGCATCCCACTAAAGAGGGTAGAGAAGGGAGGAACCTTTAGAAACCCTAGGGCAACGAATTGGACTAAATTCCAGAAACATGTAGAAACGAAACTGGGACAACCCAAAGAGGTTGCTAATGTAGAGGAACTGGAGGAGTCGAATGAATTCCTAACAAGGACGCTTATGACTGCATATAACAAAGCTTGCCCTCTAAGAAGATTCAGAGGAAAAGCAAAGCCGCCATGGTGGAGCAATGAGCTGAGTCTTCTAAGAAGACAAGTAAAAGAAATGTTTAAACTCGCAAAGACCGCGGAAAGCGAAGCGTGTCGGGACGAGTACAGGGATATACTGAGGATCTACAAGCGTGAAATTGCCAGGGCGAAGAGAAGGTCATGGAAAAGTTTCTGTACGTACATAGAGTGCTCCAGCGAAACAGCACAGTTGATAAAAGTCCTAGCAAAGGGAAACATAATCCAGGGACTAATAAAGAAAGAGAACGGGGAATGGTCACGTGATAGTGAGGAATCCCTTGAGGTACTTCTCGATACACATTTCCCATCGGGAGACGGTTTAGAAGAACCAGCAGACATCACTCACACTTCGATCACGGAGCTAGTGGTGCCGGGCTTGGTGACCGATACCAAGATCGAGTGGGCAGTGAAGACGTTTTCTAAGTTTAAATCGCCGGGCCCAGATGGTATATTCCCGGCCATGCTACAATTCTCAAGCAGGGCGGTCGTGGAATGGCTTAAAATAATATTCGGTGGGTGCATAAGACTGAATCATGTTCCGCACTCTTGGAGAACTGCTCGTGTAGCTTTTCTACCAAAGGCGGGGAAGATCGGTCACGTGTATCCCAAAGACTATAGACCCATTAGCTTAACATCATTTCTGCTCAAAACCTTTGAGAGGCTGATAGATGTGTACATAAAGTCCAACGTGGATGGAAAGCTGCTCTCCACAACACAGCATGCGTACACCAAAGGCAAGTCGGTAGACACCGCATTGCATAGGGTGGTAATAAGCATAGAGAAATCCCTGGAATATAAGGAGTATGCTCTATAAGGAGTATGCCGGGGCTTTCAATAATGTTGCAAAATGGGCGATTATGGATGGTCTTAATTACATTAAAGTACATCCTGCCTTAATCAGATGGATCGGCTGCATATTAAATTGCAGAAAGATTACATGACAATGGGGATTGTACGAGGCCACGAAATCAGTGGACAGGGGCACGCCGCAGGGAGGGGTGCTATCTCCTCTGCTGTGGACACTGGTCATCAACCAACTGCTCAGGCAATTCGATGAGGGACCCGTAAAACTTACGGCTTACGCAGATGACGTTGCAATTGTCATAAGGGGAAAATGCCTTCCAACGATTAGTTCTTTGATGGATCGGGCGTTTCGGGATATTCATACCTGGGCATCTAATGTCGGGCTGAAAGTCAATGCGGAGAAGACGGATATGGTCTTGTTTACAAAGAGGTACAAGGTCCCAAATTGGACCAGGCCTAAGTTAGGAGCCGTGACCTTACAGGAGAAACCTTGCACAAAATATCTAGGAATCATCCTAGACAGTAAGCTGTCATGGAAGCTCAACGTGGAGGAGAGGGTCAAGAAGGCCTCAACGGCACTGTATGCATGTAAAAGAATGCTGGGGTGTAGGTGGGGCCTATCGCCCTCTCTTTCTCACTGGGTTTTTACAGCGATTGTAAGCCCTATTCTATACTATGGAGTTCTTGTTTGGTGGAAAGCCACACAAAAAACAACATACCTCAAAAAATTAGAGGGGGTATGCAGACTATCGATGCTTTGCATTACGGGAGCCCTGAAAACAACCCCGACGGCTGCACTGTATGCCATTCTGCACATTCCACCTGTAGACCTGGTAGCAAAGAACAAAGCATTAACGACCGCAACCAGGCTCGGTGCTTCGGGGCAGCTTGAGCGCCGACCATATGGCCATAGTAGTATAGCGTCCTCAGTCACAAGACGAACAGACTACATGATTCCCTACCTGCACTTTGAGGGAGATCTTAAGGCCACAATAGAGGTGGACGGTTGGCGCAAGGGTGCGCAAATGGCGGACGAGGCGATACATGTGTACACCGATGGTTCCAAAATAGTGGAAGGAGTAGGGTCTGCGGTATACTGCGCTGATCCGGAATTAAGCAGATCCTACAGGCTGCCGGATTACTGTAGCGTTTTCCAAGCGGAAATATTAGCCGTAACCAAAGCAGTAGAAACCCTGGAAGAGAATAGCTTAAGCTGCAACCGTGTTAACTTTTATATTGACAGTCAAGCAGCAATTAAGGCAATAATCTCGCATAGTACAGCATCTAAATGCGTGTTAGAGTGTAAGCAGTTTCTGGAGAGAATCGGGACAGGGAGAAGCATACATCTATATTGGGTCCCAGGGCATATGGGAATAGATGGGAATGAAAAAGCGGACGAATTAGCTAAAAAGGGCGCATCCCTTGAAGCTTGCTCCGTAGACGTCCCAATTAGATTGGGCGAGATTAAGCGAAGGCGAGAGGTGGACATGATCGACCAAGCAGAAAAGGCGTGGGTTCAAGCGCGGGGCTGTAAAGTGTCGAAGATTATGTGTAGGTCTTACAACCTTAGACTAACACAGTTGCTTCTATCATTAAAAAGAGAGGACTGTAGGCTCATGACGGGTATTCTGACTGGACACTGCCTTCTGGCGTCACATGCCTTTAAATTAGGCTTGGTCAGTGATAGCAGGTGTAGGAAGTGCGGGTTGGAGGAGGAAACGATCGAGCACGTTCTGTGCTCGTGCCCTGCACTTGCCAGGCTAAGACTCCAGCTATTAGGAGTGATACAGCTGTCAGATCTAGAAGCAGCAAGTGGCTTAAGTCCTACGAAGCTTCTAGTATTTGCCAAGAGGACGGAGTTATTTTATAACATAGGTCCTGGTTTTTGATAGGGTTTTTCAGTTTGGTCGTTAAAACAAACTTCTGGTAACACTACGGACTCAATCAGTCTATGTGAGGTCCTCATGGACCGGCCAGTTCAACCTACCTACCTACTGGATCCCTCGCATGAAAAACGTGATCCGATCGGTGATCCCCAGCTGCAAACCATGCACGATCTACAGAAAACGTGCACAAGCTTTTACGAATACCGGCATCAAATTTGCAGGACCCTTTGAAATGAAAAATTAAAAAGGGCGGTGATGTAGGGTATCAAAAGGATACGTCTGCTTCTTCGTATGCTTCTCGACAAAGGCAATCCATCTGGAAGCTACTACGGATCTAAGCACTCAGTCTTTCCTAACAGCTTTTGCCAGATTTAGTGCACGATGCGGTTGTCCGAAAAAAGTTTTTTCCGACAACGGAACTAATTTTGTAGGAGCGGCTTGGTCACTACGGGCGGAGTTCAAGGCATACTTAGCCCACGCCCGGATCAAGACCCTCGCCTTCTACTCCCATCAGGAAATAACGTGGCATTTCATTCCCCCCGCAGCTCCTCATATGGGCGGACTGTGGGAAGTGGGAGTGAAAAATTTTAAAAGCCACTTTACCAAAATAGCTTCTAATAATAAATATACATTCGAGGAGTTTACTATATTATTGTGCAGAATTGCGGCTTGCCTCAACTCACGACCGCTAACTCCCTCATCGAACAATCCAGCAGATCTGGAACCACTAACGCCAGGACATTTCCGGAGGACACCTACTTGCTCCTCCAGAACCCGACGCTAGTGAGAATCCGCCCTCCATTATAAATCGTTGGCAACGCTTGAAAGCCTTACACCACTCCTTCTGTAAGAGGTGGAAATCTGAATATTTAGCTGAGCTCCAGAAAATAAATAAATGGAAACATCCAAAAACTAACATGAAGGTCGGGGATTTAGTTGTTGTTAAAGAAGACAACCTCCCACCTAACGAATGGCGTCTAGGAAGGGTTACTAAGGTACACCCCGACTCCGACGACAGAGTACGAGTGGTTGATATCAAGACCTCTAAGGGCCAAGTGACAAGACCTCTCGTAAAACTCATCCTGCTCCCTTCCGGCAGCGAAGATCATACTTCCATAACAATAACACAGTAATAAACATTTTCAGCTTTTGCTAGCGAGGCAATTCCTCGTCATTAGTACCTCATAGGAATCCCACTTCATATTCGCTAGGAAAAGTCGAACCGTCCAATACAGTGCACTAAAATCTCGAAGAAGCCCGGTCGCCAGAGGAAAATCTTCGAACCTAAAAAACCTAGCACCCTTGATACTACCCCTTTAGTCACAGGGACCACCCAGCTTCAAAATACATCCACTTCAATTATTTCTTTTTTTTTTTTTGAATTCATAATCTTTTTAAAAAGCGAATCTTACATATTATACAACTATGGGCATCCTCAAGCGGGCTTGAATACACACATTAACACCTGCTCAAACTGAATGCACAATAATAGGGAGAGAGAGTAAAGGTAGCAAAGTACAACTTTGCGATAGATGACGAGGCGAGGAAAGTGACGTGAGTTATCACTCCGTAAAATTACCAGGTTCGCGCAGACAGGTTATGGTTCCTTTTAGAGGCTGACTATATCTGGTCGCATAATAAAGCCCAACACCCCGAAAGCGCTAAGATGACAAAAATAGGGGTTCCATGTCCGGCACATCTAAAGATGATCTCACCACCCAACCGTTAAATACTTCGAAAACGGACCGGAATCTCGGACTTTCCGCCCGGCCCCCCCGAGTACAGCGGAAGCCAGGACTTTCCGACCCCTTCTCGCTCATGAGAAGCGCCGTGGAGCGGAATCACGTTCTTTCCGCCCATTGCTACAACAACAGCGTGGAGCGGAATCTCGGACATTCCGCCCGCCCATACGAAAGCAACAGCAGCGTTGAAAGGAATCTTGGTTTTCCGTCCACCCATAATAGAACAACGCCTGCGAGGAGCGGAATCGTGGTCTTTCCGCCTTCCCACAAGAGAACGACGCCAGCGTGGGATGGAATCTCGGACTTTCCGTAAACCCAATCAACAGCAACATCGCCGTGGAACGGAGTATCGGGCTTTCCGCCCACCTACTCGACAGCAACAACGGCGTTGAGCGGAATCACGGACTTTCCATCCATCCACTCAACACCAACACGATGGAAGTGCAAAATCGCTACATCGCCAATTTGTTCCAGTACGCACGATAGCCAGAACGGCCTCTCGAGTATCTCAGCTACCGGCAACCTTCAGGACTTGGCACATCATTCGTGAAACGATCGCCTTACGTCCGTTCGTGTCAATATCTCCCACTACATTGGTGAAAATTGAGGCACGAGGACGCCTTCATATGATCCGCGCTCTAATCGGCGTTTGCGCGCCAACGAATATAATAGCCCACGATCGGGCTCGGCATCTACATTTAGACGCCCGTGGCACTATACCAGGTTGCCTTCTCCGAATACGAGGCACAAACGGCCTGAATAAACGTTTAATTGTACACGCCATCATCAAGGAGAATTAGGCGCTCATCAGCCCAACCGCCGACGTCGATCTTTCGATCGCCAGCACTTTCACGCACATGCGACGTGTGGACTCCAATTTGTATCCCTTCGCACCCATTCGACTCGTCTTGGGAGCCGACGCCTACACGGAGATATTATTACCCGGCGCTCAGCCAACCACAATGGGCCCGCTCATGGCCAAAAGTAGCATATTCGGATGGCTCCTATCGGGATCGTGCCCTGCCTTAGGACACCACATTTAATCTATTGATCTTTCAAATTGAAATTAATAAAAATTTGTACACAATATTTAGAAAATAGAGTGCCAAAAAACTGAAAAATCCACCATGCCTTTTTCCATAATCGTTATGCTCCTTTTTCTTGCAGCTCAAGTTTTAAGGATGGAACGAGAGGAAATTCACGCGTTGGCCAAATCTACATATTCATAAATAATATCCTAGTTTTAAGCTCGACCGGTCAGGATTCGTGGCTGCGCTGATCCAAGCAAATATTTTTTTCTTTTTCTCGTTTCTCTTTGCTTCCCACAAGGGGGCCGGCATGTTCACGCTGCCAGGCTGAATCATCAATATAAAAGACTCTTCCTAAGCGACCCATATTAAATCCCTAATTCTTAATAATAGAATATTTCATAAACGACCCGATCTAATGCAAGGATTCTGTTAAGCATTTACCTTTTCTCTCAACAGAGTAATGCCCAAACGGCATCAACAACCGTAGATTTGCTTCACAGCACCCAACAGAAAATGATACACGCAGTCCTACGGCAATATAAGGTAATTTCTAGCGCGTGGCCTGTTTATAAGCTCTTAGGCCAAAAAATATAAGCTGTCGCTAAGGTGTACCTTGTTGCTTGGGGTGCGTTATTGTACTATAAGGAGTGCATGATAAAAACCTAAAGCTGCGACTAAGGAGTTGCTTTTTATACGGAATCTCATGTACTTGCATGCTGCTGGCAACATAACTGGGCATGGGTAATATTATTTTGTTTTCTTTTGCGTTGCCCTCTAGTGCCCATCATATTGGCACTAACAAATATAAGCCAGCGCAGAACATTGAACTATAGGCACCGTTTTGGTTTGCATAAATTATTCTGCGCTTGCTTACTGCCAGCAGGTGCATGGATAGGCACGTATGTATGTACAGTGAGATCCATATACCGTAATCATATGGATCTAATTTTTTATGCGCTAGCAGCCTACTGCAGCAAATGTATGAAAATATGAATATACGTACATACCATGTTAATTCCACATATTCTGCCAACACTCATTTAGGGATATATATCCCTATATACGTATATATCAAAGATACAGGTCTTTTCCTTGTGCGCTGGCATATTCTGCCAGCAATCATAAAGATAGATAAATATCCTGATATACGTATATATCAGACATATGGTTGTTTCTTTTTTATGCATTTTGAGCGCTGGATTTCATTTGCCCCTCAAAACGGTTTCCCTCTGCCGATCGCAGGTTTTAAGGGTCTGGCGGCGCTTTAGGATGAAGTCGTTCGTCGCTTGGATTTCAGCATCTCGCGGATCAGCCGGCACACTCCTACAGGTAATTAACGCCAAATATATTTTAGTTAATTTTAATTTTGCCTTAAATACATTTGGCAATAGCGTTAACATTACAACTATAAGAGGCTTGTATTTTTAACACTTAAAATTAATAAAAGTATAAAGATTATTACTGCCTAAATCCTTTTCTTTTTATTTCTTTTCCTCTTACCTGAGACAAACATCTGGGGAATTGAAGAGGTACAAGCCCCAGATGTTCAATTGCAAAATGGGCTTTATCAGACTACTTTGGGAGTATTGCAATTATACTTCACAATTATACTCCACTTCGAAACTAATAGCGTGTTTAAATCAAACACCATTCCGCTTTTATACTCTCTGTTATCTCGTTCGTCAATTCTCCTAAGGTCTACTCGTTTCGCGAAGCTGTGTTCCAAAACAGTTGTATCTCATGCTTAGTTATATACATCTATGTATATTGGTAGTTTATGTTTTTTGTACTAGTCATATGCATGTGTATGTGTGAGTAACAGCTTCGGCTGATGACTACATATTTGTGTGTGTGAGATACCTCTTCGTCGCCTTCTACATAGTAGTGGTTACTTTATTGTTTTTGTGCATTTATTTAGTAGCAGCTTAGTGATGCAAATATTCGTCACACTGCCCTCCACCTAAGTCTGATCGTCCCGATCAGACAAATATCTCGATCCAACCGCTGATAATCTCTTAAAATGAACCACCCTTATGTTTCGTGGTTTCCCAATTGTTTGTATGCGGTAGATGGCATCAGTGATCCTCTTCACAACTTTGTACGGGCCTTCCCAACTGCACCAAAATTTGGATGCACCTTCAAACCGGTGAGGGTTGTATAACAGTACCAAGTCTCCCTCCAAGAAACCTTCCGAATTGTTGTTTTTGTCATACCTGTGTTACGTCTTACTACTCATTACCCTGGACCGTTCCCTCAGCCTCTGTTGTATGGCCAATGAAATACTTCGTATGGCTTGGTCTTGATGGATTGACTTTGCATAATCAGTATCGTTTTGACGTTTCACAGCAGTAGTGCGCCCTAACCTGAAACCACCCTTGCATTCCTTCTGGGAAATTATTTCCTTAGTTTTAGTGCGTCCATTAGGGTTTGTTAATGCCAGTGTTTTCCTCGCAAGTACCTTTGATTTCGATTTGTTTGGCGTATTCGTTCCATCAACCTTTGCCCGATCTACTGCCTTTGACTTTTGTGGTATTTGTCGAATCCCCCCCACCAGCACTCGCTTACTGCTGAACCCTTTCTCCAAACTGAAGGTAAGTGGCACATCCTTGTTCTTATAGCGCATAATCTTTCTTTGCATGTTGATTCTGATGCCATGGTCAACTAAGAAGTCCACTCCCAATATGACTTCATCAACAATCTCTGCCACAACGAATTTGTGTAGAACCGTGACCTTTCCAATTAAGACTTCACATGCCACCTCTTGCTGGACTTGGTTACACTCGCAATGACCGTACGCAATCTTGCTCCAGGTAACGGTTTTACTCTTCTGTTGACCAAATCAGATCGAACCAAGGAATGAGATGCGTCCCTATATACAGTTAGTAAACGCTCCTTGCCATCCACACTTCCTCTGACGGTAAGGCTGCTCGATTGTATTCCGATTTGTGATACAGATATCACAGGACATTCAATAGCTGGACCAAGTTCTCGATCTTTATGTCTGGCTCGCCCTTGCTCATCTTCTCCAGCTTTGTACTTAAGACCATTCATGCTGTTGGAACCACTAGGGTCGAGACTGCAATGACGTGCAATGTGACCTGGCTTCCCGCATCGGAAGCATTTGATAACTCTTTCACTCCGGTTTTGCAATGCTTTCAGTGCCTCCAATATTGTGTTCACCCAGTCTGTACTTTCTATTTCCACACGACGTGTTTTGAAAGTTGGCTTACATAGAAGCGATGCTGTTTCCTGAATCAGAGCATGTGATACCGTTTCTGCGAATGTCGGTTTTGGATTCGCGTATGTAGCTCGCTTCATTTCCACGTCGCGTATGCCATTTACAAAGCTCTGAATTTTACCACTCTCGGTTTATTCCACGGATGCGTCCGCATTTGCGAGATGATCCAATTTTTCAACATACGAAGCAAACTTCTGCAAAGTCTCACTAGCTTTTTGGTAGCGGTTTTGCAACTCTCTCTGGTATATCTGTTTCCTGTGTTCGCTTCGGTAGCGCCAATCTGGAGGGCTCATCAAAATTCAAATACAAATTCAAGTTCAATCTCATACATAGTACATATTGTTAATTAATGCAATAATATTTTTAAGTGTTGATCTAGGCTCTAAGAGTCGTAATAAATAAAATAAATAAATAAATCAATGTTCCATGGCTGTTCGGTTTGTACTCTTGAATTGCCTGAAAGATTTCAGCTGCAGGTCCTTTCAATGCCACGAACAGTGCAGCAACTTTATTTTCAGCATTCCAGTTGTTCACAGCCGCGATCTTCTCGAACTGGAGCTTAAAGGCCTGGAAAGGAACAGAACCGTCAAAAGATGGAGTTTTTACCTTCATATGACTCGCTGAAGCTGCTGGCCGATTTATTTGCAACTCCTGTATACGGCCTCTCAAAGCCTTTATCTCGGCATAAGTTTTGTCCTCGAGCTGTACAATTTTTGAATCCTGTGCCTCCAGCTTTGATGTTACCCTTGCTTCCTGTGCTAACTGCGAAGACATTTGTGCCACCTGCAATGATAAGCGCTCCTCTTGTGTTTTCACCTGCTCGGCCATATACGTCTTATGTTCTTCTAGTTGAGATGCCATATCCGTTGAAATTTGTAATGATATTTCTGAAATGTGTGTCTTTTGTTCTTCCAATTGAGATGTTATTCGTATCTCCTGTGATTCCATTTTTGACGATATCTGTGATAACAAAGCCAATATCGCATTAGTCTCCCCGCTTGCAACTGTATTCGGACTTTCGTTCTTCCCTTCAATTTTTGTTAAAGTCTCGTCCCCATCAGGATGAAAGACATACTCGTCCACATTAATTCGTTCCGACTCCATAACCTCTCGTAGTCGTGCTTGAAGTTCGGTTTTATTACCGGTTGTTGTCAACCAACGGTTCTCCAACTCTTTTTTCAGTTGCTGGATCTTTAATTCACTTAACTTTGCCATGTCCCAGCTGTATTCGAAATCTCCGGAATTTATTCAACAATTCCCCTCCTGACACCAAGAAGAATTTTCGGAAATTCCGCTTATTTGCAACCTTCTGATAACGCTCGGATCGCTGAACTGTCGAATAAATAGCTCCAATATTCTGTATTGCAAAATTGTCTTTATTAGATTTCTAAGGGAGTAGTACAATTATACTTCACTTCGCAACTAATACCGTGTTTAGATCAAACGTCATTCCTCAGCTTGCGCTGGTTTTATACTCTCTGCTATCTCGTTCGCCAATTACTTAAGGTCTAGTCGAAGTGTTTTCCAGAACAGTTGTATCTCATGCTTGGTTATATACACACATGTAAGTTAACACATTCAGCCGCTGCGCACTTACAAATTCCCACCACTGGCTAATACACGTGCGCTGCATAATCAACTTTCCACACATTGGTATTTGCCACCCAGACATATCGTCAGCATTTTTAACAGGTAGATCATATCACCTGTCGATGTCGTCAAACCATTCCCACAGTTAGTTAACTGCACCGTCAGCAAATTCCGCATATTCAGCTGTTGCGAAATGCTTCGATTCAACGAAATAACCAGCCGTGGGGAGTCAAGGCCACGCTCGATCACGGTCGCACTACATTCTCAGCCCTGCGCAGCAGAAGGGTGAATAAAGTGTAAATAGCAGTTAAGTTAGAATTAGGGGACAGTTGCTATTGGGTGTTAGTGCTAAGTGTTTGTGAAATAAAGATTGTTCAAGTTTAATTCTCTTGTTTTATTTGTGTGGGCAAGTTGGCCATTTTAATATTTTTTTTAACCAAAAAGGATTTGCAGTCTTTAACTGGCGCCCGGGCAGGGACCCTGGAAGTGTATAAACAAGTGAAATTGGAAAGGATAACATTAAATCAAGGATATCAAGAATCAGTAAATATAACATTAAATCAAGGATATCAAGAACCACTGAGGATAACACTAATTCAAGGATATCAAGAATCACTGAAGGGAACATTAAATCAGGAATAACTGGGGATAAATTTAAAGCAAAGGTATTACCGAAGGGACTTACCCATCGTCCAATGCGGACAGTAATATTGTAAGTATACCAACAAGTGGGAAATAAACAAGTTTACAGTGCTCCACCGAGGAGGTAGTTTCGATTAAATTGAACTTTGTAAAGACTAATAAAACTATGGAAGAATTGAAGGTTACGGTTACTAACCTTACGGGGCGGTTAATGCCTTGTTAGAAAAAACAAATTGCTTAGAAAGACGGATTACTCATTTAGATGTAATCAACGCTAGATCCAACTCGGTTAATACAGGTTCACGTGCCACCGAGGAGCCTGTCGTGCAGGCTCCTGCAACGGAGGCCGACCTTAAGGAAATCAGTCGCCTTCCTGGTTGTGTGAAGGAATTGCAGGTAGAAGATGGTAATCCAGTACAATATGTGTCCTGGATACACGCCGTCGAAGCCATCCTTTCAGACTTCAAGATTTTAAGGGGTAAGCCTATCTATAGGGCAATACTCCAACATATTCGCCAAAAGGTCCACGGCGCGGCAGAAGCAGCACTAGTTTCATATAATATCTTCGACAACAATTGGTCGAAGATTAAGGAGTGTCTTTCGCTGCGCTATGCAGACAAACGCGACATACATACGCTAGAACACCAGCTGCATCAATTGCAACAAAGGGGTTCTAGAATCGATGAGTTCTACGCAGCAGTGAACCACCAATTTTCCTTGATCATTAACAAGATCAAAACGGAATCCTACACGGAAGAGACACTATGTGTCCTTGTGGAAATAGAGCGCTCGATGTATTTATACAGGGGTTGAATGGGGAAGTATCCAAGATACTTTTGATGCGGCCACCCAAGACTCTGCCAGAGGCTTACTCAGCTTGTCTTGAACTCCAAAACGTGAGGTGCAGCAATTTTTCCCTTCATTCCAATATAAACCAACAAGGTGATGGTGCCAACCGGGTGGTGTTGCCAATTAACAACCTTCCTAGGCCCAACATATCGTTCGGAAGCAGGCCTCCACCAACCCCACCTAAACCAACTTAGCGTCAACAGGATCTCCGCTCACACTTTGATAAGCGGGATCGTCCCTACGCACAGAGCTGCAATCTATGCTCCCCCCAGTAGCAAACTCAGCCTGTTGAGAAAATGGACATAGACAGTTCAGTCCAGTCTCGGAAGGTTAACTACATGAACAGAACGAACGCATTCAAAAGAAGTGCCCGGTCAGAGAATCTTCCCAGGAAACAGCAAAAGCTGTTCAACGTTACGACAGGTGCCGCCAACGAAGAAGCCAACGAGGACACCAATGAATACATGGAAACTTCCAATGAGGGGAATTTTTTGTCCAACGGCCATCTAGCGTACCATACATAGAGTACGTGCCCCTGATGGCCGCAAGTTAGATTTTTTAGTCGACACGGGTGCAACCAAAAAGTTCATTAAACCAACAATAGTGAAACAACGCAACCCGGTCTACAAATCCTTTACCGTGTGCTCAGCGGGCGGTAATATTCTTATTAAAGAAAAAATTTACGTGAAATTATTTAAGGATATTGGTATGCGTGAAGGAATAACGTGGATTGTGCTTCCGGGAGTAAGCTCTTTTGACGGGATAATAGGTGAGGATACCTTAAAAGATATCGATAGAAAAAGCAATATTTTAGAATTTAATGAATTTAAAATCCCCCTAAAGTCGCCTATATCTTGCCAAGTGAACTACACTCTAGGCAAGAACCTCCCGCGCGATACCGAACAAAAAGTCAGCAATCTTGTAAAGAAATTTGGAGACCTTTTCCAGCCCATTAATGGGAAGGAATTAATACACACCAGTGTCCGTGCAGAAATCAAGACATCCACGCCTGATCCGATTTATAGCAAAAGCTGGTTGACAGGCAAATCAACGAGTTATTAAAGGAAGGCGTGATCCGACCATCAAAGAGCCCATATAACTCCCCGATCTGGGTAGTACCTAAAAAACCCAAGCCGAACGGTGAGAAACAATACCGTATTGTTATTGACTATAAAAGACTAAACGCCGTAACCATTCCCGATATCTACCCTTTTCCTGATATTAACGCAACTTTATGCAGTTTAGGTGGATCTAGATACTGTACAACCATCGACCTGGCTTCTGGGTTCCACCAAATACCCATGAAGGAATCTGATATAATCAAAACAGCTTTTCCACAATCAACGGAAAATATGAGTCCCTGAGACTGCCCTTTGGTCTAAAAAATGCATATGCCATTTTCCAACGTATGATTGACGATGTACTCAAACAGTACACTGGAAAAATTTGCAACGTTTACATCGACGACATCATTGTCTTTGGCAAGGATGCAGATGATCATCTTAAAAATGTTGAGAAGGTATTTTCCACATTGCTGGAAGCCAATTTAAAGGTAAACCTAGAGAAGACATGTTTCCTTCAGACCGAAGTCGAGTTTTTGCGTTATTTTATCACACCTGAAGGAGTTCGTCCTGACCCGAAAAAGGTAGAAGAAATGAATTCAATTTTGCCACCAACTAATTTAAAGGACCTCAAAAGTTTTTTGGGAATGACGTCATACTACCGAAAGTTTATACGCGATTACACAAAGGTAGCTAAGCCTTTAACGAACATCACGCGGGGGGAGAATGCTCAGGTCCAAGCCGGAGTATCAAAAAAGGTGCAAATAAACCTTGATAAAGGATGCGCTTCAAGCTTTTGACGAACTAAGATGCTCATATCCGCCGATGTTCTCGCCTTCCCAGACTTCGAAAAACCTTTCAATCTGACCACCGATGCACCAAACTATGCAATCGATACGGTGTTGTCGCAGGGGGACATAGGTAAGGATAAACCAATTTCTTATATTTCCAGGTCATTAAACAAGTCAGAAGAAAACTACGCCACAAACGAAAAGGAGATGCTTTCCATTGTGTGGGTCCTCGATAACCTAAGATCTTACTTGTATGGAGCAATGAAAATAAGAATCTATACGGATCAGCAGCCACTAATTTTTCCTTAAGTTGCCGCAATTACAATGCCAAATTAAAACGCTGAAAAGCCAGAATAGAGGAATATAATTGCGAAATAATCTACAAACCAGGAAAGGCCAATGTGGTTGCTGATGCTCTTTCCAGACTTAAAACCGAGGTTAATGCTTTAACAGATTCCGTCAAAGCTCAACCCGCCGATAGTGCAGTAGGAGACCCAGCTGAAGTCGCTCCCTCCGAAGGAACAATGCATTCCGCTGAACAGGACAACTCTGACCTTATCCCTCATGTGGATGTTCCTACACACGTTTTTCGTAATAATTTCATAATTAGAGTAGGTAGAGAGTCTCGATGCCATGAAGAACCTCATCATAGCTACCGCAGGCATTATATATCCCTTCCTAATATTGAAACTGATAACCTAATCTCAACTTTAAAAGAACGCCTCAATCCCAATGTTATCAATAAAATCCCCGAAGAATTCCTCTACTTATTGCAGAACGTTTATATTAACAACTTCCATAGGTATAGGATTAGGATCACTCAGCGAGTTGTCGAAGACGTCACAGTAACAGACAGAATTTTTAACATCATTGAACAGGCGCACCGTCGAGCACACAAGAATTGCAAGGAAAATATGGGGCAAATCCTTGAAAGATATTATTTTCCGGCTATGGCTAGGCAGATTAGGGACTACGTCGCCCAGTGCGACGTCTGCAAATTAAATAAATATGACAGGCACCCAGCAAAGCCACATATCCGACCCACACCAATACCAAGCTATCCTTGTGGAATATTACATATCGATCTCTTCGAGATCGAGAAGCAAAACTTTTTAAGCTGTATCGATAAGTTCTCAAAATTTGCCAAATTTTTTCCAATCAAAAATAAATCTTCAGTTTATCTCCGTAGGAAGTTAACATATGTTTTACATTATTTTTCAGTACCAAGATTATTGGTGATGGACAACGAGAGATGGTTCCTGTCCCCTCTCGTATTGAATTATATTAGGTCTCTTGGTATAGAAATATACCAAACTCCAACTCAGCGAAGTGAGGCAAACGGGCAGCTAGAAAGACTACACTCAACTGTAATTGAGATATACCGCTTCATCGCTGCATAAATAGTAGACTTTCTCCAAAGGAACGGGTGTCCATCGCTGTGGACAGATATAATAACTCTATACATTCTGTAACTATGAAAAAACCGGTTGATATACTTTTTAATAGAACAGCTAGAATAAACTATCAAATTTTGGCAAATTTTAGGGAGACAACCCACGAAAATATAAAATCCTTGTTATTTCATGAGCAGGAAACAAGGAATTCTAGGCTTAATGCACGTCGTACACAGCTCCGAAACTTTGAATCCGGGGATGGCCTATTTATAGGCAATAAACAAATAAAAGGCAAACATAAGCCAATATACAAGCAAGAATATGTTGCAGAAAAAAGAAGTGCAACTATTAAAGTGGTAAAAAATTCCACAAAATTGACGTCAAGAACGCCTGAGATAACATTGGTCAAAAGGCAAACTCGTTCATAGATCCTCTTCCGGTGGTTCGGGATGCAAGTGCTATCTTGTAGTTGAGAAGGTGTAAAAAGCCCAATCAAGTGGTTGAACTCCACAAGGAGGTCTCTATCGTTTTAGTTGATGTGGAGCTACTCGTGCCATGGTGAAATGTTTAATAGTAAATAAAAGAAACTCTGACTTTGGAAGTCGGATAATTATTGATTTTATTAAAAGAAATTTTTTCCCTTTTATACATAATTTCTTAACCTATACATTCATAATAATTATAATACTTACGAAATAAAGATATGTAGATTTGTATTAGTGGTGTGTTTATATGTAGATGTGTATTAGTAGTATGCATATATGTAGATTTGTATAAACGGTATGCATACATGTAGATTTGTTAAAATAGTATGTATATATGTAGATTTGTATAAATGGTATGCATACATGTAAGTTTGTATGCAAAGTCAGCAGATTGCTATTCATGTAAAATGTTTGTATGTAAATATTTGGTTAATTCACATTATTGGTTGTATGTAAATATTTTGGTGGCAAACTAACATTGACGATCGGCAGTGTATTGACCGGAGTGAATGACTAAGCAAAATTTGTAATGTGTGAACTGACAAGGGTTTCGTATTCGGCATTCCATTGATGTTGGCTTACCGCTGTGTTATGTCAATGTAATTTATGTCGCATAATATTGTAATATGATTATGCTATTACAAAAATGTATTGGCATAGAAGTTCATGATGCGTAATGCCGCAAATGTATTGCATAGGTGGGCATGATGCATAATGCTGCACCATCCGCCTTAGAAAAAGAGGATTATATAATTGTTTTGTGAACAATTGTATAAGACTCTTTGTTCGAATTTTAAATGGTTTTGGTATTTTACTGTAACTTGATATTATAGTGAAAGAGTTTGTGTACTTTGTTTCTAATTTGCTGACCTTGATACTTTTATTATTTTTACATTTCATATATTTTTTTTTCTTAAAAATGTTTTGAACAAATTTTTTTTTTATAAAATTTTAAATATAACGATTATTTTACTTATTTTATTTATTTTGATTATTTTATTTATTTTGGTTATTTTATTTATTTTCTATATTTTACTTATTTTACAGCCGGATTTTAAATGTGTCGACCCACCTAAAATCCTCTTGTTTCTAGAAGTTTTTATTAAATAACCGAGTAAATTGGAATGCTTATTTTACGATTATTTGCTTTAAATTATCAAAAAATATTTTAAATGTGTTTAAGCCTATTCTTTTGGACTATTCTTTTTTTTATTTTTATTACTCCTATCATTATTTTCTGAATTATACAAAATTATTTTCCTATCGAAATTTTTCTATGCATATAAGTTAAGGTAAAAATTTCTATTGTTTATCTTATGAGAGGCCTTTTCCTTAATTATTTAAGTCTCCTATTCTACTGAAGGTTAGATTAAAAATATTTTCTTGTTAATATTTCCTATTCCACCTGTGGCTAAAGTAAAAATATTTTGTCTATTATGTAGTGCTTATGACCGCTTGAATTGTGAGGTTTTCTTAAAGGGGACCCAGGGGCCTAAATATTTTTATATTTATTTCTAATAACTAAAGATGATTGATTTTTGTATTAACAACGACTTTCATTGTTTGGACACATAAATTAAGAAGTCTGTCACTCATTGTGCGAAAAAAAAATGTTTGGGGTTGTGATTGATGGAAAAGCATAGTAGTTTTAATTAACGGGTAAACGGAAGGTACAGTGGATGTAAAATTTTTTCATATCTATAAGTGTTCTTTTCATGTTTTCTTCGTATTTTCCAGCAATATATTTTTGGTCTTTTTCGTCATGCGATTTCTGCAGCGGCCACCAAGACAGAATCGTCATGACTTTTATGAAGAATTATTTTTATTTTTATACCGGGATTGTCACATGCACAACCTCTTTGGTTAGTGCAATTATTTGATCTTTGAGAACCTGGGTACCTATTTTTATTATTTTAAATTTGCATACTCGAATAAATATTCCACTATTTTTCACCAATTTGTCACGCAGGTGTTTTCCTTAAAAATTTCAAGTCCTGGATTGGCGGCATTTGTACAATGTGTGTACAGCCTGATAAGTAATTATCCTAAGTCAATTTTATCATCTACAATCAGGTTGCTTGTATTTCTTACGCTACCATTTTAGGATCGCGACATGTCTTATTGCTGCAAATTTATATAGAGCTTCACTTATATTTTTGTAGGTTCTCTTTGTGACTTTTCTTCATTCTTTTCTGTTTTTGTTGTTATGAGCTGTTCTTAGTTTTTGCCTATTTCCACTGTCCTAGAATTTTCTATTGCTTCATGACTATTTTTGTCAGGAGCATTCACAGGAATTTATGCAAATTTTTGATTTGATGTTCGCTTTAGGCAGGGCTGTCTGTGCTGTCGATTGTGACATTTTTAGATTTACTATTTGAGATCTACTTGAATTGTTTTTTGCGCTGCCGCAGTTTTGTGTAAAAAGAATTCAGATGTTTGAGAAGAAGAAAAAAAATTTTAGATGCGCTGTTGTACGTTTTTCAATTGCATATATTTGATTTTCAAATAGTTTCTTAGTATTGTGGCCATTGCAATAATCAATAGCCCGACTACGCAAATCATTGCTCCTATCCAAAAATTTGGAATTTTTGGGGTAATTTTTGTGTCTAGTTGGTCTGGGGGCTCATATTTAACTATCCTATTTTCAGATATTTTATTTTCTGAACTTGCTGAATTTTCCTTCCCTATTTCATATCCGGCTATCACTATCATGATGCCTTGCGCAATCTTTGTCCACCAAGCCATGCTGAAAATTTTCTATAATTATCTTTCTGAGAAGTGAAGTAAGTTTAATTTTGAATAGCATTTTGATTTTATTATTTATCCTATGCATTCCATTTTACTCTTGACCTTCATTAATTTTTAATAAATTTGCCTTATTTAATTAATAGCTATTTTAACAATTTATTTCTAAAATTGTAGTCTTTGTGTTACTTTAGAATTTTTTCATTTATAATTTAGATATTTAAAATTTTTTCTTAAAAAAAAATTTCAAATTTTCTTTTTCCAATTTAAAAAAAATTTTGTTCAAAATTTAACACATATATTTTCCTATTTCTATATTTTTTTATTAAATTTTCTTTACAAAGAATCTTTTCTTCATATTAATTATTTTCATTTCCTACTTAGAGAGAGAGAAAAAAAATCCTAAGCAAAAACTTTCGTTTTTGCTCATAGTTTAGCGTCCATAAGGGCCGCCCAATTCGTTTCTAACACTTAATGTTAATTTTATATACTTAATTGCATCTGGTTAATTGTGGTTTTCTTCGTCCAAAACGGAAATCGTTGTGGTTTTGTTGCCAATCTGATATGTTAATGTGGTATTCCACTTCCCTATGCGATTTGGTGAAAAAGTTCTTTGTCCATCTCCATTACCATTTCTATTCCACTCTTTATGCGGTTTGACGAAAAAGTTTTTTATCTATCTCCATTGCCATTTCTATTCCACTCTTTATGCGGTTTGACGAAAAAGTTATTTATCTATCTCCATTACCATTTCTATTCCACTCTTTATGCGGTTCGATGAAAAAGTTTTTTATCCAGTTCGAATTTTTCCATTGCTTAACTTCGGTTTGTTTGTCAAATAATGCAGCTTCGATTCCTTCCACCAGTATGTCCTGCTTTTTAGCCCGAGTTTGTGGCCATTAATTTTATTAAATACAAAAACTTGGCAGGATCTCTGGTCAGTTTAGATCTTCTTAGCAATATTTGCTTGTTCAGCAAATTTTTATGCTTATTAGGGATCGAACTGGCGGAATCGCCATGAAATGTGGGCATGATGCGACACATACGTATATACATAGCATTCGCTGCGTTATTTAACTTCGGCCGTAGGTTTATAAGTACATATGTATGTATTTTCATATCAGCTTGATATACATATTGTAAAGAGTAGGGTGCGTTGAGCATTCGTCAGGCGCAGACGTGCGAGTCCCATACATAGTATTCAGTAATTCAAACATCACTTTTCATATTAAACTCTTATTTCTTTAAATTCAAATAAATACATAAGTACATATGTGTATACAAATTATTTAGTTGTAACTCAGTCGTCTTTAACAACGTCAGAAGTAGGATTCGATTCAAGGAATTTTGATCACGCAAAGAATTTTTTTTTAAACTAAAGTATATACACACTTGTGTGTATTTGCTTCATGGAATTAAGTTATTGAACGGAACTGGTAAGGCAGAAGAGATCAGCGATAAACGCGATAAAATTCAGAGAAACGATAGACGTTCAAAAATTCAGAGAAGCGATAGACGTTCGTGGAAATCAACATTAGCAGACAAAAATTTTAGCAGCGATAGACGCAAACAGAGTAATTGAAAAGAAGTGAAGAAGATTTTGTTTATGTAGTAACACGACATTTGCTGCAATTACCTGGAAAACGGAGATTCTGAGGAATTGTAACCTGGCGGAGTTCGATTTTCGACGAATATTTTGGTGGTTGAATTTAACAGACAGAAATTGAAAGTTGTACAAGCGGTAAGGACGTATCAGAAGGCATTGCAATCATGGGATTGGAGGAAAGCCAAGGAAAGGTTAAGTTTTCATCGCTGAAAGTGGAGCAGCTGAATGCTTTGTTGCAAAAATGTAGTCTCGTAGTTTCGGGCAATAAGAGCCACAAGATTGCATCGCTAATGGAACTATATGAGTCGGATGAGGTGGATATTGAGGAGGTCGAATCGCGCGAATATCCATCGTGGAAGCAACAAATTGGTGAACTCAAAGAAATTATGAGCAGCTTATCAAAAACCATGAGTGGATTACAGGCTATAACGCAAGGGCGTAGTGAAACAATCCAGGTTGGAGATAAGAATTTGGAACAAGGGGTAAGCCAACAGCAAATAGCATCTGGGAGTTCGCAAGCATCAGCACAAGCTCCAACGCACATTGTAGCAACAGTACCAGGGCAATCTACAGAAATTCCAGGAGCAACAGGCACGCCGGTTAGAGATTTAAGAACTCCTGTGCTTGGACAAGTACGTCACGATTTAATGACGGATGTCCAATCAACGACAACGCATGCAGGGACAAGGTATTCAATGAGGGAGATTATCGGCATTTTTCCAGAGTTTGACCCACTAAAGGGACACCGAGCAACGAGTCAGTTCATAGCGAACAATTTCGAGATATATATTTATGGAGTGATGAAGAAGTACTATTCGCGGCGCAACAAAAATTAAGAGGGGTGGCAAAAGATTTGGCTGATTCCCAGCCAGCATTCAGAACATGGTTTCAATTCGTTGAGAAGTTAAGAAAAGATTTCCCAAGTGCACCAAGCTCAGCTGAAATACATCGCGAAATGGGGAGACGCAGGAAAAGGCCCAGTGAATCTTTGAAAGAGTACTTTTACGTAATGCTAAGTTTGGGACGCAGCGGAAATATAGATGAAGTATCAATAAATTCTTATATTATTAATGGTCTAAATGATATGAATCTTTCCAGAACTTTACATGCTATGAATTTGGGGTCATGCCACGAATTACTTTTATCAATTGAAAAATTATCTGCGATGCCTGGGTGGCAAAAGAGTGTAGTAGACGAGTGCCAGGGTACAACAGAAGCTCCGAATAGTCAAGAAGCTCGGAAGTCAGTACGGTGCTATAATTGCAACGAGGTGGGACGCATATTAGCTAAGTGTCCACATCCACAGCGCAAAATTAAGTGCACGAAATGCAACAAATTTGGACACGAAGCCAAATCATGTGGCATAGCGAAAGCATCGGTAGCAAACATAGCAGAGTCAGTGGATACAGTACCACCACCAGTAGCCAAAAATGCAAATGTCTTCGGGCGAGATATTTAAGCATTTATTGACACGGGCAGCGATGTGTCAATGGTCAAGGAGTTTCTAGTTCCTATCAGTTTACAACGTGAGGCCGCCAATAAGAAAATTGAAGGTTTTGGAGGCGGTATAGTCGAAACAGAGCACAAGGTAAATGTCGTCATGCAGCTGGATGGTAAAGAAATGCAAGTTTGGTTAATCATAGTGGCAGACGAGTTTATGCCATATGAGTTACTCATCGGTCGTGATGGGCTATGTAGTGGAGACGCTATGTGCTATGTATGTCATCGACTCAGGAGTGTTGAGGATAAAAGCGCCAGGGCCACAGATGAAAGTAAACATCGTGAATGGGGGTGACTCCAAGCAGTTGAGCACCTTGTTAGATCAGTACGAAGATTGCTTTTCAGAAGAGTTGTCAGCCTTAGGAAGATGCAACATGACTGAAATGGAGATTCAAGTCACCACTGATAAGCCAATTGTGGGAAAGCGCTATCAATTGCCATTTTCGCAACGTCCGGTGTTGTCAAAGATTGTGGAAAATCTATTGGATCACAATATCATTCGTCCAAGTACGTCGCCAAATGCAGCTCCAGTGGTCTTAGTTAAGAAGTCCAATGGTGAAGACAGAATGTGTGTCGACTTCCGCGCACTCAATGCTGTGACAGTTAAGAAACCTTTTCCAATGCCTATAGTAGAGGAACAGCTAGCGAGATTAGGGAACAACCGATTCTATACCACACTGGATATGACCCCGGGATGTTATAAAATCCCAATGACGGAAGAGAGCAAACAATACACTGCGTTTATTACCCCGGATGGGCTGTTTGAGCACAATGTTATGCCCTTCGGGCTGGTGAACGCACCTATGGTATTCCAGGAGATGGTGTTGAAGATTATTCAGAAGCTCAAGCAACGGGACAAGATTGTGAGTTATGTCGACGAAGTTATCATTGCTTCATCAACAAAGGACGAGGGTATTCACGCATTGGCAGAGTTTTTAGCAAAAGTACGCGAAGCAGGCTTGACGCTCCGTCCATCGAAATGTGTTTTTTTGGCGGAGACAGTTACTTTTCTGGGTCATATAATTGGTCAAAATGGTATTCAGCCAGGCGAGGGGAAAGTGCAAAGCGTCAAAGATTTCCCACTACCGACTTCAGCGACACAGGTACGTCAGTTTTGGGGACTAACCGGTTTTTTTCGTAGGTTCATTCCACATTATGGTGTCATTACGAAGCCCCTCACTCAATTGCTCAGAAAGGGAGAATGTTTCGAATGGACGAAAGCACGAGATGAAGCCTTCGATGCATTGAAGTTAGCACTTTCATCTGAACCGGTTCTGGCATTGTTCGATCCTTCAAAGCCACATGAGGTGCACACAGATGCCAGCGCTTTAGGTATCTCAGGTATATTATAACAAAAGGAATACGAAGGTCTGAAGCCAGTACAATACTACAGTCGACAGTGCAGTGCAGCTGAAATCAGGTACGCAAGCCACGAACTAGAGGTGCTTGCAATCGTAGAAACACTAGAAAGATGTAGAGTGTACTTGTTGGGTGCGCATTTTCTTGTGGTAACCGACTGCAACGCCATAGCAACTACAAAGGCAACAACTTTACTTCAACCTCGAGTAGCTAGATGGTGGCTTAAGCTTCAGGAGTTCGAGTTCGAATGCATTCATCGACCTGGCGAACGAATGGCACATGCAGACAGTCTTAGTAGAGCTCCAGTGCAACCACCGAGCCCTACGATGACAGCAGCCGAAAAGGTGATGAGAGTACGTACCCGACAGCTATCAAAGATGATTGGATTTACGCTATGCAAATGCAAGATAACCAGTTAAGGCGGATCATTCACATTTTAAAAAACGATACCTCCACACCTGACGTAGACGAAAAGCAAATACGAATTGATTACCAGATGCAGCAAAGCTGGTAATTCCGAAAGCAGTACGATGGCGAATAACAAAAGCATGTCATGATGATATGGGCCACTTTGCAGTAGAGAAGACAGTGGAACGCATTGGGAAGCGCTCCTGGTTTCCAAGAATAAGAAGGTATGTAAAATCGTACATTAACTCATGCGAAGAGTGTTGTCTTTTCAAGGTGAAAGGAGGGAAATCTGAGAGTCAGCTTCATGTTATCGAAGTCTTACCGATACCATTCCGAACGGTGAATATTGATCACCTGGGACCGTTTCCAAAGAGAAAAACGGGTAATGCATACGTCTTGGTCATTGTAGGTATGTGGATTCAGCAAGTACGTACTACTGAAGGCATGGCGGAATACAAAAACCGAACCTGCCACGAAGACATTGGAAGAGATGATGTCCATATTTGGCCAGCCAGTCCGTCTCATATCTGACCGCGGTACAGCATTCACCTCTAAAGCTTTCCAGGACTTTATGCAAAAGAATGGTATACAACACGTCAAAACAGCTGTCAGGACTCCTAGAGCTAATGGTCAGGCCGAGCAGGTCAATAAAACTATTCTCAGTTGCATTAAGTGCAGTACCAAAGAAGCGAAAAATTGGGATTGCTCCCTACCAAGCATCCAATGGGCGTTAAACTCACAGCAAAACAGTGTTACCAAATTCACTCCAAATGAGCTGGTGTTTCATTTTTATCCAAGAGACGTATCTACTAATCGAATCATCCAAGCATTGCATGATCAATATGAAGATGGAGACATCGAAAGAAAGCATAAAGAAGCAGCCACGAATATCTTAACTGAACGCCAAAAGTGGAAGGAGAGGTAAGATAAAAAACATTTACAACCACACCAGTATGAAGTCGGCGATTTGGTATTTGTCGATTACGTACCAGTGGCTACGAGCGAATCACACAAGCTTGATCCTGCCTATAGGGGTCCATACATTGTATCTAAGGTACTGGATCATGACAGGTATCTAATCGAAGATTTACCGGATACAATGATCACTCAACGATGATATAGTAATGTAGTTAGTGTAGATCACATTAAACCTTGGTGCGCACTTAAAGCGCCAAATACACGACACGAACATTTCCGCGAACATTCCCGTTATGTCATGTTTCTGCGACCTTTTCTGTCGTGTATGGTGGTGTTTGCCAGTTCGCGCAAATGTTCGCCAAAAATCAAAATATTTTAATTTTTGGCGAACATTTGCGCGAACTGTTCGTGCATGTATGGCGAAATATCTCATAATCGTAGTAATTTCTGAACGGAACAGACGTGCGCGGAAAATATTCATCGCTGTCTGAAAGAGAACTAATGTTCGGCCAAAAGTTCGTATGGTGTATGGCCAAATCTGCGAACAAGATTGCGGAATGTTCGCGGAAAAGTTCGTGTCGTGTATTTGGCGCTTAACCCAGAGTTGGCTACAACCGATGATGACGATAGCCAATCGACCGGGCCGGTCGAAGAGTCAGGAGAGGCCGAATGTAAAGAGTAGTGTGCGTTGAGCATTCGTCAGGTGCAGACGTGCGAGTCCCATACATAGTATTCAGTAATTCAAACATCACTTTTCATATTAAACTCTTATTTCTTTAAATTCAAATAAATACATAAGTACATATGTGTATACAAATCATTTACTTGTAACTCAGTCGTCTTTGACAATATGTATGTAAATACACAAATAATAATAAATAATGGTTAAGAATGCATACATCTCTTGAAAAATACTCTTTCGTTAAAAATATTGAACATTTCCTTAAAATTCTTAAACAAATGTTTAATTTTTTGGTATTTTTGCATGTATCACTATCACTACGTAGTACAAAACAGAGTCGCTTTTTCTGTCACTATGTCCCTTTGAATGCTCAAACCTTTAAAACTACCCAACGGATTTTGATGCGCTTTTTTTTTAGTAGATAGAGTGATTGAAGAGGAAAGTTTATATGTATAATAACGCCCATTAAAGAGTGGAGAAATGCTGTTATTTTTGAAGTTTCTAATGTGATGTATGTACATATATATATAAAAGAAAGTGGTGTTAGTTACACTATTTATAACTCAAGAACGGATGAACAGATTTGGCTGAAAATTGGTGGAGGGGTAGGTTAGGACCAGGAGACAGACATAGGATACTTTTTATACCGTTCTGGCTAGGGTCTTGAGATAAAATCGTGGGCCGGGGTAGTCCTGGGATATGTTTGTCCAATATGGGCATCAAATGGAAGCTGTTTATGAGTACCTTCTTGCGGGATATTTTTCGTACCCGTGGGTGACTAAGGTCTCGAGATATAGGCCAAAACGTGGGCCAGGGAAACACTAGGATGTGGTTTTACATTATGGGTATCAAATTGAAGCTGTTGACGTGTGCTTTAGTACAGAGTAATCTTTATACCCCTGGGTGACTAGGGTCTCGAGATATAGGCCAAAACGTGGACCCGGATACACCTAGAATGTGTTTTTACATTATGGGTGTCAAATTGAAGCTGTTGCTGTATGCTTTAGTACAGAGTAAGTTTTACACCGCTGGGTGACTAGGGTCTCGAGATATATTCCAAAACATGGACCCGGATACACCTAGAATGTGTTTTTACATTATGGGTATTAAATTAATGTTGTTGATGTGTTTTACACCGCTGGTTGCTAGGGTCTCGAGATATAGCCCAAAACATGGACCCGGATACCCCTAGAATGTGCGTGTATTATGGATATCGAATGAAAGCTGTTGCTGAGAGCTTTAACGTAATTTTCATTGTGATATTCGATTTAGTCGCATCAACCTGGCAAAACTGATAAATATGCATGCGAAGCCGAAATAAAGACATGAATTAATAATGCTCACATACCTATCTGCATATGTACGTCCTATTCGATTTGCCTGAAATTTGGAATATAAATTTGCCTATATTATTATTTACGATCCTTTTTTCCCAGGAAGTAGATCAGAGACGGTCTGGGACTAGGATTAGGACTAGGACTAGGACTGAGGCTCGGAGTGGGACTGGGACTCGAAATAAGACTGGAACAAAATACATACCACCCTCTGGGACTGGCAATAAGGGATGAAAAATAATGGGAAAAACTTGAGTGAAGAGAAAAGAGGGAAGGAGAAGGAGACTGAGAAAGAGATAGAGTGAGACAAAGATAGAGATAAATGAAGCGAAAAAGACGGATGGTGGAGAGAATAAAAGGATTAAGAAAAAGTGAAAAGGGGGAGTGCCGGGCTAGACGGAAAAAGCTTATTAAAATGTATGCAGATAGACCAAATTTAGGGCAGAACAACATCTGACGGGTCTGCTAGTAGTAAATAAAAGAAACTCCGACTTTGGAAGTCGGATAATTATTGATTTTATTAAAAGAAATTATTTCCCTTTTATACATAATTTCTTAACCTATACATTCATAATTATTCTAATACTTACGAACTAAAGATATGTAGATTTGTATTAGTGGTGTGTATATATGTAGATATGTATTAATAGTATGCATTTATGTAGATTTGTATAAACGGTAGGCATACATTTAGATTTGTATTAATAGTATGCATATATGTAGATTTGTATGCAAAGTCAGCAGATTGCTATTCATGTAAAATGTTTGTATGTGAATATTTAGTTAATTCACATTATTGGTTGTATGTAAATATTTTGGTGGCAAACTAACCTTGACGATCGGCAGTGTATTGACCCGAGTGAGTGACTAAGCAAAATTTGTAATGTGTGAACTGACAAGGGTTTCATATTCGGCATTCCATTGATGTTGGCTTACCGCTGTGTTAGGTCAATGTAATTTATGTCGCATAATATTGTAATATGATTATGCTATTACAAAAATGTATTGGCATAGAAGTTCATGATGCGTAATTCCGCAAATGTATTGCATAGGTGGGCATGACGCATAATGCTACAATGAGTAGGTCATTTGCAATCATTAACGCTTAAGGCTAAAAGGGATGAAAATGAGCCTTCCATCAGCCGAGTAAAATGAAATCTTATATTATACACCACTCCTCGTGGCATATACAAAAAAGGAAAAAAATAAAAAAGAGGAAAGCGGTCCCAACAAAAACTAAAAAACTAACAAAAATCAAACAAAATTACTAATAAGAAAATACTAACGAGTACTAATCACTAACCAATGTACACCCTTTACATCACCCATGGCCTTCCTGGGTCTAATCCAATGAACCTAATGAATCCCATAAGCCCAAAGAACCTAATGAACCCACTGAATGTAACCACCCCAGCGAAATTAACAAATCCAATGAATCCTTTCCCAAAGAAAAACCAAAATAAAAGAAAAAGGCATTAGCTTTTACAATTAATTTAGCAAGATTAAAAGATTGTAAATTTTTAATTAAGGCAATAAAATAAAAAGACATTAGCTTTTAGACTTAGTTTAGCAAGACTAAAAGATTGTAAAACTATTAATTAAAGCACTACAATAAAAAGACATTAGCTTTTATACTTAATTTAGCAAGACTAAAAGATTGTAAAACTATTAATTAAAGCAATTGCCACTACCTACATTACAAGCATGCAAAACATATGTAAAAGTGCACAACAAATAAGAAACTTTGAAAACTTTTGTAACAAGTAAGTCATAAAAAACCAAAAATCTGAAATGTTAATTATTATATCTTATTGTTATTAATCTTACTAGCCTATGTATAAGAATTTATTGTGGGTAACATTGAGAAGTAAGCTAACGAAAACATAATTTAAACCCACAGCATCCACCTCTGCGCTATTGCGCTAGCTTACGATCTATTCAACATCGAGTCACCTATTGTAACGATACGCGATGGATACGGATGGATCATAGATGCAAGTTTTAAACTCATTCATACCATGGATCTTGGAAAATGCGACAAAATTCTTGGCCGACTAGAAAACGCTATCATCGGAGACATCAACCTTGTTCACGAAATGACTGCAAGCAACATTAAGCACTTGCGAATTCTTGGAAAAAAGACAAACCTATTGATGTCATCCGAAATTGTAATATTCATTCTGGTCATGATCCTCATATGGGTAATTTGGAGGAAGCTAACGTCAAGTATCAAAATTCCTGAGCTCAAGATATCACTGCTAAACAGAAGCTTTCGGGGTAGGTAACAAGAGTCGCCAAATCAGTCGCCAAATCTGCGGTCCGCAGATCTTTGAGGAGGGAAGAGTTAACACATCCAGCCGCTGCGCACTTACAAATTCCCACAACTGGCTAATACACGTGCGCTGCGTAAGCAACTTTCCACACATTGGTATTTGCCACCCAGACATATCGTCAGCACTTTCAACAGGTAAATCACATCACCTGTCGATGTCGTCAAACCATTCCCACAGTTAGTCTATTGCACCGTCAGCAAATTCCGCATATTGAGCTGTTGCGAAATCGAAGCATGGATCGAAGGGTGGATAAAGTATAAATAGCAGTTAAGTTAGAATTAGGGGACAGTTGCTATTGGGTATTAGGGCTAAGTGTTTGTGAAATAAAGATTGTTCAAGTTTCTCTTGTTTTATTTGTGTGGGCAAGTTGGCCCTTTTAATATTTTTTTAACCAAAAAGGACTTGCAGTCCTTAACTGGTATATTGGTAGCTTATGGTTTTCTACTAGCCATATGCATGTGTATGTGTGAGTAACAGCTTCGGCGTGGAGGGGCCCGGGAATATCAAAATGTTATCCAAGCCTTTTGCGTAAAGACAATAAACAAACCACACCTTTAATCACCTTTCGTAGATGGCAATCATGTTAAATTTCAACAAATTTTATAAATCTCATAACGGGTCTGCACCCCGCATAAGGTGTTGCTGGTTTTTGGTGTCGGCTTTTCGATAGGATTTTGGGCTCAGGAAAAAAAGTTCTACTACGCATACCCAAAAAAATAATTTTCGAGCTTGCAAAAAAAAAAAAAATGGCGAAAAGGTCAATTTTTCGACCAACACACCCAAAACCCAAAAATATTTTTTTTTGGTAAGGAACTGTTATCGCCAATGTTTTTACAACAGTTTTTTGAAAGGAGTATTTTGGTCGGAAACTTTACCCTTTCGCAATTTTTTTTGCAGGCTCGAAAATTATTTTTTTGGGTATGCATAGTGGGACTTCTTTTTCCTGAGCCCAAATCCTATGGTGCGATTTCGGTTAACTTTCGTCCATACAAATGGCCCAGGTTAATATACATGTATGCATGTATACGCTTAAACATACATGTATATACAAATGCATATAAATATGTAAAAGGTGGTAATTTGAGAATTTGTTCATTTTAATATGGGGGCCGGTATTTTTTTTCCCCCGGGACCGGATTTTCTCTCGGTGGCCCTGTGAGTATTTATGGCATTGAGCGCGGTGGTGGTGCTGTGCATTTTGCGGAAGCCATGTTGGTGTGTGGCTAGCCGAAGATTCGCCATGGAATGAGGGAGCAAAACGGTTTCTAATGTCTTTGCTACTGGCGAAAGGAGTGATATCGGTCGATATGACTCGCCTTCGTTAGCTGGTTTGCCAAGCTTTAGTAGCGGAATTAGCTTTGCCATTTTTCATTGTTCGGGAATGACAAAAGTTTCCAGCGACAGGTTGAAAACATGTGTTAGGTATTTTATTCCCTTAGCGCCAAGGACTTTTAGCATTGGCATGGGCCTATTGACTTGTAGGGCTTGGCCTTGTGGATGGCTGCTTCAACCTCTGTGGGGGTAATGGTAATGGGTGGCACGTCGTGTTTATGTTTATGAGCTCGTCTGTTAGCACGACGTATGGCTTTGTCTACAGAAGAATGCATTATAAATTGTCGGCAAAAGGCGCTCGGGCTTTTCTTCGAGTCAGACAAAGTTTTGTCTCCGAAGGCAAGACAAGGATTTGACGGTTGACCACAATCTACCAACACCCGCAGAGAGGTTGCAGTTCCTTAGATGCTCCTCACATTTGGTACTTTTATGTTCATTTACCAGCCCTGTCGTTGATTGACCGTGCGAGCGAACATACGTGTTTATCAAATTTCAGCTATTGACAACGAAAGTGAGAGTAAACCTTTGTGTTTTTGTTTCTTCTGTTTATCACAAACAAAGCACTCAATATGAATGCTACAGGAGAGAACGATGATGAAAATTAGTTATAAATCTCTAGCAGATGGAAAAATTAGACTTATGGTAAAAAACATTGATGCTTACAGAAAAACTGTCACAAACTTAGATATAAGCAAAATCAGTTATCACACCTATCAACCAAAGCAAGAACGATCATATAGAGTAGTGTTAAAAGGAATTCACTATTCCACTCCTATCGAAGTAATTACCAATAAAATTACAGAGCTAGGACATAAAGTTAGAAATATTTATAATGTTAAAAGCAGAATACATAAACAACCTTTGTCAATGTTCTTTGTTGATTTGGAACCGAATGAAAATAACAAAGAAATATATGAGCTAAGACATCTAAATAATGCAATAGTTAAAGTAGAACCTCCTCGTCAAACAAGTGACATTGTCCAATGTCATAGGTGTCAAGAGTTTGGACATACTAAAACGTATTGCAAAAAACCCTATAAATGTGTGAAATGTAATTTAATGCACCCTACAATTGAGTGCACAAAACCTAAAGACTCTCTCCCAACATGTGTTCATTGTCTCCAGCATCACACAGCAAATTATAAAGGTTGTGCTGTATATCAACAACTTGTTCGCAAAAATCCGCTACATTACAATCGTGCTAAAGAGAGTACAAGTATCAACCCAGAAAATCACGCTCATTTAGGAAATGAAGCAAATTATACCGAAAACAATTCTAATGAACTCAACAACAATAAACGGTCACACTCAGACGTTTTAAAAGGTAACTATGAAAAGAATGGCGAAAATGCAATGGAAAAAATAGTGCAGCTACTAACTAAGCAAATAGAGTTAACAAACACGCTGCTTAATATGATGTCTCTACTCATAAATAAATTATGCAAGTAAATCTAAAGTTAGCAATATGGAATGCCAATGGCTTAACCCGTCACGCAAATGAAACAGAATTATTTTTAAACGAAAACTTTATTGACATAATGTTAGTCTCAGAAACTCATTTTACTACCAAAACCTATTTCAAAATTAAAAACTACGATTTAGTCACATGTAATCACCCAAGCAATAGGGCGCATGCTGGTTGTGCTGTGCTAGTAAGATCTAGTATAAAGTATGATGTGCTAGAACCAAAACAAACCACATCAATACAAGCCGCTGGAATCAAAATAAAAGCAAACAATTCCGACCTACAAATTTATGCATTGTATACACCTCCACGCCATACAATAAAACTGCTGAATATTAAAACTTGTTTAACTCTTTAGGACCTAGATTTTTAGTAGGAGGCGATTATAACGCGAAGCACCCCTGGTGGGGCTCACGTACTTCTAACCCAAAGGGAAGAGAGCTTTACAAATGTGTTGTTAAAAATAATTTTAGGACTTTGTCGACTGGTGAGCCTACGTATTGGCCCAGTGACTCATCGAAAATTCCAGATTTATTAGATTTCGCTGTGTACAATGGTATCCCAGCCCAATTACTAGAAGTAGTCAGTTCTGAAGAACTAAGCTCCGATCATTCTCCTATCATTATTAGTTACGACACTCTAACTAGCCTGAGACAACAGAAGTACAAAGCATTAAGCAGTAAGAGTCAAATTAGTATTTTTCAAGACTGGTTAACTAAAAATTTAAAACTTAATATATCAATTAAAACTTCAGTTGAACTAGATAATGCAGTGGAATATTTCACAAATCAAATTCACGAAGCGGCCTTTGTTTCTACTCCCCAAACGAGTAATGAGTTTAAATCTCGTAGCTGTATGCATGCAAGAGGTGAGATAAGAGCACTAATTAAGCATAAGAGACGCCTTCGGAAAAAATGGCAAACTACCAGAAATCCAATAGACAAAACTGCACTAAATAGAGTTACAACTCAGGTTAAGGAAAAACTAATAGAATTCAAAAATAAATCAGTATCAGATTATATACACAGCTTAAATGATAGAAATGTGGATGACCATAAGATCAGGAATGCTACGAAATACCTCAAATGTCCCAAAAAGAGAAATGCGCCTATAAAAGATATAACAACGTTTGGTGTAGGACAGATAAGAGTAAGGCTAATGCATATGCTAAGTATCTAGAGACAACGTTTACTCCGTTTAGAAACCAAAGCAACAACGATTATGATGTGCTTGCATCTCTGGATACTCCATGTCAATTATCTCTACCGATAAAACATATTACACCGAAAGAAATTTCTTCTGAGATCAAAAACTTGAGTAACAATAAATCTCCTGGGTATGATAAAATTGACGCCAAAGTGGCCAAGTGCTTACCGAAAAAAGGAATCATGTTCTTAACTCTGATATATAACTCAATATTAAGATTAAACTATTTTCCCACGCAATGGAAGTGCGCCGAAATAGTTATGGTTCTTAAAGCGACAAAACCTGAAAATCAAATATCTTCTTACAGGCCAATCAGTTTATTGACACTATTCTCCAAAATATTTGAAAGACTATTTTTGCGCAGATTATTCCCAATACTGAAAGAAAATATGGTAATACCCGAACATCAATTTGGTTTTCGCCGATATCATGGTACACCCGAACAATGCCACCGCGTTGTTAATTTCATAACGGATTCATTTGAAAGAAAGGAATACTGCTCTGCCGCATTTTTGGAGGTACAGCAAGCATTTGACAAAGTATGGCATCAAGGCCTGTTATATAAATTAAAAAATATACTTCCTACACCTTTTTATCTAACACTAAAGTCTTACCTTGCCGAAAGATCATTTTACGTTAGAGTGAATGAAGAAATATCTGAAATAGGACAAATTAAAGTTGGAGTACCACAGGGCAGCGTACTGGGCCCTATACTATATACCATTTTTACATCTGATATACCCGAAACCGAAAATATTCTAATTGCTACATATGCTGATGACACCGCTATCCTAGCATCAAGTCAGTCTCCAATTGATGCAACTAATCTAGTTCAGAGAGAATTAAACGATATACAGACGTGGCTGGACCGATGGAAAATAAAAGTAAACACAAACAAATCTGTACACGTTTTGTTTTCACTTAGAAGGAAAGACTGCCCTTCACTGCAGCTAAATGGTGATATAATTCCCAAACATGACAGTGTCAAATATCTTGGTATACATTTGGACAAACGGCTAACTTGGAAATGCCATATTCAAGCCAAAAGTAAACAACTAAAGATACAAACCACCAAACTTTACTGGCTACTAGGCCCGAAATCACCGTTAGATCTTAAAAATAAAATTTTAATATATAAGGCCATACTAAAGCCAGTATGGACCTACGGAGTACAACTGTGGGGTACTGCTAGCAATTCGAACATAGAAATTCTACAAAGATACCAGTCAAAAACTTTAAGATTAATTACTGGTGCACCCTGGTTCCTTACTAATAAAGCCATTCATTCTGATCTAGAAATTCCTTTTATAAAAATGAAATTAAAAGAATTAGTACAAAATATTTACAGAGAATAAGTAATCATGATAACGGGCTAGCAGTTGCATTATTTGATGGATCTAATGAAATTATTAGACTTAAAAGGCATCATGTATTAGACCTTCCCTTTAGAATTTAATAACTAAATGTAAAACTAAAATATTAAAATGTAACTTAGATGTCTGAATATAAGCTCAGATTTATGTAAGTTGCATAATTGTAAGCACATATATTATTATTGACCTCAATGGAGTTCAATAATATAAATCACTTTTCTTAGTCATAAGTTATAGAATTTGCTTATTATTTTAAAATAGATTGCAAATAAACAAATTATACAAAAAAAAAAAAAAAAATTTACCAGCCCCATGATATATGTACATTATACTGGGTCGATTTATTAACCGATATCGTGTAATCGATTTTTCGATAGGATTTGGGCTCAGGAAAAAAAGTTCCACTACGCATACCCAAAAAAAATAATTTTCGAGCCTGCGAAATTTCATCGATTTTTTATGCATTTGTTTTCATTTTCAAGGCTCCAAATCATTTTTTATGTATTTTTTTCGTTCAATTGGCAAATGCAAAATTGGTAAATGCAGTTTTTTAAAAAAAAAATTTCTTTTATGGAGATTTAGAAGAATTTTGGTCGAACATCGTGGTAAATTTTTTTTCCTGAGCCCACACCTATCGAAAAATCGATGGCGCGATATCGGTTAACTTTCGTCCATACAAATCGACCCAAACCAATGTACATACACATATGTAGATATAAGCGATGTGCGTAAGATAAGCATTATTTTCTTTTATTTTTTTTATTCGAATAGCTCGTTACGGGCTTGTTTTCCCCCTTTTTTTGTTCATTCTCTGTTTTAAGTTTAGTTTTGTTTCTTGCTGTTGTTGTTAGTGTGTCGATTGCATTATTAGGGTACCCACTATTTCTTTCTGTGTTTTTTATTATTATATAGATGTTGTTAAGGTAAATATATAACACTATGCGACAAAATCAACTTTTTTCTGGGTATTGGACCAAACCACCTTTTTTGAGGCTTAAGTATAAAAAGTACTACCTCCGTTTTCCTAAGTCAGCCTCCAAAAAATAGATATCGTCTTTCGGAATTCGAAATTCTACATTTCGAAATTTTATTATTTTTTTTTTTTTGTTAACGCGGTCAGCAAAATAAAGAAGTAAATATGTGGTCGTGGCCCGCTCTTTTCCTTTATTAGAAAGGCTGAATTTTTTTTTTTTTTGAGAAATTTAGTATAACAGCTGTTATACGAGGTGAAAAGTTAGAACTTCGAAAATATGAAAAACCTTATATTTCCGAATTTTCGCTACACTTATCAAAAATCTTAGTATTTCTGTGAAGGTAGTTAAATGGCCTTTATTCTGATATGCATATCTTTAAAGAAAAATTTGGCAAAACCCCTGTTTAAGCGAAAAAATTCGTTTTTTTACCAAAAATTTATTTTAACCAACACAATTTCTAGCTGTTAAAACTATTGAATATTAAATAAATCATAAACTTGCATTAAATGTGCTATTTTCAAATCAAGGCACTGCGTTTTTATACTTTTGAGCTTTTAACAGTACTTATGTCCACTGTGCTCCCCAAAAAATTATGACGATCATTTATGCCATGATTTAAATGTGTGTAAAACGACAACTAAACCAGTCCCTACATAAAAACTTTGTAAAATAAAATTAAATAAAGCTTGACTACACAGTAGAACTGCAGTTAAACTTGTGTTTTGTTAAGCTAAATTTATTAAAAGATATACATATCACAAATGATTTTACATATTTTTTGAAACAAGATTATTTTCTTAATCTACACCGTTAAGGCCTTGGTCACCGTCAATTTCGTTCCCGTCCTCGTCCAAGCTTTCCTCAGGAATCTTTAGCCACCAACATATATCAGTTATCATGGCGTTTAGCTTTTTGCCTTTGTATAGAGACTCCATTGGTATAGTTTTTTGGTGGAAGCCTTCTCCATGTTCATCAGATTAGGTAGAAAGTTGTCTCTCTAACCAGTCGAGATGAGCATGCATCAAATGCACTTTTAAAGACATATGAACGTGTTCTTTTAAAAACACTTCCACTAGGTTGTTGACATACTCTCGAAAATTGTCATCACACTGATTTCCAAGAACCTTAGTAATAACAACCTTTAACGCACCCCAATAAATCGCAGCATTAGTATTTAAGGTTTTAGTGAAATCTTCGCTTTTTATCATCCTACGAATCTCCGGAGCTGGTATTGTGCACTTTTATAAAATATTTGGTGCTACTGATTGAGTACTAAATCTCAGCTCTTCTCATTTACTCGCTTTAAAAGCATCGCACACTTGACCATCATTTGTTGGGAAGCACAGTGGACATAAGTACTGTTAAGAGCTCATAAGTATAAAAACGCAGTGCTTTGATCTGAAAAAAGCACATTTAATGCAAGTTTATGATTTATTTAATATTCAATAGTTTTAGCAGCTGTAAATTGTGTTGGTTAAAATAAATTTTTGATAAAAAAAGGAACTTTTTCGCTTCAACAGGGGCTTTGCCAAATTTTTCTTCATAAAGTTTAAAGATATGCACATCAAAATAAAGGCCATTTAACCACCTTCATAGCAATATTAAGATTTTTTATATGGGTTGCATAAATTCGGAAATATGAGGTTTTTCATATTTTCGAAGTTCTGTTTCACCTCGTATAACAGCATTCAGCCATTCAAATAAAAGAAAAAGGCGGGCCACGACCACATTTTTACTTTTTTAATTTGCTGACCGCGTTAACGAGAATAAAAAATATTAAATTTCGAAATGTAGAATTTTGAAACCCGATATCTATTTTTTGGAGGCTAACTTCGAAAAACGGAGATAGTACTTTCTCTACTTAAGCCTCAATCTCTACAAAAATATGGGTTTGGTCCAGTACCCAGCCGGCTGTTGCACAATGTAATAGCAGAGACCACCTTCGTGACAAATTTCGACATGTACCCCTTTTCATTTATGGCTTACAAAATTTTTAGTTTTTTTTCTCTACTTGTGTGCCACCATAAAGTTTTATCAGTTTAGCTCTCTTTGAAAATGATTTCTCGCTTTTTTCCATTTTTTCGAAATTTCGATATTATTTTTTTTTTAATGGGCGTGGTCGCCAACCGATTATGTCAGTTTTTATAAAGTGTATGTATGTGTGAAAGCAAGGTCACGCCAAATTTCAACACGATATCTTCATACACTTTTGATTCACGGGTTGCAAAACTTTTAAATTTCCTTCTTCTGAATGTTCTCCTCCTCCTTCCAAAGTTTTTCCAAATTGCTATATCTGGTCTTAAATTCAACCCACACATCAAGTTTCACCACTTTATAGGTTTTTGGTATTAAATTGGGCAACTTTTTCCATTTTTCGAAATTTTCGCTATCGAAAATTGGGCTAGGTAATCGCACGAACCCATCTATTCTGGGTCAAGATACGCCAGTATATCGAATGTCATAGAGATTTCCGTTGTCCAACCAAAGTTATAATACTCTTGTTTACAAGTACATGCTGGGTATAAACATTACTATAAACCGTCTTAACTCATAAATTTTCTAATATGTAATTATAATGTTACCTGAAGCGGCCACATCTGCTACTGGCTTTTGCTGCTCATGAGCCATAAAACCCACAACTGAGAATATCACGAAACCTGCAAACATACTTGTGCTTGAATTTACTGAGCATACAATTAAAGCATCCCTAAAAAGGAAGAAAAATTAAAAAAAAAAACATTCCACGGAAGATGCAATTAAGAAGTTACTTGTAAACGTTGTTGGTAAATTTATTATAACTTCCCAGTGCAACCAATGTTCCCAGGCCAAGCCCATAGGAAAAGAAAATTTGTGTAACTGCATCGATCCAAACCTGTTTTTATAAAATTACTATCCAAACAAAGAAATATGTCATATGTGCAATGCTTACTTCTGATTCTGCAAGCTTTGAAAAGTGTGGTATAATATAGAACTTAATGCCTTCAATTGCCCCTGGTAGAGTTATACCGCGAATAAGAAGTATGGTTAATAGAACATATGGGAATAGTGCAGTGAAGTAAACAATCTTTCCGGTCCATTTGACACCTTTCCATATACAAAAGTAACACATAATCCATACTAGTAAAAGTGTACCCGCCAATTCCCATCGTATACTGCCAATATGTTCGATTCCATCAGATATTTGTAGTGCGCGCCGCCTTAATAAAGCAACAACATGTATTTTAAACAAAGTATTACATAAGTATTGTATAAGTAATCACTCTGAAGCAGACATATTAGGTTGTATCGCGAGAAAAGTTTAGTGTACGTAAGTTATGTTTAAAAATGCATGCCTAATACAAAATTTGGGCATACAAACTTTAATTTTTATTATAGCACCACCTATGGCTTTAAATGATAAGATTTATTCAATCTAATATTTTAACCTGCATTGTACCCACTGTAGTTTTATTTGACATTTTACTTTTTCATATTGAAAAGCTATAAAGGGGACACATGCACAGTTTCAACTTTTGTGAAGCCTTTCAGCCACAAAGAAAATTATACTTTGTTTTTGTTTTTATCGGCCTATTGATATATCATTCAAGGTTCGAATCGAGCTCAAGGCCAGAACAATAATTTTTTTTTTTTCTAATGATAATTATTGTTATTTTTTAATTTTTCTAAATTTGAAAAATTGTATTTTGTTTTTGGAATAGTAAGTAGAACATTTTTCAGACAACCTGCCATAGCTGCGCAGATAGATCCATTTCGAAGGGTGCTAAGCCTTCATCATCAGTACGCTTTAGGCAAGCTGCGCTAACCATTTAGCTATACAGCGGTGGTTTGTTTGACTGGCAAATTTGCTACTTCTATTCCTTTTTACCAACTATATTTATTCAGTGTTGCGCCATCTGGTGCAAAACACTGAATAAATATAGTTGGTAAAAAGGAATAGAAGTAGCAAATTTGCCAGTCAAACAAACAAGGCTTAGCACCCTTCGAAATGGATCTATCTGCGCAGCTATGGCAGGTTGTCTGAAAAATTTTCTACTTACTATCCCAAAAACAAAATACAATTTTTCAAATTTAGAAAAATTAAAAAATAACAATAATTATCATTAGAAAAAAAAAAATTATTGTTCTGGCCTTGAGCTCGATTCGAACCTTGGAAAATTATACTTTTTCGAACGAAATATGTATATACATTTTGACATGTTTTAGAAAGAAAAGCCATATTTCAATATTTTTTATTTTAATTTATTTTAATGCGTTTTTTGTTTCACTTACGTTTGGCAATAAAAATCTAAACTTGATCTTAAAAAACATCTATCATCCATTAATTTAAAAACTACTCCCACCTTAAAATATTTTCCTACCTAAAAACTACATGACATACACTCAGAAAAAATAGTTCTAAAACGACAAAACAAGTTCAAAATTAAGAAAATTCCTTGACAAAAGTCTGTTAAACACGTCTTTTTTTAACTCGTGATAAGTGATAGAACTTGTAGAAAAAGTATCAATACCGGTACCCATACAAAACACACGGATCAAAGTATCAATGCTAGTGCTCATACTCAGTAAAAGGTATAGAGTATTCTCGATCCAAATTAGTACTTCGGAATGTTTACCAAAAGTGAAAAAGTAGGTCGTGTGTTTTGATTTTAATATAAAACAAGTAAGGAAGTCTAAGTTCGAGTGAAACCGAACATTACATACCCAGCTGTACACTTGAAATGTTGTGTGCTTAATAGTGTTACAATGCTGCGCAATAATACATATACATATGGTTCCATTCTGAACTTATTTTTCTTTGAATTATGGCTCCCGAAGCATAGAAAATTTCTTAGTCATAAAAGGGGCGGTGCCACGCCCATTTTTTTAAATTTGAAGTTTTGCCTATTTATTGTTATAAATTCACTTGGGAAATTAAATACCATTGATATAAACCTCTCTTTTGCAAAGATATAGCTTATTTTATTCGTCCACGACCCTTTTAAAAATCTTTTATATAAAAGTGGGCGTAGTCCATAACCGATTTCTTTAATTTTTCTTCAAAGTATACCTTATAGTAAAAGCAACCTCTCTGCCGAATTTGTAGGTAACGATTTTTGATTTACGATTAATAATATTTGTAAAATTGATTTTATCACAAGTGGGAAGTGCCACGCCCATTTAATAAAATTTTTTCAAATTTTTATTAAAAGTCTCAATATCAGCCCACACGTCAAATTTCAAAATTCTTGGCGTATTATTTTCTAAATAATCAGGGTTTTTGTGTTTTCCAAAATGTTATATATATAAAAAGTGGGAGTGGTTATCATCCGATTTTTCAATACCAATCTATTCTGGGTCCAGATAAGCCCGTGTACTAAATTTGGTGAAGATAGATCAATATTTACTCAAGTTATCGTGTTAACGGACAGACGGACGGACCGACAGACGGGCGGACAGACGGACGGACATGGCTCAATCAATTTTTTTTTTCGATATTGATGATTTTGATATATGGGTGTCTATATCTATCTCGATTCCTTTATACCTGTACAACCAACCGGTATCCAATCAAAGTTATAATACCCTGTGTACAAGTACAGCTGGGTATAACAAGTAAGGCAGTTTAAGTTTGGACGCAGCCGAACATTATATACCCATTTGTGTGCTCTTACATATATTTTAAGGATATATTTGAAAATATTTTTGATCGACTTATGGCGTTTAAAAAAAATTCAGTTAGAACAAGTTTTTCTAAACAGGGTCGCCCCTCGGCAGCGGTTTGGCAAGTAAGCCGAATATACTTCTCCCATGAAAAGCTTCCCAGTGAAGATTCATCTGCCTTGCAGGTACCGTTCAGAATATCCATAAAAAATGTAGCACGACGCAAATTGCAAGAGAAAGGTCTAAATCTCCACGGAGGTAAATCGCGTATTTTTTATGGCATCAAACGTTTTGTGGGGAGATTAACTCAACAGAACTTTAAATACAACTTATTTACTTTGCACTGCCATCCATATATCTACTGGTTGTTGTTGTTGTAACAGCGCTTCGCCCCATTCAATAGGTGGAACCACTCACAAATTGTCATCAATATCCTCTAACAGGAGTCCAATGAAATCTGCAGTTTCAAGAGCGGTTTCCCATGCAATTGAAAAGATGGTGGTATTATGTCGGGACATGTCGCAGGCAGGACATACAGCTTCGATATGTAGAAGTTAAACAAAAGCGGCGATGGAACACCATTCTTTTTGGCTTAGATGCTACGTTCCCGAATTGCACCGATGTCTGCCGAACAGACAGATAATTTGCGGTCCACATTTTGAGACTAGGAGGAAGAGGGGACCCTTACAAGTCTTGCAGTAGCGTTCCGTGATTGACTGTATCAAAAGATTTTGATACGTCTATTTCTACTGGTAGTACGAGTATTGTTACGTACCATATATATTTTGAAAATTTTGTTAAGATTAAAACTGTAAGCCACTTTTCTTTAAAGTAGGATTGTCCGCTTTTGATCGTATCTATATATAATACCAAGGATCATATTTCCGGCGGCCGCCGTAGTGTGATGGTAGCGTGCTCCGCATTCCACACAGAACATCCTGGGCTCGAGCCCCGGGTAAAGCAACATCAAAATTTTAGAAACACGTTTTTTTTTTCAATTAGAGGAAAACTTTTCTAGAAGGGGTCGCCCCTTGGTAGTGTTTCGCAGGCTTACTTACTTACTTAATTGGCGCTTACCCGTTTAAACGGTCATGGCCGTCAAACAAGGCGCGCCAGTCGCTCCTTCTCTGTGCCAACCGGCGTGTTTCGCAAGCACGAGTATATTTCTGCCATGAAAAGCTCTCAGTGAAAACTCATCTGCCTAGCGTAGTCGGCATAAAATAAGAAGATCCCGTCTTAAATCTCTTCAGGGGCTATAGCCCCTCACATTTATTTCCGCCACATTGCAAGGTGATATCAACGGCTTTTGCTAACGGTTTGCAAAACTTTTAAATTTGCTTCTGCCTAATGTAGGCGGCGCCACACCAATTTTACAAAATTGTAATAAATTTATATTGTACATCGTAATTTTTTTTTATCCACTCATCCAATTTCACCACTTCAGCAGTATTTGTGCAAAGTATGTTCCTTTCCCCGTTTTTGAAAGTAGGCATGTATATAATTTGATTTAGACAATTTTCAATACCAATATGTCGTCGAAGATGCTGTAAAAGCTGCTAACTCCATCCACCAAAATTTCACAGTAGAACGAAAGCGCTCTCTTGCATGACAAGGTAAAATGTATTGAAATTTTATTTTTAGCAGGTTTTCATAGTTTTGTTGGAGTTAGTGATTCTGGATAATAAACACATACTTTTCTTTCACCACCACATGCAGAAATCATCTCCCGCTCCACCATTATCAAAAAGTTCGTTTAAGTTAAATGCGGAGCTTTTCCACATCGTCGAGAATCTCAATTTATGCTCAAGCTATTGTGTTAATGGACTGAACTTTGTTGATCTTAAACATGTAGACCATCGGCACTTGGTATAGTACCGGAGAAAAGTATCGAGGTAAGGTATCGATACTTTACTCAGTACTTGAAAAAAAGCATAGAGTACGAAACACTCGTGTATTTTTTGGAAAAGTATAGATACTCAGTGCTCGTATCGTTCTATCACTACTCGTGACCGATGAGCTTACTTTAAGAACAGTTTTTCCAAGGACACCGTTCGTATTTTATGACCAGTTAGGTATTGATGTGTGAATCATCTGTACTCATTTCAAGCACTATTTGTGCTTGATTTAAGATTTTTCATTCTCATGCTTTGAGAACGATTTGTGGTCGATTAACCACTTTTAGTTCTCAATTTAAGAACGGTTTGTGCTTGATTTTGGTGGGAGTGGGAAGGCATAAATAAGTACCACTTATTTTTTTTTTTTTTAATAAAAAATATTAGTAACAAAAAAATTATATTTTAAGTCAAAAAATTTGAGAAAAAATGCATAATATGCATTTTTTCATATACTTCTCTAATTGAGAAATTACATTGGTTTACAGCCAAAATTCACCAGAGACGCCATTATGAAATTCCTATGTAAAATTACCCCCTGATTCCGAAAATCAGTGTTATTTTTAATTCTATGTTAACGTTTTTGAGATATTTACGAAGTACCGGTTTTTCAAAAAAAAAAAAAAAATGGGTCCACTAAATCATATATATCTCAAAAACGAATTGAGCAATTCCAAAACGGTTTGAAGATTTTAAATGGTAATAAAAATACCACACTTTTTGCTAGGCCCTGCAGATTCAAAGATAACGAACAATCATTATGGATTTTTTCAATTTTTTTGCAGATTTTTTTTCTCTCTAATCTCTGTTTCATTACAAAAAAATAAGCTTTTATTCAACAAAATCGATGAACTAAAACAAAAGTTATAAGCATTCAAATAAATATATCCATATGGTAAAACTTAAGTACCCTACAAATAATAGCATATGTACACAAAAAGGTTCCCTATTTCTACAAAGAAAACACAAACTGCCTTAAAAATATGCTCTTGCTTGAAATGTACCTGGGTTTGAGAAAACGACACTAACAGTTTTTTGTATCTAATAATCCTTCGAAAATCTACCTGCTAACTAACTGATATACGAATACTAAAACATATGTATCAGTAGGGTACTTAAGTATTAATGGATAAATTTACTTGAATGCTTATAACTTTTGTATTAGTATATCGATTTTGTTGAGTGTAACCTTATTTTTTTGTATTAAAACAGAACTTAGAGAAAAAAAGAAAAATCTGCAAAAAAATAAAAATTTTTCGAGATCCTTCCTCGCAAAGTACAAATTTTTTTATATTTTTACAAAAAAAATTTTAAAAATCCGTAATGATTGTTTATTGTCTTTGAACCTGCAGGGCCAGGCAAACAGTGTGGTATGCACAGTTTATAGCAAATTTTATTACTTTTTAAAAGCTCCAAACTGTTTTGAAATTGCTCAATTCGTCCTTGAGATATATATGATTAAGTGGACCAAATATTTTTTTTTTTAACGGTAATTCGTAAATATCTCAAAAACGTTACCATAGAATGAAAAATAACCTTGATTTTCGGAATCAGGGGGTGATTTTACATAGGAATTTCATAATGGCATCTCTGATGCGAAAAAAAAATTGGAATTTGTGATCCAGTGTTATTCTGATTTGATGACGTAATCTGCATATATACTTAAAACATTTCATAACAAGCTTGAGAATTACCTGTGCATATATAAATGGAAAATCGAGTTGAACGCAAAATAAGAGTAAATCAAAACAGATAGTAAAAAAATTGTTTTAAGAATTTAATTTCATATTCTGACGGTGGTCACACTCGCGCCTCGCGATCGCAACCGCAACATCATAAACGCTGGGCCACAACGACTGCTTGATAGCTTGTGCCAAATGTTGTATTTACCAGGGTTGAGTCATTTTGAAATGAAACAAATCAAAATAAAAAATAAAAAATTATTCGTCATTTTAAATTTTTTGATTGATGAATAAAAAGTTATTTTTTATTCAAGCATTTCTTGAATAATGAATAACATTTTCTCGTTATTCAAAATATTCTAATTGGTGATAAACGCCCATTCTTATTTTTGCAAATTTTGAATAAAGAGTTTAGTTATTATTCATTATTTATAAAATATGGAATAACAATAAAATTTTAGTTTTTATTCAGTTATTCAAAAATAAAAAAATAAACCATCGAGATGCCCTCAAAATATACCCATATGCGCAACCAGTTCGCGTGTAGTTCTGAAGCTTCTTAGGGTAATATTGAGATGATTTTGGGGAGTATTCGCGGGGTTTTTTGGGGGCCATTTGGGTGTAATTTCTGGGACACTTTGGCATGGTTTAGGGGAGTACCTCGGGGTCCTCCCGGGGTCATTCCGTGACCTTTTTGGGACTCCCTCGGGGTCAGTTGGGGGTCATTTCGGGATGGTTTTGGGGAGTCCCTAGGGGTCATTTCGGGGTCATTTGGGGTTCATTTCGGGATGGTTTTGGGGACTCCCTCGGGGTCATTTCGGAGTCATTTGGGGGTCATTTCGGGATGGTTTTGGGGAGTCCCTAGGGGTCATTTGGGGTCATTCCGGGATCTTTTTGGGGACTCCCTCGGGGTCATTTGGGGGTCCTCCCGGGGTCATTCCGTGACCTTTTTGGGACTCCCTCGGGGTCTATCGTGGGTCATTCCGGGATCTTTTCGGGGACTTCCTCGGGGTCATTTCGGGGTCATTAGGGGGTCATTTCGGGATGGTTTTGGAGACTCCCTCGGGGTCATTTGGGGGTCATTCGTTGGTCATTCCGGGATATTTTTGGGGACTCCCTCGGGGTCATTTCGGAGTCATTTGGGGGTCATTTCGGGATCTTTTGGGGACTCTCTCGGGGTCATTTGGGGGTCATTCCGGGATCTTTTTGGGGACTCTCTCGGGGTAATTTCGGGATGGTTTTGGGGACTCCCTAGGCGTCATTTGGGGTCATTCCGGGATCTTTTTAGGGACTCCCTCGGGGTCATTTGGGGGTCCTCCCGGGGTCATTCCGGGATCTTTTTGGGGACTCCCTCGGGGTCATTCGTGGGTCATTCCGGGATCTTTTCGGGGACTCCCTCGGGGTCATTTGGGGGTCATTTCGGGATGGTTTTGGGGACTCCCTCGGGGTCATTTGGGGGTCTTTCGTGGGTCATTCCGGGATCTTTTTGGGGACTCTCTCGGGGTCATTTGGAGGTCATTCCGGGATCTTTTTGGGGACTCTCTCGGGGTCATTTCGGGATGGTTTTGGGGAATCCCTCGGGGTCATTTGGGGGCCATTTCGGGATGGTTTTGGGGACTCCCTCGGGGTCATTTGGGGGTCATTTCGGGATGGTTTTGGGGACTCCCAAGGGGTTATATGGGATTAATTTCGTGATGAGGTATGACATTCTTGGAAAAAAATCCCTTGTTTTAAAAGTTTTCTGGGATGTGGCGCATTCAAATCGGCAGCCGAGATTGGGTGATATTCCATTCGGGCTTCGATATATGTATGTAGTTCAATACACTTTAGTAGCATACTTTTAACATTGAAATATGTAGTTTTTGAGTGTATAATCAAGGTTCAAAACCTGTACATCTCATAGGTCAAAAAAAATTTTATTTGATTTTAAAAAAGTTTAATTTGATTTGAAAAAAGTTTCTTTTGACCTGAAATTGTTATATGGAGTAATTTGAATGTATGCGCAGTTAAAAATGTCGCCAAAAGTAATCCGCAAATTTATGACTTGGAGACACAGTTTTCCAAGTTTGCTTCTGGGTATTTAGCGCTCTATCAGGAGCTATTGAACGGTTGGGCAAACCCATGCATAACGGTTGCCACTTTGGTCCATTTGGACCAAAAATGGTCCTTTCCAACCACGTTTGGCCCGATGAAGTTGGAATTTTTTTTTTTTAGGAGATATTTGCAAACAAAATTGAAAATTTTCACGTGGTTGTTGTAATTTTGATGATTTTGTTGTACCCACAAGAAAAACTGGGTAAAAGTGTTTTGCGCGGATATAGATTTGGTCTCCAAGCCGGTGTTGGACCCACCCAATGTATTTTTTATAAGCGCGGCCGAAGACCGCCAATGCAGAAAGGTATTCTGCGCAAAAATACTATGGATCCCACCCCCCGTTTCGGAGCGATCCGGGGCCATTTTGCGTTTTTTGGAAATATCTTTTGACAGAAATAAAATTTGGAATTTCCGCTTTCGGATTCGTGGTCCTGGGATCAAAACGCGTCTTTTGACACCTCTCCCGATATTTTTGGACGAGTTTTAGCAATTGTGAACTAAAGTAGAGAATTACCCTTTTATTTTCGGACTTATAAAATAAATATCCGGATTTTATTTCTTTATGTAGATTTTTTTGAAAAAGGATGCATGATTCGTCATGAAAATGCTATGAGTATCCCCGGAATCCCATACAACTTCAACCAAGGAATAGTTTTTAACCGGACTTTTTCGAGTAAAGAAAAAAAGCCTATGAAAATGAGTCACTGATTATAACTAATCGTTATACTATAGTTTTGTCACTATCTTTCGTCTTTCTTAGTTTTATGTCAAAAATTAATTCTGAGTAATAGGAAAATAAAAATAATAATTTTATTGTGGATTTTTTAATAACTATAATAATTATACCTCCGTGCTACTTTTTTTAAAATGTTCTTATAAATCGGTGATTCTGCTGATTCTCGAACAACGTAGTGAATTATTTCGAGTCTCAAAAGTGTATCGCAAATAATCGACAAGCATCGGTACAATTCAGGTACGCAACATCTAAGCCCAGAGGAATTAGGTAAGGGGTACCACAGGGTGGTGTCCTATCCTCGCTTCTGTTTAACTTCTATATATCGAAGCCCCTCAGGTCCCGGGCCACCCATCGATGAGATAGGTAATAAAATAGACAACTATCTCCTGATCTCTCCAATTCTTTCGTTTCGCGAACCCTGACATTGTCACCGACCAAATCATCGGCGACTTTATTTATAACATGGATGGGCCAAATGTCGACCATATTGAACATCCACGTCGATGGCGTCACGCTACCGTCTGTCTTACACCCAAAACTCCTATGTGTGACGTTCGATTCCTAAAATCCATAGCCGTAATAAAATCCTCAAATCTCTTGCGGCGTTACTTGGGGTAAAGATAAAGAAACGATCATTACCACTTACAAAGCAATTGGCTAGCCGATAGCACGCTACGCCTCCCCGATGTAATCGCCAAGCCTAAAGACTACTCAGTGTAAAAAGCTACAGGCCTGCCAAACTACTGCCCTTAGAACCGCCTCGGGTTGTCTTCTTATGTCCCCAGAACACCATTTACACAATGAGGCGAGAATACTCCCCATTAGGGAGAGAAATTAGATGCTAACCAAACAGTTCCGGTTGAATACCCAGAAACATGGGAATCCCAACAGACATCTGATTGATGAACCAACACCGCCCAGGGGCTTAAGGAGTAGTCTCCGTAAGCATTATGAGGAAATACGGCACCTGACAACACAGCCGTATGAACCCAAAAAATACAAGTAGGTCCTCAGTGAACTCCACAAACAGGCGTCAGACTTTTATGCCAGGAATTGCCCGGTGAATCCAGTACTCAAAGAACAATACCCAAAACTTTCAGAAGAGAAACGCAACTTCGATCTGGATACTGTAACAGGTTAAACTATTACCTATTCAGAATCAACCCCGATATACAAAACATATGTCCATCTTTTAACGTGTCCCCACGTGACACCAACCATCTCTTCAACTGTATTGTCGAACCAAGTCCTCTAACACTCCTCAATTATGATCCACCCCTGTTGAAACAGCAAGTTTCCTTGGACTTCCGTTAGAGGATATTGGTGAAAATTTGTGATCGGTCGCACCTATTGGATGGGGCGAAGCACTGCCACGACAACAACGACATCAGTTCACAGCCCCGTTTGCCTATGCAAAGTATTCATTTTTTCGATAGTGCAAAGAAGAACATCTTTGATTGCTAAAACAATGTTGTGGTTTTAGCAGCTATTTGTCAAGACGGTATTATCGAAGAATTACAAGTTACGCGGTGGTGACGCCCTATTTGCCTGAAGTGTCCACATGGTTAAAACCCAACAGGAATTACATGCTAAGCATTTCGTTGCAGTTTTTAATTTCAAGATCAGATATACTGCAACCTTACCGCTGTGCTTTCAAGAGTCGTTTGCGTTACCATCACCTTAAAAGTCTCAAAAAAAAAAAAGAAAACGTTACAGTATTATTTTAATATTTTAATATAACAAAGAACCTTTATAAAGAGCTGTTACACTTTCAGTTAGCCTAATATCTAGTCTGATTAAAAATGATGTAACCACGTCAGCTCTTGAACTATTTCACAACTTACAAAACACATCTTCCACTTACCTACCATCACAGATCTCATCAAATGCCAACATAATATTTTCTAATACCAAACGTTTTTCTACATACAGTTAGAAGGAAGTTTTTGTCATAGTACTTGGCGAAAATGCGATTGCCATAATTGTCCATGATGCACATGCCTTTGATGACATTCAATGTCGGCTCCTGAATCTCTATGCCAGGAATTGCCCTGCGAACCCCGTTCTTAAAGTTAAATAACCCAAACTCGCAGAGAAGGAAAGCAGAAGGGAGACGCGAGTCACTCTAGCTCAACTTCAATCTGGATACCTGTTACATGTTAAATTGTTACTTATCCAGAATCAACCCCGACATACAATTTGAAGGAACATTGAAGCAATTTTATAATGAAGTTCGAACAAGAAATCTTGAAACAAAATTTGGTTGAAGGAGGCTAAAGTGATACACTCAGGCATATGTTTGTTTTCTTTTATAAATTTATTTTTACATGTTCACAAAAATCAATAATAACAATAATAAACACTTTACATAAAAATATTACCAAACAATATTAATAATCTATTGATTTATTGCTTTACACTGTTTTCTCCATAGATGAAGTTTTCTCCATTGTTTACAATTGTTTGTAACATTTGTCAGGTGTTTCCCTGCAATATTGCCAGCTCGTTAAAACGATGTTATTCCGAAAAAATTGCACTGCAAACTTTTCCGAAATAACAAAATTAATAAGTGGTTATACTGGCTACGTATTGGGCTTGACAGTCTCAGTGAATACGCAGTGAATACGTAGTGACTACGTAAGAGAACGAACGCGAAAACGTAAGAAGTTATATAATACGAATTCTGGGTGAATGTGAATGTGAGTGAATGCGACGCAAACATTCACTGTGACATACATAATAAGGGCCTTTATTTTAATGCGTTTTTTGTTTCACTTACGTTTGGCAATAAAAATCTAAACTTGATCTTAAAAAAACATCTATCATCCATTAATTTAAAAACTACTCCCACCTTAAAATATTTTCCTACCTAAAAACTACATGACATACACTCAGAAAAAATAGTTCTAAAACGACAAAACAAGTTCAAAATTAAGAAAATTCCTTGACAAAAGTCTGTTAAACACATCTTTTTTTAACTCGTGATAAGTGATAGAACTTGTAGAAAAAGTATCAATACCGGTATCCATACAAAACACACGGATCAAAGTATCAATGCTAGTGCTCATACTCAGTAAAAGGTATAGAGTATTCTCGATCCAAATTAGTACTTCGGAATGTTTACCAAAAGTGAAAAAGTAGGTCGTGTGTTTTGATTTTAATATAAAACAAGTAAGGAAGTCTAAGTTCGAGTGAAACCGAACATTACATACCCAGCTGTACACTTGAAATGTTGTGTGCTTAATAGTGTTACAATGCTGCGCAATAATACATATACATATGATTCCATTCTGAACTAATTTTTCTTTGAATTATGGCTCCCGAAACATAGAAAATTTCTTAGTCATAAAAGGGGCGGTGCCACGCCCATTTTTTTAAATTTGAAGTTTTTCCTATTTATTGTTATAAATTCACTTGGGAAATTAAATACCATTGATATAAACCTCTCTTTTGCAAAGATATAGCTTATTTTATTCGTCCACAACCCTTTTAAAAATCTTTTATATAAAAGTGGGCGTAGTCCATAACCGATTTCTTTAATTTTTCTTCAAATTATACCTTATAGTAAAGGCAACCTCTCTGCCGAATTGGTAGGTAACGATTTTTGATTTACGATTAATAATATTTGTAAAATTGATTTTATCACAAGTGGGAAGTGCCACGCCCATTTAATAAAATTTTTCCAAATTTTTATTAAAAGTCTCAATATCAGCCCACACGTCAAATTTCAAAATTCTCGGCGTATTATTTTCTAAATAATCAGGGTTTTTGTGTTTTCCAAAATGTTATATATATAAAAAGTGGGAGTGGTTATCATCCGATTTCGCTAATTTTCAATACCAATCTATTCTGGGTCCAGATAAGCCCGTGTACTAAATTTGGTGAAGATAGATCAATATTTACTCAAGTTATCGTGTTAACGGACAGACGGACGGACCGACAGACGGGCGGACAGACGGACGGACATGGCTCAATCAATTTTTTTTCGATATTGATGATTTTGATATATGGGTGTCTATATCTATCTCGATTCCTTTATACCTGTACAACCAACCGGTATCCAATCGAAGTTATAATACCCTGTGTACAAGTACAGCTGGGTATAACAAGTAAGGCAGTTTAAGTTTGGACGCAACCGAACATTATATACCCATTTGTGTGCTCTTACATATATTTTAAGGATATATTTGAAAATATTTTTGATCGACTTATGGCGTTTAAAAAAAATTCAGTTAGAAAAAGTTTTTCTAAACAGGGTCGCCCCTCGGCAGCGGTTTGGCAAGTAAGCCGAATATACTTCTCCCATGAAAAGCTTCCCAGTGAATATTCATCTGCCTTGCAGGTACCGTTCAGAATATCCTTAAAAAATGTAGCACGACGCAAATTGCAAGAGAAAGGTCTAAATCTCCACGGAGGTAAATCGCGTATTTTTTTATGGCATCAAACGTTTTGTGGGGAGATTAACTCAACAGAACTTTAAATAGAACTTATTTACTTTGCACTGACATCCATATATCTACTGGTTGTTGTTGTTGTAACAGCGCTTCGCCCCATCCAATAGGTGGAACCACTCACAAATTGTCATCAATATCCTCTAACAGGAGTCCAATCAAATCTGCAGTTTCAAGAGCGGTTTCCCATGCAATTGAAAAGATGGTGGTATTATGTCGGGACACGTCGCAAGCAGGACATACAGCTTCGATATGTAGAAGTTAAACAAAAGCGGCGATGGAACACCATTCTTTTTGGCTTAGATGCTACGTTCCCGAATTGCACCGATGTCTGCCGAACAGACAGATAATTTGCGGTCCACATTTTGAGACTAGGAGGAAGAGGGGACCCTACAAGTCTTGCAGTAGCGTTCCGTGGTTGACTGTATCAAAAGATTTTGATACGTCTATTTCTACTGGTAGTACGAGTATTGTTACGTACCATATATATTTTGAAAATTTTGTTAAGATTAAAACTGTAAGCCACTTTTCTTTAAAGTAGGATTGTCCGCTTTTGATCGTATCTATATATAATACCAAGGATCATATTTCCGGCGGCCGCCGTAGTGTGATGGTAGCGTGCTCCGCATTCCACACAGAACATCCTGGGCTCGAGCCCCGGGTAAAGCAACATCAAAATTTTAGAAACACGTTTTTTTTTTCAATTAGAGGAAAACTTTTCTAGAGGGGGTCGCCCCTTGGTAGTGTTTCGCAGGCTTACTTACTTACTTAATTGGCGCTTACCCGTTTAAACGGTCATGGCCGTCAAACAAGGCGCGCCAGTCGCTCCTTCTCTGTGCCAACCGGCGTGTTTCGCAAGCACTCCGAGTATATTTCTGCCATGAAAAGCTCTCAGTGAAAACCCATCTGCCTAGCGTAGTCGGCATAAAATAAGAAGATCCCGTCTTAAATCTCTTCGGAGGCTATAGCCCCTTACATTTATTTCCGCCACATTGCAAGGTGATATCAACGGCTTTTGCTAATGGTTTGCAAAACTTTTAAATTTGCTTCTGCCTAATGTAGGCGGCGCCACACCAATTTTACAAAATTGTAATAAATTTATATTGTACATCGTAATTTTTTTTTATCCACTCATCCAATTTCACCACTTCAGCAGTATTTGTGTAAAGTATGTTCCTTTCCCCTTTTTTGAAAGTAGGCATGTATATAATTTGATTTAGACAATTTTCAATACCAATATGTCGTCGAAGATGCTGTAAAAGCTGCTAACTCCATCCACCAAAATTTCACAGTAGAACGAAAGCGCTCTCTTGCATGACAAGTGAAAATGTATTGAAATTTTATTTTTAGCAGGTTTTCATAGTTTTGTTGGAGTTAGTGATTCTGGATAATAAACACATACTTTTCTTTTACCACCACATGCAGAAATCATCTCCCGCTCCACCATTATCAAAAAGTTCGTTTAAGTTAAATGCGGAGCTTTTCCACATTGTCGAGAATCTCAATTTATGCTCAAGCTATTGTGTTAATGGACTGAACTTTGTTGATCTTAAACATGTAGACCATCGGCACTTGGTATAGTACCGGAGAAAAGTATCGAGGTAAGGTATCGATACTTTACTCAGTACTTGAAAAAAATCATAGAGTACGAAACACTCGTGTATTTTTTGGAAAAGTATAGATACTCAGTGCTCGTATCGTTCTATCACTACTCGTGACCGATGAGCTTACTTTAAGAACAGTTTTTCCAAGGACACCGTTCGTATGACCAGTTAGGTATTGATGTGTGAATCATCTGTACTCATTTCAAGCACTATTTGTGCTTGATTTAAGATTTTTCATTCTCATGCTTTGAGAACGATTTGTGGTCGATTAACCACTTTTAGTTCTCAATTTAAGAACGGTTTGTGCTTGATTTTGGTGGGAGTGGGAAGGCATAAATAAGTACCACTTATTTTTTTTTTTAATAAAAAATATTAGTAACAAAAAAATTATATTTTAAGTCAAAAAATTTGAGAAAAAACGCATAATATGCATTTTTTCATATACTTCTCTAATTGAGAAATTACATTGGTTTACAGCCAAAATTCACCAGAGACGCCATTATGAAATTCCTACGTAAAATCACCCCCTGATTCCGAAAATCAGTGTTATTTTTAATTCTATGTTAAAGTTTTTGAGATATTTACGAAGTACCGGTTTTTCAAAAAAAAAAAAAAATGGGTCCACTAAATCATATATATCTCAAGAACGAATTGAGCAATTCCAAAACGGTTTGAAGATTTTAAATGGTAATAAAAATACAACACTTTTTGCTAGGCCCTGCAGATTCAAAGATAACGAACAATCATTATAGATTTTTTCAATTTTTTTGCAGATTTTTTTTCTCTCTAATCTCTGTTTCATTACAAAAAAAATAAGCTTTTATTCAACAAAATCGATGAACTAAAACAAAAGTTATAAGCATTCAAATAAATATATCCATATAGTAAAACTTAAGTACCCTACAAATAATAGCATATGTACACAAAAAGGTTCCCTATTTCTACAAAGAAAACACTAACTGCCTTAAAAATATGCTCTTGCTTGAAATGTACCTGGGTTTGAGAAAACGACACTAACAGTTTTTTGTATCTAATAATCCTTCGAAAATCTACCTGCTAACTAACTGATATACGAATACTAAAACATTTGTATCAGTAGGGTACTTAAGTATTAATGGATAAATTTACTTGAATGCTTATAACTTTTGTATTAGTATATCGATTTTGTTGAGTGAAAGCTTATTTTTTTGTATTAAAACAGAACTTAGAGAAAAAAAGAAAAATCTGCAAAAAAATAAAAATTTTTCGAGATCCTTCCTCGCAAAGTACAAATTTTTTTATATTTTTACAAAAAAAATTTTAAAAATCCGTAATGATTGTTTATTGTCTTTGAACCTGCAGGGCCAAGCAAACAGTGTGGTATGCACAGTTTATAGCAAATTTTATTACTTTTTAAAAGCTCCAAACTGTTTTGAAATTGCTCAATTCGTCCTTGAGATATATATGATTAAGTGGACCAAATTTTTTTTTTTTTTTAACGGTAATTCGTAAATATCTCAAAAACGTTACCATAGAATTAAAAATAACCTTGATTTTCGGAATCAGGGGGTGATTTTACATAGGAATTTCATAATGGCATCTCTGATGCGAAAAAAAAATTGGAATTTGTGATCCAGTGTTATTCTGAGCTGATGACGTAATCTGCATATATACTTAAAACATTTCATAACAAGCTTGAGAATTACCTGTGCATATATAAATGGAAAATCGAGTTGAACGCAAAATGAGAGTAAATCAAAACAGATAGTAAAAAAATTGTTTTAAGAATTTAATTTCATATTTTGACGGTGGTCACACTCGCGCCACGCGATCGCAACCGCAACATCATAAACGCTGGGCCACAACGACTGCTTGATAGCTTGTGCCAAATGTTGTATTTACCAGGGTTGAGTCATTTTGAAATGAAACAAATCAAAATAAAAAATAAAAAAATTATTCATCATTTTAAATTTTTTGATTGATGAATAAAAAGTTATTTTTTATTCAAGCATTTCTTGAATAATGAATAACATTTTCTCGTTATTCAAAATATTCTAATTGATGATAAACGTCCATTCTTATTTTTGCAAATTTTGAATAAAGAGTTTAGTTATTATTCATTATTTACAAAATATGGAATAACAATAAAATTTTAGTTTTTATTCAGTTATTCAAAAATAAAAAAATAAACCATCGAGATGCCGTCAAAATATACCCATATGCGCAACCAGCTCGCGTGTAGTTCTGAAGCTTCTTAGGGTAATATTGACTTGATTTTGGTGAGTATTCGCGGGGTTTTTTGGGGGCCGTTTGGGTGTAATTTCTGGGACACTTTGGCATGGTTTAGGGGAGTACCTCGGGGTCCTCCCGGGGTCATTCCGTGACCTTTTTGGGACTCCCTAGGGGTCATTTGGGGGTCATTTCGGGATGGTTTTGGGGACTCCCTCGGGGTCATTTCGGGGTCATTAGGTGGTCATTTCGGGATGGTTTTGGGGACTCCCTCGGGGTCATTTGGGGTCATTTGGGGGTCATTCGTGGGTCATTCCGGGATCTTTTTGGGGACTCCCTCGGGGTCATTTGGGGGTCATTCCGGGATGATTTTGGGGACTCCCTCGGGGTATTTCGGGGTCATTTGGGGGTCATTTCGGGATGGTTTTGGGAGTCCCTATGGGTCATTTCGGGGTCATTTGGGGGTCATTTCGGGATGGTTTTGGGGACTACCTCGGGGTCATTTCGGGGTCATTAGGGGGTCATTTCGGGATGGTTTTGGGGACTCCCTCGGGGTCATTTGGGGGTCATTCGTGGGTCATTCCGGGATCTTTTTGGGGACTCCCTCGGGGTCATTTGGGGGTCATTCCGGGTTGATTTTGGGGACTCCCTCGGGGTCATTTCGGGGTCACTTGGGGGTCATTTCGGGATGGTTTTGGGGAGTCCCTAGGGGTCATTTCGGGGTCATTTGGGGATCATTTCGGGATGGTTTTGGGGACTCCCTCGGGGTAATTTCGGAGTCATTTCGGGGTCATTTCGGAATGGTTTTGGGGAGTCCCTAGGGGTCATTTGGGGTCATTCCGGGATCTTTTTGGGGACTCCCTCGGGGTCATTTGGGGGTCCTCCCGGGGTCATTCCGTGGCCTTTTTGGGACTCCCTCGGGGTCTATCGTGGGTCATTCCGGGATCTTTTCGGGGACTCCCTCGGGGTAATTTCGGGGTCATTAGGGGGTCATTTCGGGATGGTTTTGGAGACTCCCTCGGGGTCATTTGGGGGCATTCGTTGGTCATTCCGGGATATTTTTGGGGACTCCCTCGGGGTCATTTCGGAGTCATTTGGGGGTCATTTCGGGATCTTTTTGGGGACTCTCTCGGGGTCATTTGGAGGTCATTCCGGGATCTTTTTGGGGACTCTCTCGGGGTAATTTCGGGATGGTTTTGGGGACTCCCTAGGCGTCATTTGGGGTCATTCCGGGATCTTTTTAGGGACTCCCTCGGGGTCATTTGGGGGTCCTCTCGGGGTCATTCCGGGATCTTTTTGGGGACTCCCTCGGGGTCATTCGTGGGTCATTCCGGGATCTTTTCGGGGACTCCCTCGGGGTCATTTGGGGGTCATTTCGGGATGGTTTTGGGGACTCCCTCGGGGTCATTTGGGGGTCTTTCGTGGGTCATTCCGGGATCTTTTTGGGGACTCTCTCGGGGTCATTTGGAGGTCATTCCGGGATCTTTTTGGGGACTCTCTCGGGGTCATTTCGGGTTGGTTTTGGGGAATCCCTCGGGGTCATTTGGGGGTCATTTCGGGATGGTTTTGGGGACTCCCTCGGGGTCATTTGGGGGTCATTTCGGGATGGTTTTGGGGACTCCCAATGGGTTATATGGGATTAATTTCGTGATGAGGTATGACATTCTTGGAAAAAAGTCCCTTGTTTTAAAAGTTTTCTGGGATGTGGCGCATTCAAATCGGCAGCCGAGATTGGGTGATATTCCATTCGGGCTTCGATATATGTATGTAGTTCAATACACTTTAGTAGCACACTTTTAACATTGAAATATGTAGTTTTTGAGTGTATAATCAAGGTTCAAAACCTCTACATCTCATAGGTCAAAAAAAATTTGATTTGATTTGAAAAAAGTTTAATTTGATTTGAAAAAAGTTTCTTTTGACCTGAAATTGTTATATGGAGTAATTTGAATGTATGCTCAGTTAAAAATGTCGCCAAAAGTAATCCGCAAATTTATGACTTGGAGACACAGTTTTCCAAGTTTGCTTCTGGGTATTTAGCGCTCTCTCAGGAGCTCAGGATGCATAACGGTTGGCACTTTGGTCCATTTGGACCAAAAATGGTCCTTTCCAACCACGTTTGGCCCGATGGTCATTTTTGGTAAATTTTGGTATTTTTTAGCAAGTAGGCACGACTTTAATATATTTCTCAATTTTTCTATGGGAGAAAAACAAACTATGGGAACGTTGAAAGGACTTTGCTTGATTGAGCATCCTTTTAATTATCATGGATTGAGGCAATACGATGGCCGGCGAAAAAACTAATTGAAAACTTTTTGTTAGTGACAATTTATCTATACCAAAAGTAAAGAAAATATGGTCCTTTATCAAATTTGGTAATTTTTTTTTTTGATGAATTTCGAACCGAAATGAAAACATTGTATGGCAGCCGTGATTTGGCAGCCAACATTGCCATTAACCCAGATACACCCATCAAAAGTAAGTAAATATTTTAAAAGTGCTTTGCATTGATGTTTAGTAAAAACAACAGTCGAAAGACATTGTTGTTATGGATTTATAAAAATGTTTTGGAAAAAATTGATTTCATACAGGCCTTCCCATTGACAGTGGGGTTTATACTTATAAAAAGTACCCCTATGGAACGGTACAACAAAAACAACACCGAAAACAAGCAATTGGCGAACCATGCTTGTTAATTCAAAATTGAAAACAATATAACATTTTTAGCTAACAATTGGAAAAAATTCAACTTGCAGTGAAAATGTTGATAGTTTATGATTGGACATCACACACATTGCCGCAAAAAACAAACTTACTGTACTGTGGACCGCTATATATTGACAAACATAAAATCCGTAAATAAAGTAAACACTACATAATAAAACATGTCTCGCTTTGTATGTAAAAATTTAGGTGTCCTATATGTAGAGCATTTGGCATAAGTGGGTTAAATCGAATATAACATTTCGTTCATTTACTTCAATAGTGTTATAACTCAAAAAACAAAATTTTTCAGGAGAGCCATTCAAAGATTTTAACTACCATTTGGTGTGCATATAAAAGCATCTTTTCATTTGTATAGCACGTGATTAATTTTTAACGGACCACAAAGATTTTTTTTATACAACATACATCATGATACTTATTACGTTTTTATGTTATTTACTCAAAGTCATGTTTTTTGAGTTATGACACTATTGAAGTAAATGAGCGACTTGTTTACACGAGTAGTTTTCTGTATAGTACATATTCTTATTAGAATACTGTTATTCCGAGCAAAAGTATAATAAGTTTTGAAGACAGGGCAGACTGGGTAAATGGCATTTTAATTGTAATATTGATTTTCAGTGAAAGTGTTCAAGTGGATATATTAAATAATAATATAAAATATTTACAATGTCAACGCCAATACAAATCGATGAGGATTCGCGATCGAGTATCAGCAATATTGTGTCGGACTTGAATATTGCTGAACCTAACCCCCAGGGAAATATTGAAGTATTAGAAGATGCATGTTCCTCTACCGCGTACTTAGATGGAACATTTTTTGTGCCAGAGTTTTCTGGAGCTAGCAGTTGTACACTATCAGTTATTGCTAAGTGCCAACTGTGCCCTCAGGGAAAATACATCAGAGGTAGAATAAAATCGGCATCAAATTTTATAAGCTATCTTAAGGTAAGTTTGTTATTTTCTATATAAATTGATTCTACCTTTACCCTAGTGTCGCGTCCCCTAGAAAAAAACAACAAAACTTTTTCCTATAAGCAAACCTGCACGTGGAATTCAAACAGCATTCAGATGTTAAATAGTTATGTGTACTTAAAAAAAAATGAAATAATTTTTTTCTGGAAAATTCAAGTAGGATATTTTATTGGCGTCTAAAATAGACCACGTCGGTAAACCCGCTTTCATAGGTTGATTCAAATAATGTCCTATAAGTTTATATCGGTTTACTCTACGAACAAAATTGAAACTTTTAATAACTGTTTGCATACTTTCACAAGCATTAAAAAATTACTTCTATTTCTTGTCACGATAAACCGCATTATATGCATATGGTCGTATATTTATAAGTATTTTAAATTTTTAAAGTCCACAAAATGTTTATCTATCTAAATATTTTAATATATATTCAATGCGCTGCTTATGCTCCCTTTTATGCAGATTTAAACCTACGTGCCAATGTCGCGTCCGTTATCCAGGATTTGCACATATGTAAAGAAGTATCTAAGCTACAATCAGGAGTTTCAAATTTTATAGTGGAATGTTGTTTGTTGGTACCAGCAGGCATTATCTTTAATACTTTTTAGCAGCTAAGGGCATTATACATAAAATCATTTGTTTATCGGTTATATTTTATATTTCGGTTCCCATTCCGGTAAAAAAACATTAGAAGTTCCCCAGTAGAAGTTCCATATCCTTTCCCTTTTGCCCTCTTGTTTGTTCCACTACAGATAAGACAAGTGTGACATCTTAAGCATATACAACAAAATAACAAATAGACTCGATCACCTGATTTTAAAGGTACAATAACGGTCTCATCCTGCGCCTCTATCACCCGCTGAAGATAGCCGTATGATACAACCTACATAACATTAAAAAAGTCTCAAGTGACATAACTTCGATATCTGCGTAATACGAAAAAATTTTGTTTTAATTTGCATGTTTTCTTCTAGAGAGTGCACACAGAAGCTTATGAAAATCAATATAAGCCTTATGTGCAGAAAAAACGGGAAAAGCTGGAGAACAGTACATCTGGTGCTATAAAAAAATTGAACCGTTCGAGCCGTCAGAAAAAATATGAAGACAATGTTGTTACCTATGTGCTCGAAAGTATGAGTCCCCTTTCCACAGTTGAAATGCCGTCATTCAGAAAATTAATATATGGTGAATAACTTTAGTTGGGAGGGTGTCATTATTCTGTATTACAAAATTCTGGGTGACAAAATTCTGTAAATTGCAAAAAAATTCTGCTTGAACAAAATTCTGCTTTTTTTAAATTCTGCTTTTTAAAATTCTCCTTTCTAAAATTCTGCTTTTTAAAATTCTGCTTTTTCAAAATTCTGCATGTCTAATGCGAAAAATTCTGCTTTATTCAAGTTTTGTGATTTTCGTCATACGCAGAAGGGTGTACTACGCAGAAGGACATACCACACACCCGGACTTGGCATGGCGTAGCCCAGGGTTATTTTTTATAAGCGCGGCCGAAGGCCGCCTATGCAGAAAGGTGTTCTACGCAGAATTACTGTGCATGGCGCAGACGGTGTTGGATTGGCTTTTTCCAGAATATTGACTTCCATAATATTGATTTCCGGTGTTTCGACTTCCGGAATTATGAATGCATGACCTCTTTAACATTGTTAGCATTATATTTTAATACAGAATTTTGCAATACAGAATTTTGTACATACAGAATTTCGACACCAACCCATTTTAATTCACTTATACTGAGTGTTAAATACTTTTTATTTAATTATTGTTCACAGATATTTTATCAAAAGATGAAAGTGCGCATATGAACCACTTATCTAGAAGAACCTTGGGAAAGCACATACAAAACAGATTTATTGAAAATATGGATGAACTTCGTACCATATTAAAAAATGTTGATTACGTTTGTACAACGGCTGATGTTTGGTCGAGTAGTACCAGGCGATTTTTGGGAGTTACTGCCCATTGGGTAAAATTTCAGAAAATTAAAGCGATTTCAACACTATGGTATTTATGAAATTCCCTTTTAGATTGATTCCAAAACTTTTACAATAAAATCAGCTGCTATTGCGTATCGAAGATTTTCAGGAACTCATACTTACGACAGAATTGCTGAGCTTCTTCACGAAATTCATTTGTCATTTGGCTTGGACAACAAAAAGTTAGTTTCAACAGTAACAGACAACGGGTCGAATTTTGTGAAGGCTTATAATGAGTTTGGAATTAAAATTCCTCTTCTGACGCATGACGGTAAATATTTTTAACATGAAAATAGAAATGAGCGTGTGTATGTATGTTTGTGTGTTTTTCTTTTATAAGCTTTCTTGTGATCACTCGACACACTATAGTCTGAAATATATTTTGAAAAAGTAGGCCGAGTCACGCCCTTCCATAGGAAAAGGCTAAATTCGATTCAAAGGGCTGTACATATTTGGTGTAGAGGAGTGGGGGTGTGAGAAGGAAATCGGGATAAAGTACGAGATAGAAAAATGTGAGAAGGACAAAAATAGAAAGTAGTGAAAGATAGTGAAGAAAGAAAAAAGTAAAAGTAAAAAGGTGTCGTTAGTTGTTTAATTGGAAAGAGTGTTACGACAAAAGAGTGACGGGGGAGCAAGAGACCCAAACTGAATGATGTGTGTTTGATTTAATGTAGGATCTGCACACGATGACAGCCTGACTAAAGCATATTTTTGGCTAACTAAAATGAGCATGCGTTGCAGCAATACACAAAGTTTATGTAATAAGTTGCTCGTTAAAAACCAACTTAGAACTGCCGCGTTGCATTCGAAACCTTTTAGAACTATAAGCATTCAGGGTGCGACAGTAATTGTTAAATGTTAATCTGTAAATCATTTATTTCGTTGAGATACTCACAGAGTTAGATTAGGAAGGTAAATTTAAAAAAAAATTGCAAATGGGTTGAGACTTCGCAAATCTATAGTCATTAAAAAAACATGAAAACACTATGTTTATTCTATTCAAAAAAACTCGCGTTCCACTACAAAAACGATTCACCCCATTAAACATCTCCTTTGCCCAAACCCGCCATATAACGGTTTCAAAGGTTGCAAAATACCTCAATGAAAAGCCAGTATTTTGTCTTAGTTTTGATATAATGTTTAAACGTACACATTTTGTAAAATTATGTAAATACATTAAGTTATATACCTAACATACTAATGTCACATACTTAAAAATGCAACCCTACTTGACATGACAACGAAGAGCAACTCGAAGCGAAAGGGCAGTTAGTTGAGAAGAGTTGACGAAGAACATTCAAACGAATTGGTATCGCGCGGCAGTAATTAATTAATTGAAATTTAAAATATTATAAACTTTGTATTTCCTAAACTTTGTAATTCCATTCTTTTGAATTATTAAATATTCATTATATTTTATATAAAAACCCCTGACAAAAAGTGAAAGAGTAAACGACCATTCGGTAAGTTTCTGGCAGTTCAGAAGTGAGACGTGATCTATGCCTGACAGTGAAACGTGAATATTCGTGCGCGAAATTCGAAGCACCTATAAGGAAAAAAAAGTGTTGCACGTTCATAAGCGAGACACGTAATTTACACCTAAAGAATAAATAAAATAAGAATGGAAAAGTTTAGTGAAATGACAGTGGTAGATTTGCGCCAGCGTTTGCGTGAACTTGGATTATCCACCGCCGGTAACAAAGCGAAGCTGGTTGAAAAGCTCTGCGAGCACCAGTTTAATGAACAATTCGAAAGCGCGTTAAATGAACGTATTGAACGCCGGTTACGGGTAATAGAAACATCCATAGATAATTCGCTTCGCAAAAGTATTAATAAAACACCGCCGCTAAGTGCATCGTCACCCTCGCGAAATAATGAAAATCGTAACGAAATTGCATCAGCATCTTCTGAAGATATGGTGGAACGCCACATGCAAGGCTCAGCTTCCAGAACATTCGATGACATATATAAAAACTCGCATACAGATGAATTGATTCCCATGAATCAACGGATTATTTCAAATTTTTCAGTGGCGCCGACGATGAGAGCAGGAGATGATTTGACGACGCTATGTCAATCTTCTCACTCTATCGCACCACTGACGTTACCAAATCGTAGAGATATACGAACGGTAGGAACAGAGAGAACAACAGTTGGTTTGTCTCCTCATTCCTTTGCAGCTGTGCAGCAGCCGATATGCTACAGTGGAGAGAATACCGCTGGAGTAAAGTATAATGCGACAAATTTGTATACAATGAATCGTGACGTAGGAGAGCCGACGAGCGCAAGCATTTACAATGCTGCTACGGAAATGCAATTTCAATATGATCGAACAGCAAGAATATGTATGCCACGTCATACCGTAGATTTTAATGTACAACACATCCCAAATACGACGCGAAGAGAACATTTTGCTGGTATTTCACAACCAAACTACGTAACACGAACATGCATGTACCAACATGTGTGCAAAATACATACCCATCAACAAATATGTGTTGCGATAGGGGAGAGTATCCAACTGAACGAAGAACATGCTCAGATTTTGGGAGCGTACAAAATATCATTGGTATTCTACCAACTTTTGACCCAAGTGTGAAAGAGTTGATATCAGTTCAATTTATTGGAAAAGTAGAACAACTTCGCCAAGCATATGGTTGGAGTGACAAATTATTATTATTTGCAGTGAGTGCAAAAATGAAAGGTTGTGCTAAACTATGGCTGGACTCTGCTCCAGAAGTGTATACAAATTGGGCAAGATTTGTGAGTGACTTTTTGTTTGAGTTTCCTGCTCAAATAAACGCAGCCGAAATTCATATGAGATTAATGAGTATGCGCCGTACATTGAGTGAAACTCCAGAGACATTCTACTATCGTGTGTTATCTGTTAGTAGACAGGGTGGGTTAGATGACCAATCGATAATAAAATATGTCCTCAATGGAATAAACGATATTGATATGAAGCGCTCATTTTCGGCAAAAACGTATAATCATGCTAATGAGTTATTGAGAGTAATTGTAAATTACTGCTCAGTTAACACATATTCGTACAAACCAGACTCAGTGTCAAAGTTAGATGTTTCGCGAGAAAGGCATGCACAACAAATGTCAAAAAATAATAACAATAACAAAAAAAGAAAAGAAAATCAAGGCATTGTGTGTTACAATTGTCGCAAGTCAGGGCACATTTCTCGAAATTGCACAGAGCCCCAAAAGCGTAAAAAGTGTACAAAATGCAACAAGTATGGGCATAATGTAGAAAATTGTGAAGCAACACAAAAATCTAAGTGTAACACAATTGAAGAAAACAAAGAAAATTGTAATATGAAAATGGTTATAATAAACAATGTGGTAGTTGAAGCGCTAATAGATTCAGGCAGTGCGCGATCGTTAATTAAAAGAAATTTTGCAAATCGATTTGAAAATAATTTGAAAGAAAAATGTTTTGTTCAGTCGAAAGGCTTCGCAGGAGGCGAATATGAATGTTTTGAGCTTATGAAAAGTAATATGATAATTGATGATGTGTGTGTTGATGCGAATCTATTGATAATCGATGACAATAAACTGGACTATGATGTGCTAGTGGGAAGAGATGTGTTATGTACAAACGGAAATATTTTTGTGATTGATGGGCAGGATTGTTGGATGAAATCCAAATTGAACATAATTGATAACGTGACCGTTGAAAATGAAAACTTAAAGAAAGTGTTGCGAAAATACGAAGGCCGTTTCAATACTCTTGGAAAAGCCAAGTTGCTAAAAATGAATATAAAGCTTGACAGCGATACTCCTATTAATATGAAACCATACCGGTTACCTTTCGCGAAAAGACCAATCTTGGATGAAATAATACAAGACTTATTGGCAAAAGACGTAATTCGTATATCTGATTCCGCGTACGCTGCGCCGGTAGTTCTCGTGGAGAAAAAAGATAATAAGCATAGATTGTGTGTTGACTTTAGACAACTGAACCGCGTTACGGTGAAACAACCATTTCCAATGCCGGTAATGGACGAATTATTTGCATCGCTTGCAGGTAATGAGTACTATACAACATTAGATTTTAATATGGGTTATCACCAAATCGAATTGGAAGAAAGTGCTAAACAATACACCGCGTTCGTGGCTAATAATGGACACTATGAATATAACCGTATGCCTTTCGGGTTAGTTAATGCGCCGTCGGTATTTCAAAGCATGATGAATAAGATCGTGGATAAAATGAAACCCTATCGAGTGATTGCGTATTTAGACGATGTTATAATTTCGAGCCGTACTATCGATGACGGGTTAAAAATATTGCAGAAGTTTTTGAGTCTGTTAGAGGAATATGATTTAACACTACGCTACAGTAAATGCAAATTTTTGGTAAAAGAAATAAACTTTTTGGGACACAAAATTACTTGTGATGGTGTTACACCTGGTGAATGCAAGGTAAATGCTATAAAACATTTTAAAAAACCAAATTCTGTAACTGAAATAAGACGTTTTCTGGGTTTAACCGGATTCTTCCGGAAGTTCGTAAAAGACTATGCAATTATAGCACGTCCGTTGACTGACCTTACAAGAAAAGAAGCAATAAAGAATTTTTCCTGGTGAGAAAGCCAAGATAAAGCATTTGATGCGCTTGTTGTCGCATTATGTAGTGAACCCGTATTGACTTTATATGATTTTAATGCAATGCATGAGGCCCATACTGATGCTAGTAGTATAGGGCTAGCTGCAGTGTTATTACAATCAAACGACGACGGTAAAACATGGAAAGCAGTTATGTATTATAGTCGACGATGTACAACAGTAGAGTCACACTACCATGCCTATGAGTTAGAAGTGCTGGCAGTGGTTGAAGCTCTTGCCAGGTTTAGGGTATATATTCTCGGCAAGCATTTCAGAGTGGTAACTGATTGTTCAGCCATCAGTAGTATACGTTCAAAAACTCAACTTATTCCGAAAATCTCACGTTGGTGGATGCGAATAACAGAATACGATTTCGATTGCGTGCACAGACCAGGGGTGCGCATGGGACATGTGGATGCGCTCAGCAGATCACCAGCTGAAACTGTTAATATTGCTGATAGTGTAGACGTGTTGATTTTAGCTGAAGTTTCTGATGATTGGCTGTTGACTATGCAGCTGCAGGACAAAAATATTCGCGAGATAATTGATATTATACAAGGCAAGGTTGAATCAAAGCAAGCAACTCAATTTAAAAATGAATATCGAATACAGAATAATAGACTCTACAAATTAATCAATGGAAAACTTCTATACGTTGTACCAAAAGCAGTACGATGGAGAATTGTAAAATACTGTCACGATGACATGGGACATTTCGCTGTGGAGAAAAGTTTGCAACGCATATACGAGCATTTCTGGTTTCCGAAAGCTAGAAAGTACGTGAAAGACTATATTTCTGCATGCATTGAATGCTGCTACAATAAAGGTAAGGGTGGTAAGCCAGAAGGTGAGCTACACATAAGTGAGGTGGACCCTATACCATTTCGCACGCTTCACATAGACCATCTAGGTCCATTTATACGAAGCAAAAGAGGTAATACGTATGTAGTAGTAATAAGCGACGCATTTACAAAGTATGTTGTGGCGAAGCCTGTACGCAGCACAAAAACGCAACCTGTGTTGCAAGCACTAAATGATTTGACATCCTATTTTGGGTTACCGTACCGTATAATCAGCGATCGAGGCACCGCCTATTCCTCGAAACAGTTCGAAGATTTTTGTAACCGAAACGATATATCTCACATTAAAACCGCAGTTAGGACTCCGCGTGCAAATGGGCAGGTGGAGCGGGCTAACAAAATCATTCTAGACTTTCTACGTACAGCAGGATCTAAAGCAACTCAATGGGACGAGGAGCTAAGAAATTTACAATGGAGTGTAAACACTCAACGAAACTCTAGCACTGGTTTCAGCCCAAACGAACTAATCTATGATTTCATATTACGTGACATCATTCGTAATAAACTTTTGGCAGCAGTAATTGAAGATTCTGAAAAACACAGCATAACCGAAAAGCGTGAAAAGGCCGCTGAATGTATACAACAACACCGAGAGAAGTGGAAGCAGCGTTTCGATTCAAAACATCGCAAGCCTGTCGTATATCAGGTAAACGATCTGGTAGTAATCGAGAACGATCTTCAAGCAACAGGTGAATCACGTAAACTCGACGTACGTTATAAAGGTCCATACGTGGTAACAAAAGTATTGGGTAACGATCGTTATTTGATTGAAGACATCGATGGTATGCAACATAGACAAAAGCGTTTCTGTTCAGTGTATACAACAGAAAAAATGAAACTGTGGTGTACACTACCACCAGATCTAGATGAAGATGATTCCGACGAAGATGAAGTCAGTGACATCGGGACGATGCCAATGTCAGAATTGGCTGAATTGTCACATACTTAAAAATGCAACCCTACTTGACATGACAACGAAGAGCAACTCGAAGCGAAAGGGCAGTTAGTTGAGAAGAGTTGACGAAGAACATTCAAGCGAATTGGTATCGCGCGGCAGTAATTAATTAATTGAAATTTAAAATATTATAAACTTTGTATTTCCTAAACTTTGTAATTCCATTCTTTTGAATTATTAAATATTCATTATATTTTATATAAAAACCCCTGACAAAAAGTGAAAGAGTAAATGACCATTCGGTAAGTTTCTGGCACTAATTTTGATATAACTTTCGTACTTCTGACCAGATTTGAAAATCGTTCCCATCACTGTTATGTGATACTTTAAGCGTTGCTATCTCACCAAAGCAATTTTTCATTATTCACATATTTTGCAAAGTTTTACGATGCGATTCTGAACTGTGCTTTATTTCTCCCATAAGTCTAAGAATACTGCATAAACTGTTGGTTTGATTGAATAGGTGAATAAAACAAATCCAAAACCCTTTGGTTTTGTCGTGGATGTAACACGTACACGAATGGCTAGCGAGTGAGACTCAGCGTGTGTAGACCATATTCGAGTTTGCTGAGTTTCTCAAAAGAAACCACATTTCGGAACATTTCTTAATTTTTTTCATTTTAAACTTAATTTTGCAGAAGGCGCTACTGATTTTATGTCCGATGATGACGAAGACGATGATACAATTGATCCATATGTCGGCAATAATGCATCATCCCAAATACCATTTGATGCTGAACCAGCCTTACCCGAAGATGAACCTCATCAGTTCCGACCAAAGCCATCGCTTTCGGTGCATATGAGATGCGCCAGTCATACGATTAATTTAACCGCTGTCAGGCTCTGTGGTCTTTGTTACGCTCCCCGAAGAAGAGAGAAATAATGATAGAATATCCTGGAAAACCTCTGACAAAGCCAATATGTGTTAGGTGGAACTCTTTGTTCGATAGTTTAGCATTGATTGTTTCGCTACGCGACGACATTATTACATTCAGTGAGGCGGAGGGAATAACAAACACCATGCAGGATAGTGATTTTAAATATTTAGAAGACTATTTGAACTGCACACGACCCCTTATTGATACCTTGAATAAACTGCAAGGTGAGAAAAACTGCAGCTATGTGTATATGTTGCCGTGTATCATAACACTGCGCAGAAAGTTGTTAGCAGTCAAAACAAACGTCGGAACAACCTTTTGCATTGATGCTATTGATTATTTGGTTGAAAGAGTGGAGCAGCGCTTTAGGGACTTTTCGAAGTTGAGGATTGCGGAAAATGGGCAGCTATTGCAGCTGTAATTCATCCGCAATTTAAAACTTAGTGGCTAGGTTGCCTCTCGATTGAAGCACAGACAAAAGTTTACTCAGTGGTGATGACTGCTGCAACGGATGCGGAAGCCGTAGTGTTGTCAACGACAAATACACCGAACAAGGTAGATGAGTTTTTTGATTTCGGTAACATCTCCAGTACTACCTATAGTGAACTTGATATATTCAGTAACACTGGAGCGCAACTTCAGGTAAAAAAATATTTACACGAACCTGTAACGAACAATCTTTTAGCAGTGGATGTTTATCCGGTTGTGAAAAAAATGTTCCTTAAATACAACACCCCGCTGCCTTCCTCAGCAACGATGCACAACTTACTCCGGTATAATTGGCTTAAGGACTATAACTTTGAAATACGCGTTCTTGCTAAATGTAATAGTTCGAAAAATTGGGGCTAGACTGGCATGAGCGTAAATAATAAAAGCAATCAGAAATAAAAGAGAGCAGTATAGGCAATAGGTTCAATCAATATATTCAATCAATGAAAACTTTTTATTCGGTATAAATATGTATGTACATATTTGTTTTAATATTAAAAAAATTTGATAACCAACTAAAGTATATTTGTTTACATACATATTTGCCATATGTCTATATCTCATATGTACAATCATTCTCAAAAAAATATATAAATAAATGAAAATCTACCTATCTTTGTAATTACAGACGTTCTTACGTACTTTATTGTAGTTTAGTACTTTATTGTGTAAGATCGATACCACTGTTGCTATTTACTTCGCAGTTTTTTATTTTTATCATCTTAAGTAAAATGTATATATGTACATATGTTTGTATGTATATATAAAATTACTGCAAATAAAAAGGGTCCATATTAATTTCGTGTGGATTTCAGGATCCCGGAAGGGTTCCGAACTGATCCCGAAATTATCAAAAATGACCCCGAGGGTGTCCCCAAAACCATCCCGAAATTACCCCCAAATGACCCCGAGAGAGTCCCCAAAAAGATCCCGGAATGACCCACGAATGACCCCCAAATGACCTCGAGGGAGTCCCCAAAACCATCCCGAAATGACCTCAAAATGACCCCGAAATGACCCCGAGGGAGTCCCCGAAAAGATCCCGGAATGACCCACGAATGACCCCGAGGGAGTCCCCAAAAAGATCCCGGAATGACCCCGGGAGGACCCCCAAATGACACCGAGGGAGTCCCCAAAAAGATCCCGGAATGACCCCAAATGACCCCTAGGGAGTCCCCAAAACCATCCCGAAATGACCCCGAGAGGGTCCCCAAAAATATCCCGGAATGACCCCCAAATGACCCTGAGAGAGTCCCCAAAAAGATCCCGAAATGACCCCCAAGTGACCCTGAGGGAGTCCCCGAAAAGATCCCGGAATGACCCACGAATGACCCCGAGGGAGTCCCCAAAAAGATCCCGGAATGACCCCAAATGACCCCTAGGGACTCCCCAAAACCATCGCGAAATGACACCCAAATGACCCCGAAATGACCCCGAGGGAGTCCCAAAAAGGTCACGGAATGTCCCCCAAATGACCCCGAGGGAGTCCCCAAAACCATCCCGAAATGACCCCCAAATGACCCCAAAATGACCCCGAGGGAGTCCCCGAAAAGATCCCGGAATGACCCACGAAAGACCCCGAGGGAGTCCAAAAAGGTCACGGAATGACCCCGGGAGGACTCCCAAATGACCCCGAGGGAGTCCCCAAAAAGATCCCGGAATGACCCCAAATGACCCCTAGGGACTCCCCAAAACCGTCCCGAAATGTCCCCCAAATGACCCCGAAATGACCCCGAGGGAGTCCCCAAAACCATCCCGAAATGACCCCCAAATGACCCCGAAATGACCCATAGGGACTCCCCAAAACCATCCCGCAATGACCCCGAAATGACCCCGAAATACCTCGAGGGAGTCCCCAAAATCATCCCGGAATGACCCCCAAATGACCCCGAGGGAGTCCCCAAAAAGATCCCGGAATGACCCACGAATGACCCCCCAAATGACCCCAAATGACCCCGAGGGAGTCCCCAAAACCATCCCGAAATGACCACCTAATGACCCCGAAATGACCCCGAGGGAGTCCCCAAAACCATCCCGAAATGACCCCCAAATACCCCGAGGGAGTCCCAAAAAGGTCACGGAATGACCCCGGGAGGACCCCGAGGTACTCCCCTAAACCATGCCAAAGTGTCCCAGAAATTACACCCAAACGGCCCCCAAAAAACCCCGCGAATAATCCCCAAAATCATCTCAATATTACCCTAAGAAGCTTCAGAACTACACGCGAACTGGTTGCGCATATGGGTATATTTTGAGGGCACCTCGATGGTTTATTTTTTTATTTTGGAATAACTGAATAAAAACTAAAATTTTATTGTTATTCCATATTTTGTAAATAATGAATAATAACTCAACTCTTTATTCAAAATTTGCAAAAATAAGAATGGGCGTTTATCATCAATTAGAATATTTTGAATAACGAGAAAATGTTATTCATTATTCAAGAAATGCTTGAATAAAAAATAACATGTTATTCATCACTCAAGTTTTCTTGAATAATGAATAAAAATTAATTTTTTATTTTTTCGTCAATAGTTATTCAAATTTGTTGATAACGCCCATCCCTGGTATTTACCATTGTAGTGCACACGAATTGTAACGTTTCTTTTTATACACATCTGAGCATAGCTCGCAGAGTATATTAATTTTGTTCGCATAATGGTACCCCGTAGCGGCATAAACTAATCGAGAGGGATATAGATTTCTATATATCAACATGATCTAGGCGAAAAAAGAAATTCATTTAGCCATGTCCGTCCGTCCGTCTGCTCGTTAACACGATAACTTGAGTAAATTTTGAGGTCTTAATGAAATTAGCTAAGTTCCTGGGCACTCATCTCAGATCGCGATTTAAAATGAACGAAATCGGACTATAACCACGCCCACTTTTTCGATATCGAAAATTTCGAAAAACCGAAAAAGTGCGATAATTAATTAACCAAGACGGATAAAGCAATGAGACTTGGCAGGTAGGTTGACCCTATGATGCAAAATAGAAAGTTAGTAAAATTTTGGACAATGGGCGTGGCACCGCCCACTTTTAAAAGAATTTAATTTATAATTTTGCAAGCTGTAATTTGGCAGTCGTTGAAGATATCATGATGAAATTTGGCAGGACCGGTACTCTTATTACCATATGTCTTCTAAATAAAAACTAGCGAAATCGGATGACGAACACCCCCCTTTAAAAAAAAAATTTTTTTTAAGTCAAATTTTAACAAAAAATTTAATATCTGTACAGTATATAAGTAAATTATGTCAAATTTAAACTCCAGTAATTATATTTTGAAACAAAATACAAAAATAAAAGAAAATTTCAAAATGGGCGTGGCTCCGCCCTTTTTCATTTAGTTTGTCGAAGTCGAACAAAATTTTACCAATCTTTATGAAATTTGGTAAGGGCATAGCTTCTATGACGATAACTGTGAAAATGGGCGAAATCGGTTGAAGCCATGCCCAGTCGACCGTCGGTCCTTCCGCTCGGCCGTTAACACGAAAACTTGAACAAAAATCGATATATCTTTACTAAACTTAGTTCACGTACCTACCTGAACTCACTCTATCCTGGTATTAAAAATGGGCGAAATCCGACTATGACCACGCCCACATTTTCGATATCGAAAATTTAAAAAAATTTAAAAATTCCATAATTCTATACCAAATGCGAAAAAAGGGCTGAAACATGCTGATTGGCTATATTTCGAAAAGACACCCACCTATAGAACTAAGGCCCACTGCCTCTTACAATACTCATTAAAACTTTTCATTTGATACCCATATCGTACAAACACATTCTAGAGTCACCCCTGGTCCACCTTTATAGCGATATCTCGAAAAGGCGTCCACCTATAAAACTAAGGCCAACTCCGTTTTAAAATACTATTTAATACCTTTCATTTGATACCCATACTCTCAGCTGAGTATGTAATGTTCGGTTACACCCGAACTTAGCCTTCCTTACTTGTTTCTTTAAGAACATTGTTCTCATTAATATATTGTTATTATTATGTACAGTTTATTTATAAAATAAATTTTACAAATAAACTTACAACTAGGCACTAACAACTAAGGTCTTCGGCCATATATTTAATAAAATTACTTGTGGTAGAGTTTTATATTTTATAATAAATGTGACAGTCTAATAATATTTGGACAATTTTCTTAATGTTATTGTGAGTAACGTCTTTAAGCAAGTTAATGATTGTGCTATTGTCGATACGGTATCTGTTTAACCCGTTGCATTCGTCGATGAGATGTGTTACTGTGGTTGCAGTGTTGTTGCATAGGGGACAAGGAGTATTTGGAGCGTTTTGCATAAGGTAACCGTGTGTCAGTCGTATGTGCTCCATTCTTAGGCGGGTGTATTTTTGTATTTCTATTCTTGAACATTCTGTCGGATATCTTGGTGCGTACCCGCAAGGGTTTAATCTCTTATAAAAATGATGATAGTTGTTCCATACATGTATGCGTTCATTGAGGCAGTAAGTACTAACCGCTTTTTTATATCATTTATATTGTATGTCTCTTTCAGCAGAATTGGTGCTTTGGTAGCGTGTTTTGCAGCTTCGTCGGCTTTATGGTTTCCTATTATCCCAATATGGCCTGGAATCCACATTAACTTTAGTTTGTTGGTGTGTGTTATTAATATATCTCTGATTTTTGCTATCGTAGAGGTTTGATTAAGACTGTTTTCTATGGCGTTGATAGTGGACAAGGAGTCTGTGCATATTATATATTTATCACGTAGAGAGCGGTGTGCTTCAAGAGCATACGAGATGGCTTCCGCTTCAGCTGTGTAAACTGAGCAGTGGTTTTTTAATTGTGCCAATTTGAGTACCTCGAATTTTTGATTGACGACCGCGAAAGCTGTTCCAGTATCTGTCTTGGAGCCATCAGTAAAAACGAAAGACCAGTCCGAGTGGGTGTTGGTGATCTCGGCAAAGTGAGCTAAATATGTTGCTGGAGGCCTGAAGCTTTTCGGCAGTTGTGCAAGAGATTTCAACAAACTTTGCTACTTTAGCAACCAAGCGGGCCTAGTATTGATGTATGTTCGTTTTGGTTTCAGCACTAAATCCATTTCGTGAGTTATTTTGGTAATGCGATTCAAAACGGATGGTACGCGTCTGGTTTTGTGGGTATGAATGTTTCGTGGAAACATCGGTTCTGTTGGCATGTATATTTTGGGAATCAGTATAGCAGTTTGCATTTTAAACCTTTCTTCTATTGTCATTAGACCTGTCTCAACGAGAATGTTTCTTATTGGCGTGGAACGAAAAGCCCCTATGCTATATCGGGCCGCCGCGTTGTATACTGTCTGCAACATCCGTAGGTTTCCTTTTGTGGTATGGCCGTAAATAGAAAGGCCGTAGTCGATTTTAGACACTATGATTACCTTTACAACCCTTACTATTATATTGGGATGAGCGTTGCTATGGTGGCTGGCAAGGCATTTTATTAAGTTTAATCGTTTTACTAGCGCTTTTTTAATGTGTGTTGTATGTACATCCCACTTATACTTATGACTAAAATAAACACCCAAAATTTTCAGACTTTCTACATAATTTAGTTGGTGAGTCCGTATATATAGATTATCTGGATTGCAAGTTTGTTTACGACAGATATGGAGGACTTTACTTTTCTCAATCGATATGTTGGCTCCGTTTATATTGCTCCAAACCAGGACGTCTTCCATCAAAGCTTCGAACTTAACTTGCAGTCCTGAATTACCTTTTTTCTTAGCTATCAAATACAGGTCATCTGCATAAATACAGTGCTTAAAAATGTGTGTCTAACAATTATTTTATCGAGTGCCTCGAAGGCATTATGAGATAGTATAACGGAGAGGGGTGAACCCTGGGGTATTCCGTTGTTTATTGGATATAATTTAGAGTAAGCTGAGCTATTTCGAACCCTTATAAATCTGTGGGATAGGAAGCTTTTTACAAATGAATAAATTTTATTTCCTACTTTCCATTGCAGTAGCTGGTCCAAAATTGTGTGGCTCCAAAGTTTGTCGAACGCTTTGTCGAAGTCTAATGATATTACTGAGCAATGTTCCTTTGCGGAAAGTGTATTCGCAATGTTGAGATCTATGAATAAGAGAGCGTCAATTGTGCTTTTTGAACTTTTAAAAGCAACTTGATTAGTATGAATGAGACTGTTTCTTTTCAAAAACCACGCCAGTCTCCTGGCTATTATTTTTTCTAATATTTTGCCAGTGCACGAAATTAGGGAAACCGGTCTGTATCCCTCTATTTCCCCAGATTTCCACAGCTACAGCTTGGATATCCCTAGATGGACTTAATATTCTGTACTGTATCGATTTTTTGATGCAGAGTGCTGTACCACCTTTACAACGCATGGGACGCCCCCCCCCCCCCCCCCCCCACGTATGGTAGGAAGCTGTCGCAGTTCGCCGGATATAACAATCGTGAGCGCAGGACTCGTAAACTGCGTCAACTGGCAGCCGATGGTAACATTGGCATCTGACCACCTGCCTATACTTATTTCGGTCGAGCGTACCGCCGAATTCATCGTACCAGAAAAATGCACTTTCACAAACTTCAAAAAAGGAAAGTGGTACGAACACAAATCCTTTACAGACAACCGCTTTGCTGCCCTCCCTATCCCGACTGATGCCCGCCAAAGGAGCGTGCTTTCCGCAAGGTCATTGAATCCGCCTCGGCACATTTCATTCCCGCCGGGAGAATTCCCGAAATCCGGCCCCACTTCGCGGCGGAGGCCGCAAACTTAGCGAGAGAACGTGACCTTATAAGACAGCTTGATCCAGGCGACCCCCAAATAACGGATACAAACCAACGCATCAGAATGCTTGTGGATGAGCACAAGCGGGCGAAATGGGAGGAGCACCTAAGCGGTTGTAAGCTCTCTGCCAGTGTAGGTAAACTTTGGTCCACCGTAAATTCCCTATAGAATCCGTCTAAGCACAATGACAAAATTTCCATCACCTTTGGCGATAACGTGCTGTCAGATGGGAAAAAATGCGCGAGCGCTTTCTGCCGACAATATATAATGCATTCTACGGTCGACAAAGGTAGACGGAGGGCCAACAGACGCGCACATATACATAAATTCAGCGCGTCCCGAATTACCATCATCGCCAAAGAGGTTGAGGACGCCATCGGTCGTGCTAAACCATCCAACGCAGTGGGCCCAGATAGCATAGCCATGCCGATGCTTAAAAGCCTAGATAAAGAGGGTTTCAAATATTTAGCACATGTCTTCAACGTGTCTCTTTCCACCTTTTTCATTCCGAAAAAATGGAAAATGGCCAAGATGGTCCCGCTACTAAAGCCTGGGAAACCAGCTAATATAGGAGAGTCATATCGCCCGAAATCTCTCCTATCGCCAGTAGCCAAGACGCCTGAAGCCATTTTGCTCCCCTACTCCAAAGCAAATTTGCAGCTAGCCTGTCATCAGCATGGCTTCAGAAAACTCCATAGCACCACCACCGCGCTAAATGCCATTAGCAGCCAGATAAATTGCGGTTTAAATCAAAACCCCCCATAGATCAGTACTCGTTGTGCTAGACCTATCAAAAGCTTTTGATACGGTCAACCATGGCACGTTACTGCAAGAAATGGAGGGGTCTACCCTTCCCCCATGTGTTAAAAGGTGGATCGCAAATTATCTGGGTGGTCGGCAGGCATCGGTGCAATTTAGAAACGAATAATCTACACCAAGAAGAATTAAACAAGGGGCGCCACAGAGTGGTGTCCTATCCCCACTTTTGTGTAACTTCTACATATCAAAGCTACCTTTGCCACCAAAAGGAGTTACTATCGTTTCCTACGCCGATGACTGCACAATAATGACCACAGGCCCAGGCCCACAGATTGATGAGCTTTGCAACTGAATAAACGGCTACCTCCCTGAAGTCGCGAAACCTGGCATTATCACCGACTAAATCCTCCGTGACCTTATTTACAACGCGGATGTCCCAAATGTCGACCATTTTGAACATCCACGTCGATGGCACTACGCTACCGACTGTCCTACACCCTAAAATCTTGGGTGTGACGTTTGATCATGATCTACATTTTGATGAGCATGCAGCCGCAATTGTACTGAAAATCCAGGGCCGTAATAAAATCCTCAAATCTCTTGCTGGCAGTACTTGGGGAAAAGATAAAGGAACGCTCATTACCACTTAAAAAGATATTGGCCAGCCGATTGCATGCTACGCGCCCCCGATATGGTCGCCAAGCCTAAATACCACTCTCGGGAAGAAGCTACAGGCCTGCCAAAATACTGCCCTCAGAACCGCCACGGGTTGTCTTCTTATGTCCACATAACACCATCTACATAATGAGGCGAGAATACTCCCCATCAGGGAGAGAAATGAGATGCTAACCAAACAGTTACTGATGAATACCCAGAAACCTGGGCATCCCAACAGACGTCTGATTGATGAGCCAACACCGCCCAGGGGCTTAAGGAGTCATCTCCGTAAGCATTATGAGGAAATACGGCACCTGAGAACTCAGCCGTATGAAGCCAAAAAACACAAGCAGGTCCTCAGCCAACTCAACAAACAGGCATCGGACCTTTATGCCAGGAATTGCCCGGGGAATCCAGTACTCAATGAACAGTACCCAAAACTTGCGGAAGAGGAACGCATACTTCCCAGGGAAACACGAGTCACTCTAGCTCAACTTCGATCTGGATACTGTAATAGGTTAAACTCTTACCTATCCCGACATACAAAATGTATGCCCCGCTTGCAATGACGCCAACCATCTCTTTAATCGTAATGTGGAACCATCGCCTCTAACACCCCTCTCATTATGGGCCACCCCTGTTGAAACTGCAAGTTCCCTTGGACTCCCGTTAGAGGATATTGATGAGCACTGCTACAACAACAACGATCTGGAACAACATCATTAACTTGCGGATGATTATCTGGGAGGCTTGTAAAGCGACAATTTTAAAAAATAATATTTGGAAAGGGATTATTTATATGTATTTAATGAAATCGACTTTTCGGCCATTTCGGAAATATCCGCGGTTTTTGCCTCAAAATCTCGCGGATCGTTCAGAAAATTTCGGGATTAGCTCCTTGCGGAGAGAGGGACAAATACTTAAAATGGTAACACTAGCGTAATTTCACTGAAGGAGATATTCTGGGCTAACTCTAATACCCGTCGTCGGCACGATTCCTTTAAATAATTTGTGGCTACATGCTGGTCACGCGCAAAGACGACTTAAGGTTGCTATCAATTATCTACTAATAGTCATGACTGTCGTGGCACAGTTTTAACGATTAGCATCAATGCTGGCTTATTGTTGATCGCTCCAAAGGGCGCCTTCAGTTTTTTCGGCTGTTTCAAAGAGCTACAATTCCCGACGTGCGAACAGTAGCAATCCCGACCACCAGTCGCTACCACGCATTCAGGCCTTTATACCATATGCCAGCACAGAAGCTATAGGACTGCGACTTCGAACTCATACCTTCGTCTACGTCACTTTCCTAGAAGCTCTAGGTGTAGCTCCGAAGACTTTTCTGACGGATGTTTTTGTCGCGCTATGCTTCCGAGCTACAGCCACATTAGGAAGTACTATTTCTGCCAAGGATGCCGCCCTCGACATCATAAGCAGTATAAGTGGATATCATTGCGTAACTCATAGGTGCATCTACATAATTTAAACTTACAAGGACAGTGGATAAAAGTTTTAAAATGTAGACCAAAATTTGCAGACGTTGGTGTTCGATAAATTTACTTCAATAGTTTTCGGCCTTATGATATAAGAGCTCATTATGGATAACCGCCTTCAGTTTTCAGACAAGTTCGACTATCCCTTACGTTAGGGTAGTAGAACACCCGGTAATTTGCTCGACTGTCTTCAGAAAGCTTTTGCTTCACCACTTTCAGTGTTCTTGCGAAGGACAAAGCCTAACCTGGTTAAAAAATGTGCCTACGTATTCACATTTGTAACAGGAGCAGTCACAAACATACTTCATAGGCTATATCCAATGTGATTCACTCCAAGGTACTAGTTGGGGATAGGGCCGCCAACTTTTGGAAATTTCAACCCGAAAGACTTGGGTGTTGAATGATGAAGTGTGAAAATCAAAATTAAGATTTTATAGTTAAGCAAATAAAGTGATTTTTCAAACCGTTCTTATACGTGTTGAATATATATGCAACTTAAGTGTGATCTGAGAATCATTTCAAAGGAGAATTTAAACCACTGGAGCCTACTAAAGGATTTTGGATCACTGATTTCGCTTATTCTTTCGACAAATCGGGATATAAAATTCAGCATTTTTTTGGGTAACTTGCTTTTTTAACAACTTTAGGACAATTTGAAAATATGTTCGACATTTTGAGACATTTTATTTAAATTCATTGTTCTTTATTAATTTTTTGAAAAAAATATGCGTAGGGAGCATTTAAATTTATTGTATAACTTTTCTTTAAGTGTTTTGTTTTAATAACTTGGTGAATTCGGTGATGCGAAATCCGGCATTGAAAGCGCCTGTTTTCTCAAATAACTTTTGAAAGGTTAGAAAGTGTTTAATTTCGCAATTGGATTTGGATAACTGCAGTAATGTGCATCCCTTGATACCCCTTTCGACCATATCGGACCAATTTTCGAGATTAACAATAAATGGCCTAGGCAGTCTGAAAAGAGTAGAAAATGCAGTAACGCGCCGAACGGCGCCGCCCCAACGATTTTTTTGGCATTCGGCGGCGTGCGAAAAACGACGCAAATCGGCGGCGTTTATCGGCGACGTATATCTCTAATAGCCTAGCACCATGTTTCATCCCTTTTTTCGTATTTGGTATAGAATTATGGCATTATTTTTCATTTTTTGAAATTTTCGATATCGAAAAAGTGGGCGTGGTCATAGCCGGATTTCGCCCATTTTTAATACCAAGATAAAGTGAGTTCAGATAAGTACGTGAACTAAGTTTAGTAAACATATATCGATTTTTGCACAAGTTATCGTGTTAACGGCCGAGCGGAAGGACAGACGGTCGACTGTGTATAGAAACTGGGCGTGGCTTCAACCAATTTCGCCCATTTTCACAGAAAACAGTTATCGTCATAGAAGCTATGCCATAACCAAACTTCACAAAGACTGGATAATTTTTGTTCGACTTATGGCAATAAAAGTATTCAACACAAATTAAATGAAAAAGGGCGGAGCCACGAACATTTCGAAATTTTCTGGAGTTGAATGGTGACATAATTTACTTATGTACAGTGACCTCTCTCCTAACGGACACCTCTCTTAAGCGGACACCTCTCATAATCGGACAATTTTTTCAGTACCAAAAAATCCTTAAGCATTTTTTAAGTTTTTCCCTTTTAAGCGGACAACCCTCCCATAACAGGACGCGGCCACTTGCTTTTTACCCCAAAGGGCTTTTTAATTTCCCATAACTGGACACCTTGCAACACTTTTTTTCATTTACTCTTTGCCATATTCGTACAGCTGTTGCTTATTCACTAATACGTGCATGGATGTAGGGGAATCCCTAAAATACGAAGAACCTGTTTTCAATACAGTAAAAAACATAAAAATGTATGTACTTATTGCATACACGTAGTTAGTATTTTCTTGTGTATGTACGTACATGAATCGCAATGCATAAAGTAGTGTTGAGTATTAAAGGCAAAGTTAATGTCATTGAAATTCATAAGAAAGAATAACTAAGTGTTCGAGAGTTGGCAAAGAAATGTAAGATCAGCAAAACGCAAGCTGCTAGCATTATCAAAAACATTTATCAAATTTTAAGTTTGTGGGACACTGACGTTAACCCGGAGAGAAAAAGGACTCTGCTGAAGCCCAAAGGCCTTAATATTGATAAATTGTGCTACGAAAGGTTTGTGAAGGTTTGCAATAAGAGCATTCCTCTGTCAGGCATACTTATAAGGAGCAAAGCTAAGTGAGACTCAATTACGACGATTTTAGTGCATCATCCGGCTGGCTGGAAAAGTTCAAAAAACGTCACAATATAACTTTCCGTACAATTATTTTGAATATTTTGTACACAAAACTTTATTCTTTAATATATGAACAAAGCTTTATGAACCTCCTAACTCAGTCTTATTTGTATGTATTAATATTCTTGTTTTGGAAATAAAACTGTTTAAACATTCATCAATAATACTTTTCTCATAAGCGGACACCTCTCATAAGCGGACAAATTTGGCAGTCTCGTAGGTGTCCGTATAAGATAGAGTGCACTGTACTGTAAAGATATTAAATTTTTTGTTAAAATTCGATTTAAATTTTTTTTTTTAAGTGGGCGTGTTCGTCATCCGATTTTGCCAGTTTTTGTTAGAAGACATATAGTAATAGGGTACCGTTCATGCCAAATTTCATCATGATATCTTCAACGACTGCCAAATTACAGCTTGCAAAACTTTTAAAAAACATTCTTTTAAAAGTGGGCGGTGCCACGCCCATTGTCCAAAATTTTACTAATTTTCTATTCTGCGTCATAAGGTCAACCCACCTACCATGTCTCGTCGCTTTATCCGTCTTTGGTAATGAATTATGGCACATTTTCGGTATTTCGAAATCAAAAATTGAATTCAAATGGCATGTCTGTTGGTATCAGTGGGATTCGCGGTATAAGCACAATTTCACCTTTTGTTTTGCCGGTCAGTATTGTTGCTTCAATTAAATTCGTCATCAACTTTTTTACATTCAGTCTTGTTCCATTACACAATTTTGGTGCATTTAAATTCCTTTATAAAATAAATGATGAGCCGACCTGAAAGCTTAAACAATGCGGTGGCATACCAGACGGTTCAAATGAATTCAAAAATTCAACTGGATAATTCACTGCGTCATCTTGATTCATTGCGCTATCCACTGACCCAACGATTGTCAACTTCGATGTCTTGATTGCGCACTCTTATTATCGCCGTTTTACCATTATTTTCAAATGATTTACGTCGATACAATGGATATCCGTCATTGCCTGTTATGGTATCGGAATTTAATGCTCTCAGATACCGCTTTGAACATTTCCCATCGATCATACATGGTGAATTCATATTTATTTCACCACATGGACCGTGAATCATGTTCATGTTACCACTTCAAATAATTTTGGATCGATGGTTTGATCTGGTATTTCGGCTGATATGACGCTATCAATCTCTTCCGGTGTTATTTTACGTACCAGCTATATCAATATGTATGCGTGTGGCAAACCTTTTTTTTTGCCATTCCATCGGGTACATCCAACATTAATTTTTGCCGGAATACAAGTGCTGTAACATCGTGTCGATCTATTGGTGACTGACCGTCGAGCATATTATTTTTTATATCGTTCCACATCGGATTACACGTAAAAGTGATGAAAAGAACTGGTCGGCCGTATTTTCAAACATATGACATAGCATCTTGTGCATATTCGTGCATGTGGCGTGGACTACCAACATAAAAAGCTGGTTATATCGTCAGACTTCCGATATCATTCAAATTTGCATCATTCGCTATTGCATCTTGTAAATGTATGTACTCTTCAGATCGCAATTTGGCTTGATTGAATCGGATGAAATTGAGACGTCCAGTTTCAATTTTTGCATACATGTCCACAATGTATTGGTGAAAAAGTTCACCACACCTCAGAATGTAATTTTGTTCTTGTGCACGAATCATCAATCGATAAGAATAATAATTCATCGCAATAACTTTCTATTGAACATCTCGGCCTGTAAAAAATATGTTCATTCGATTTTAAATTTTAGTTTTTATTTAATATCTGATTAGTATAGTTAGTATATTATTTACCGGTTCTTGGATATATCATTGGTATATTAATGTGATAACCATCACCACCTTTCCAATTTAGAATTGGATATTGTAATGCGTCGTAACTGCGATGAAGCTCTGAAAAACGCTGTAATTGTTCATTTCTACGATGAAATACAATATCGCGGGATTTTGAAACTGATCGCCAACAATTAGAATTGCCACTTCATCAATCGTCGGTACATTAAATTTTCTGGCATGCTCACCAAAAGGCGTTTTATCCGATCTGATTATGATTTTGTGATTATCAGATGGAATACGATCGAGAGCGGTTTTGAACAATTTCACCAATTCATTATTCTGATGAAAAAATCTTTGGAGATCGCAAATAACCACTCGTTTTGTATGTGAGCCAATTGTGCAACGTTCATCCAACTCACTATTTTCATCTCCGATAAAATATATTTGCAAAAATTGATGGTTAGCGTCAGAAAATAGTCACAATACACCCGCTCGCTGACCTAGAATCTGTAATATGTATGCAATGTAATTTGATGTTGGGTCAGAATCCTTAAAAACATTGTAGAAACTGTTACTTAGATCTACAGAACAACTCGATATTCCACATGAAGTAATCACCTTACATGTCGGCGTAAAATTGTCTCTTATAATTTTTGTAACACCGAAAGAAGTCATTTGAAATGATGAATTGTATTCTTGTATATGATTCATAAAATGCTTCGACATTGGTGATCCTCCAAAAATCAATGAGTGCAATGGATCAGGTGGAGTTTCAAATGCCGGCAATTTCACTTTGCCATTAGCACAACACATTCCAGCCGTTTCACCCAGAAACTTAGCTGCTTCACAATGTGGACATATCTCACTCATTAATCCAATATATCCAAGAGAAAGGAAAAATTTCACTAAAATTCCATGTTCAACGCAAGAAATTTAATTTAAGAAAAGTACATGTGCAAACAAAAAATGTGCGGTCGAAATACACCCATATGTATATGTCCATAAGACAAAACAAAAATACAAAACGTGCAAAAAATTGTATGAAAAACACAATAAAACACGTGCGCACGATTAGATACAATTGAAATCACTAAATGTATTCTGTAAAATGAACGAAGAAAGAACATTTGAAAAAATAAATTTGAAGAGAAAAACATGATCAGATATGTTGTGTTGTGGTGTATCTCTTTCCATTGTATCTGAAAAATCCCTATTGCCAAAATGGTAGCCATGTCCATTGTTCATACTCTTGTCTAAGAAAACTCGATCAGATTCAGATGAATAAGTACAGCACATCTTCTATATATATAAAAATAAGTGCACATTTTTGCGGTTACATTATAACTTGAGACCGGCTCCACCAAATTCAACCAAATTTCTACGGTACGTTTGGGCTATCATGTAGATGGTTTCTGTAAAGTTTGATTGAATTTAATAGAGTGGTTCATGAGATATATCACACCAAGCTACGGCTACGTTTCATAGCAATAGATGGTGCTTATTTGCGTATTTGCGTTATTTCATGAAATGGAATAGGTGGTGCTTATTTCCATTCTGCATTATTCTATGGAATTGACGTTTCCAGAATTATAATTTGACGTTCGACATTGCTCAAGTGAAAACCAAACGAAAAAAGAAATAATTTGTTTTGTTTTGTTTTTTTTTTTTTCATAAAAACTGTAAAAAAAAATAAATGAACTGGATTTAAGTAAATTCGGTATATCCTGTGCTACAATTTGGTGAGTAATGTCTCACTAAATTTATTAAGTGTGATTTGGTTGTGTCAAAGAAACAACATTGTAATTGAATTGAGTTGCTTTTCTAAAGAAACAACCATAAATACAGTTGAAATAATCTTGGAAATTGTTGTTTTCCCGACGCGTTTCGACGTTCTTTTTTCTCACGTTATCTTCTGGGGATTTATTTAATGATAAATATGTGAAAATAATATACATATTAACAATTGATACTTTTTTCTTACAATAAACATGAAACTAACATTTCACACAAATGTTTTATTTTATTTACATTAATTATATTACAATTAAATTAGAAATTGCACTTTATTTTAAACAAACATAAAGAGTTGGCACTTGCATTTTTTTTCAAATTATTATTTTTTGGTTACTTCGATTTGCATCTCTGAATAATAGCAGAGTAGACGCTGCTGATGATGTCAAAGTCTTCTTTAAAATTTAGTGTGTTGTGTATTTGTTGTTGTGTTCGTATGCTTTCTAGAGACAATCTCCTTTTTTCTCTTTTTTCAATATCTAATATGTCGACATTTGAGAAATCCGCTATGTGGTTGCTCTTTGTTAAGTAATGCCTTAGCCGCAATGTTGCCACTAATCTAATGACATCATGTATTGACAACATTGTAACTGTAACGAATTTGCTGCAAATCCTCTTATTTGCAACCCTCTGCTAAATTCGAATCACTAAACTGTTGAATAAATAACTCCAATATTGAATAATGGAAAAATGGTCTTTATTAAGGTACTTCACAATAACACTTATACTTTGCAACTAACTGGCTCAATAACCAAACTGATAGCTGAAATGAAACTGACTTTCAAAATAATACAGCTATGGCTCGCTAGATAGCGTCTTAATCGAAATTGCTTTATAGCTCAAATCAATGTGAATTCCAGCGCCTCTACATTTGCTGCCTTTTATACTCTCTGATTTCCGACGCAAACTCATGCAATGTTTCACCAGGCCCCTGGAAGCGGTTCAGCAACTCCATTTGGTATATCTGTCTCCTATGTTCAGTTCCGTATCGTCTCCCTAGAGCGCCCATAAATGCTTTATAACAGTTCCGTTCGCCCTATGGAATGGTTTGTAAAATCTCAGCTGCAGGCCCTTTCAACGCCATGAACAGTGCAGCAACTTTATCTTCAGCATTCCAGTCGTTCACTGCTGCGGTCTTCTCAAATTGTAGCTTAAAGAGCTGGAAAGGAACAGAACCGTTAAAAGATGGTGTTTTCACCTTTGGATTGCTTGATGAAACAGCTATGCGGTTTAGTTGTAACTGCTCCATACGACCTTTTAACGCTTCTATTTCGGCATCAATTTTGTCCTCGAGTTGTAAAATTTTTGCATCCTGCTCTTCCAGTTTCACAAAGAGCTGCGATGATACCTGTTCCAAAATTTGTGCCGACATTTCAGATATGCGTGTCTCTTGCGCTTCCAGTTGAGATGCCAAATGTGTCTTCTGTTCTTCCAATTGTGATGTTATACGGGTTTCCTGCGATTCCAGTTGAGGTGCAATACTTGTCTTCCAGTTGTATGCAGACGAATATGTGACTATGAAGACAAGAAATCCATAGGCAATTATGTATATGTACAGACGCATATGCACTTTTATCTTTGGATTTCGTTAATAAATTTCATTTAAATCTCATTACAGAGCACAAAATTTAATCCCCGTTGGAAAAGACCGGCTGGGCACTGGTTTTGGCGACGTACCGCCCAACAACAACTACAAGAAATTGGTAACTTTGAATATAGCAATTTTCACCTGCGGCATTGGGCCGCAACAACAACAACCATAGCCATCTCGGCAACAACTACCACGTACTACACTACAATTTTAATTTGGTGGCGCACACCACAACAACAACCACTACCTACAGCATTTTTTTATTGGCAACACACGGCCGCGACAACCACAACAGCATCTCTTTTTATATTGGCGATATCCCACCCAACAACAAATACTCCATCTTGGAATATTGGCGGTGCAACACCTACCATAAAAACTACCATTCGCTTTCACCAACAATACACACATTTGAGTTTTGCGACGGCACACCACGCTACAAAAACTACACACATTTGCTTTCCGACGGCACCCAACATCTACAACAACACCACATTTTTGTTTCCATCAGCGGCGCAACGCCGACCACATCAACAATAGCTACGTATATGCATTGCTGGCAACCGTAACTTCCACCTGCGACACAGACGGCGGTAACAACAACACTTTTATTGGCGGACACATATTTTGTATCGGCTATATATTGCCAACACCACAGCAACGACAACCACACCATCTTCATCCGCCAACCAGCCCGACAAACACATTTTTAACAACATCACCCAGCTAAGACGTTAAGGAAGTCTAACGGCGGTATTAGCGGAGGTCAGACAACAAAAATCAACCACAAGGTCGGCAGCAGAAATAATAAGAGACGAAATTCAACTTCAAGATTCTTTTGTCGTTTCCAACTCTTTATACTTTTATATTTTCTGACATAATTTTTTTTAAGTACATTTATTAGTATTGTATATATATTTTTTTAGACATAGGCTGGTAGGAAAAAGTTTTGGTAGAAATCGAAGGGCTTGGAGCAAACGATCCTTTTTGGTGGTTTTTAAGTTGAAAACTTGTCTAAGCAAATTTTTGCTTAGTAATTTCACTTTGTTTTTAGTTTTTGTTGAGTACCTTTTTTGCTCACAATTTTCGCTTTTTCTGACATTTATTAAGATTCTTTTATTTTTATTATTTGCATTTCTTCTTGTGGATAGTTACTATATCCAAAGTACACCGATTTTTAACGGTGTGCTCTGCCTATAGTTCCACTTCCGCACATGCTTTTTTTGTTCCATTTCGGTTAGACCGCCACTAACTCGAAATTATGGAATTTTGAATAGTTAAGATTTTATATTTTTGTTGGCACAAATTGCATTTACATGTATTTGCCAGAATGCTTCCGGCAAACTTACCCTTATCCTCCCGGCACTTAATATTAGGGGCTTGCTTATAAGCACCCACATAAAATTGTTAAATTTTTGCATATATACTTTTTTTTTACGAGTTCTCTTTCCCGCGTTTTTTTTTTTCATATTGTCATCACGACTATAAATTTATTACTATCTATACGCTCATTAGCCAAGATCGTAAGCGATCGATCTTGATCAGTGTTTGAGCGTGACCATATGTACATATGTATGTTTGAGTTTTTTTTTGTTTCAGCTACTCAACTGCAGCGGCGCCGTTGGATAAGAAGAGTAACTTGGTGAGTGTTTTGAGTGACACATTAAAATTTATCAAAATACACCTGTTTAGTTGTATGTACATGTGTTAGCACAGATTCCTGCTCTTGCAAAAATAGAACAGGAATTAGCAAATCAGAAAAATAAAAACAGATTGCAAAGAACATATGTATATGCATGAAAAACATCACATACATACATTTGCGCTTACATACACACCTTTTGTTTTCATATAAATTTTTTTACTTTGATCACCTACTTTTTCTTTGTACATAATTGATCTTATGTTTACTTGAGCGGTTGCGGTAGGCCAGGGATTAGGGTTTTTGAATTTTTTTTCTTTGATTACACCTACATTATACTTTATTTGATTTCTGTATCGTTAGGCTTTAAGATATGGGTTGGTAGGATAGCGCATGAGGGTGGCTCATAAAATATATATATTTTTTTTCAGAAATAAGCAAGGGAGGAGCCTTCCTGTTTTACTGATGTTTTTTTTCTACTTTTACAAACAATTGTATTTAATCAAATTGAATTGAAATCTTATATTATTATTTTCTGTTGTTTCTTTTAAAAATTAATTTTAAGCGTTTTTTTTATTTATAGCTTTGGGTTACATTCGATAGATTAGATACCTTTAGAGTGGTAGGGAAATTATAACTGGCTTTAGCCAACATTCGTAGCATATATGTATGAATAGCATTTAACTTTCGTTTGTTTGAGTTCTTTTGGGTATTGCGTACATTTCCCTAAGGGTGAATATCTGCATATTTGTAACTAACTTTGTAATTACTTTGATGAAGTTGTAATTTTGTATAGTTTGTTGGAGATTGGATAATGAGATAAATACTAGGGTATTTCTGGCATATCCTTTTTATTTTTTTATTTTTGAAGAATTGTAAATAAAAATGTTTTGATGAAAATATTGTATTGAAATATGCAGGGCTAAATCCGTATTTTTGCTGTTGGTGCAGCGCTTGTGCGTGGCAAGGTAAGGTGAAGGTGAGTGATAGGGAAATGACTTATTGACGGATGGACAGACCAAGGTCAGGTTTGGGGGAACTGTAAGTAGATAGGAGTCAGTACAGTGCCCACGGTGCTGTGCAAGTTGCACTGCAGAGGGAGGGTATACTCCACCTGACAGGACAGGCCTTCATCTTTTTCTGCCCCTTATGCTTTCCCCTCTATAACTTTGCTCCTCACGTTTATTTCTATCTTTTTCAGCTTTTTCTCTCCTTTCTATACACACGCAGGTATGAACCCTCTTTTTGTTCATGTGGCTGCGGGTGAGGTCGGTGATGCAATACCCCGCCCAAGACGACGAGCTAGCCTGGGCCCGCAAGCATACCTGCTTGCCGCCGCTCCTCACCACCAAAACAGTCAGCCCCGTAAAAATGGCGAGCAACGGTAATAGCCAGATCCTCGTTTTATTTCCCACATTTTTCAAGTAACTCTATTTTTCACTATTCCCTATGTTTCCCACTTTTATTCCAGATTTCCTTGTTTTTTTTTTATCCTATTTTCCTTTCAAACCCAATCCTTATTTCCGTCTTTTGACCGAACAGGGACAGTCAGGATGGCAACGCCGATTGGGTTCACCTGATCGACAAGTGTCATCATGACCAGAGGATAGGGATTAGCTGATTGTCCATGTCAGGGTTCCTTTGTTGAACTTCAACAGCTCGACAAAGTGGTAACTGGTATGACACTTAGCTAGCGACGGACTTAAGTAGGAGATCGTGGCGAGCTGTTCAATCTACCTTACCAGGAGCCCAGCACTGCCGGTAAGTGAGGTTTACAGTCGTCGCCACGGTATTTAGGGGTAGGAGGTGTGGCATCCGCACTTAGGAATAGGTTCTTGAACGTGAAGTGCCACACTTCAACGGACAGCACGACGGACCAGACTTTAAGGTACTTAGTTACGGACGTGATCACCTTCATCGAACCTTCGCCAAGGCGGCACCACAGACACCAATACTAATACATTCAATTTCAGTTGTTAACTTTTTATGTCAAATTCAAAAATTCAGTATTTTTTCGAGGTTATCAACAATTTTTTTTTACGATTATTTTCTTATTAGAATTGTTTCCAAACATCTGTTTCTGAAATTGTCTTTTTAGATTTTTGGGGTTGGATAATCCACTACAAATACAACCACTAACAAAGAGCCTGGATAAGAACAAACTTTTTTTATTTTTATTTAATTTTAAGATTTTAATTATTTTGGGTTCATAGAAAGGTTAGAGTAGTACCTTTGTTGTTTTTTTTCTTTTGTTCTTGGATTCGGAAGCATTTCCCTATTTATATTTATACCTTTCATGAAAATGAAATGGTATATTAATTTCGTCACGAAACCCAAAGTTGTAAGTCCTTAAAGGAAAATAGATAGACCCACCATTAAGTATACCGAAATAATCAGGATGGAGAGCTGAGTTGATTTAGCCATGTCCGTCTGTCCGTCTGTCTGTTTGTATGCAAACTAGTTCCTCAATTTTTGAGATATCTTGATAAAATTTGGTGAGTATTTGGGTGTCCGATTAGACATTTGTCGGAACCGGCCGGATCGGACCACTATAGCATATATCCTCCATACAACAGATTTTTCAGAAAAAGAGTATTTTTGTCATATCTTACTCAATTTAACAGATTGAACCTTCAAACTTCACCATAACATTTCGTATATTGCACATATTGTTGCCTGAAAAAATTGATGAGATCGGTCGTATATATAGTATATATCCCCCACAACCGATTGCTCAGACAAGAAACTTTTCATAATAACTGCCCTATTTTAAAAGATAAAGGCTTCAAATTTCAACGAATGCTTACGTATATAGCATATATTGTTTTCTGAAAAAATCATAAAGATCGGTGGTATATATAGTATATATATGGTGGTATATATAGTATATATGGGGTATTCCATCCCATTTCGACCAATTTTGAACCCGACCCCTTTAGAATTGGTTGAAAGTTTTTCTTCTTTTTCTAGCTTACGAAAGACGTTTTTCAGAAGTTTTTCAAATTTTTTCATCCAACTCAAAAAAAGTTATGAATTAAAAAAAAAACACCGTTTTTGTTTTCAAAATGCTATAACTTTTCCAAAAATTGACCGTTTGGGATTTTTTTTTTTAAATATGTTTTTAAATGTACTTTTCGGAAAAAATTCAAAAAAATGTTTAAAGTTTTTTTTGTAATTTTTCAGTTTTTCGAGATTTTTCGAATTTCGCCCTTTTTTTCTCATAAAAAACTTCAATCAATTATGCAATCATCCCCACTAATCACGGAGTGGGCCGAGATTTTTTTTTTTTTTATTGATTTGAAAAAAAACTTTGAAATTTTTTTTTGTATTTTTTCCGAAAAGTACATTTAAAAACATATTTTTTCAAAATATTTAAAACTTATTTTGAGTTGGAAAACGGTGTTTTTTTCAAAATGCTATAACTTTTTCAAAAACTAACCGTTTGGGATCATTTTTTTTTAATATGTTTTTAAATGTACTTTTCGGAAAAAATACAAAAAAAATTTCAAAGTTTTTTTTTCAAGTTTTTTTCAATTAAATAAAAAAAAAAAAAATTCTCGGCCCACTCCGGGATTAGTGGGGATGATTGCAGAATTGGTTGAAGTTTTTTATGAGAAAAAAAGGGCGAAATTCGAAAAATCTCGAAAACCTGAAAAATTACAAAAAAAAACTTTAAAAAATTTTTTTGAATTTTTTCCGAAAAGTACATTTAAAAAAATATTTAAAAAATAGCATTTTGAAAACAAAAACGGTGTTTTTTTAAAAATTCATAACATTTTTTGAGTTGGATGAAAAAATTTGAAACACTTCTGAAAAACGTCTTTCGTAAGCTAGAAAAAGAAGAAAAACTTTCAGCCAATTCTAAAGGGGTCGGGTTCAAAATTGGTCGAAATGGGATGGAATACCCCATATATATAGTATATATATATATATATATATATATTTTCGCAATTTTAGCCCCATTTTAATAGCTAGAAACTTCAAATTTCACTGAATGCTTACGTGTATAGCATATATTGATGTCTGAAAAAATCATTGAGATCGGTGGTATACATAGTATATATCTCATAGAACCGATTGTTCAGATAAGAAACTTTGCGCAATTTCTGCCCCGTTTTATTAGCTATAATAATCAAATTTCACCAAATGCTTACGTATATAGCATATATTGTTGTCTGAAAAAATCATAGAGATCGGTGGTATACATAGTATATATCTCATACAACCGATTGTTCAGATAAGAAACTTTGCGCAATTTCTGCCCCGTTTTAATAGCTAGAATCTTCAAATTTCACCGAATGCTTACGTATATAGCATATATTGTTGTCTGAAAAAATCATAGAGATCGGTGGTATATATATTATATACTTCATATAAACTCTCATTTTTCTCTTTTATAGATAATTTCTTAACCTACACATTCATAATTAATCTAATACCAACAAACTAAAAATATGTACATTTGTAATAGTGGTATGCATACATGTAGATTTGTATTAATACTATGCATACATGTAGATTTGTATGCAAAGTCAGCAGATTGATATTCATGTAAAATGTTTGTATGTGAATATTTGGTTAATTCACATTATTGGTTGTGTGTAAATATTTTGGTGACAAACTAACATTGACGATCGGCAGTGTATTGACCGGAGTGTGTGACTAAGCAGAATTTGTTAGGTGTGAACTGACAAAGGTTTCATATTCGGCGTTCTATTGATGTTAGCGAACCGCTGTGTTAGGTCAATGTAATTTATGTCGCATAATATTGTAATATGATTATGCTATTACTAAAATGTATTGGCATAGAAGTTCATTGTTCGTAATGCCGCAAATGTATTGCATAGGTGGACATGACGCATAATGCTACACCATCCGCCTTAGAAAAAGAGGATTATATAATTGTTTTGTGAACAATTGTATAAGACTCTTTGTTCGAATTTTAAATGATTTTAAATGATTCTAATTTTAAATGATTTTGGTATTTTACTGTAACTTGATGTTGTAGTGAAAGAGTTTGTGTACTTTGTTTCCAATATGCTGACCTTCATACTTTTATTATTTTTACATTTTTTTTATATATATTTTTTTTGTTTTGTACAAATCTTTTTTTTTAAAAAATTTTAAATTTAACGATTATTTTATTTATTTTATTTATTTTACTTATGGGATTTTATTTGTCTTCTATATTTTACTTATTTTACAGCCGGATTTTAAATGTGTCGACCCACCTAAAATCCGCTTGTTTCTAGAAGCTTTTATTAATTAACCGAGTAAATTGGAATGATTATTTGCAAAAGATGTTTTAAATGGATTTAAGCCTGTTCTTATGGACTATTATTTCTTTTATTTTGTTTGTACTATCTCTATTTAGTAAATTATGCAACACTATATTTCCTGTCGAAATTTTCTATGCATATAAGTTAACGTAAAAATTCTTATTGTTTATCTTACGAGAGGCCTTCTGCTATTCTACCGAGGGTTAGAGTAAAAATATTTTCTTGTAAATATTTCCTATTTCACCTCTGGCTAAAGTAAAAATATTGTTTTCTATTATATAAACTTATGAGCTGCTTCTTCTCTAACTAACGCTAAGTTTCCTATTTTTATTTCCTTACTGTAGCTATTTTATCATAATTAGATTTCTTTACTGTTTTTATTAAATGAAGATTTTCATTTCTATTTTATTTCATTTGGGTCATATTAAACTTAGAACCAATAATAAAAAAAATTCTAGCCAATTATTCGGAAAATTTAGTGGTTGTAGCTGGTGAAAGAGCAAGGTAATTTATAATATTAGTAGTTCAGCTAATGGGTAGAGGGAAGGTACAGTGGATGCAAAAATGTTTCGTATCTTTAAATGATCTTTTCATATTTTCATATTTTCCAGCAATATATTTTTGATCTTATTTGTCATGCGATTTCTGCGGCGGCCACCAAGACAGAATCGTCATGACTTTTATGAAGAATTAATTTTTATTTTTATACCGGGATTTGTCACATGCACAACCTCTTTGGTTAATGCATCTATTTGATCTTAGAGAACTATCAATTATTATTTTACATTTGCCTACTCGAGTAAATAATCAATCATTTCCCACCTATTTGTCCCTCAGGACAACTGTGTTTTCCTTACAAATACCAAGTCCTGTACAACGTACAGCCTGATAAGTAATTGTCCTAAGTCAATTTTATCATCTACAATCAGGTTGTTGTATTTCTTACGCTACCATTTTAGGAGCGCGACATGTCTTCTTGCTGCAAATTTATATAGCGCTTCACTTATATTTTTATAGGTTCTCTTTGTGACTTTTCTTCATTCTCTTCTTTTTTTTTGTTGTTATGGTCTGTTTGTAACATATTGGTTTTTTTCTTTAGGTTTTGCTTACTTCCACTGTCCTAGAATTTCCTATTGCTTCATGACTATTTTTGTCAGGAGCATTCAGAGATGTTATGTAAATTTTGGATTTGCTGTTCACTTTAGGCAGGGCTGCCTTTACTGTCGATTGTGACATTTTGAGACTTATTATTTGAGATTTTACTTCAATTGTTTATTGCTCTTCCTCAGCTTTGAGTTTGGAAACTTGGGTAGAAGAAAAAAAATTTTAGACGCGCTGTTGCACGTTATTCATTTGCCTATATTTAAACTTCATATAGTTTTTAAGTATAGCGGCTATCGCTATGATTAATAGCCCTATCGTGCATATTAAAGCACCTAGCCAAATGTCTGTAGTTTTTGTGCCCTCTTGGGCTTGTGGCTCATATTTTATCAATTTGTTCTCAACTATTTCCTCTTCAGAGGTTTCTTTACCGAATTCATAACCAGCTATGTATAGCTATCATTATGCCTTGGGCTATTTTTTTCCACCAATCCATGCTGAAAATTTTCTATAATTATCTTTCTGAGAAATGAACTAAGTTTAATTTTTAATATAATTTTGATTTTATTATTTATCCTATGTTTTTATTAGGTTTATTAGCGTAGTATAATTTATAAAAAAAATTTTAAAATTAATTTTAATTTTCAGAGAAAAAAAAAATTATTAGGTGCTACTATAGCTTAACATTTAGCATTTTTGGGGAACACTCTCCTAATCATTCTCATTATTTCTTCTTCCTTGGTTGTGGGATTTATTATATCTTCTATTGTTGGTTCCCTTTCTATTCCTATTATTTATCACCATTTCTTTAACCCTTCTAATTCCTTTTTTAGGTCCCTAGTGTGTAATGTATTTTCGTCCCACCATTGGAGCGGGAAATCTGGAAAGTCCCTTTCCATTGTAAAAAATTTATAAAATGTCCTATGGGCGTTTTCCAAAGGGATAGATGAAACTATCGGAAGTTAACTGACTGTTTAAAAAAAAATGTCCTAAACATTCCATTTTACTTGTTATCTAGTTAACTTTATTAACGTATAAGAAACTTTTTATTCTTACCTAGGAAAATTTGTTTAACTTGAAAAAAAATTTTAGCATTTCATTATTTTTTTTTTTTTTCAATTTACAAAGTATTTATTTCTATGTCATTTTCATCGATAGTGTTAAAAATTTTCTTTAGCTTTTAATATTTAAAATTTTCTTTTCAAATAATACATTTTAATTTTATTCCTACTTAGATAGATGAAGAAAAAAAATCCTAAGCAAAAACTTTTGTTTTTGCTAATGGCTTAGCGTCCATAAAGGCCGCCCAATTTATTTCTAAATATACTTATTAGTACTGCTTTCAGCCAATCATGCCACCAATTGGTCCTTCAGAATATTGCTGTTTAAAATGTGTTCTTTCAATCCGTTTATTCCACTTCGCCTTATGCTTTATTCATATTTGGTTGCTTTTTCTAAAATGTGTCATTTAAATCCGTTTATTCCACTTCGCCTTATGTTTTATTCATCCTTGGTCTCTGCTGTTGCCTAATTTTGTTCCTCAATGTTATTTGCCTTCTGCATTTGTTTCTTCGTTATTTTGTTGATAACATTGCCCCCATGTTGATATTTGATTTGGTTTTATTGTATTTGTGCTGCGATAGCCGTTGTAATCCTTTGTATTTGCTTATTATTTCAGGATCCTTTAAAATTCAACTTTTGCGCGGATGGTAAAATTATTAACTTTTATACTTTGTTTTTAAAATTTCCTGGGCAGGATCTCTGAGCAGCTAAATCTTTTAAGCGATATTTTCTTGGTCAGCAAATCTTATGCTTATTGCAGATAAAACCGGCAGGATATTTTCCTCCAGCAAGATCTTTTAGCAGTTTTTGCTGATTTCTGATCAAGCTGGCAGGATCGCCATGAAAAGTTAAAATTAATGAGACGAAAGGTTCAGCTTCAATTTCTGACAATAATTGATTTTATTGAAAAAAATCTTTCTCTTTTATAGATAATTTCTTAAGCTACACATTCATAATTATCCTAATACTAACAAACTAAAAATATGTACATTTGTAATAGTGGTATGCATACATGTAGATTTGTATTAGTACTATGCATACATGTAGATTTGTATGCAAAGTCAGCAGATTGATATTCATGTAAAATGTTTGTATGTGAATATTTGGTTAATTCACATTATTGGTTGTGTGTAAATATTTTGGCGACAGACTAACATTGACGATCGCCAGTGTATTGACCGGAGTGTGTGACTAAGCAGAATTTGTTAGGTGTGAACTGACAAAGGTTTCATATACTGCGTTCCATTGATGTTAGCGAACCGCTGTGTTAGGTCAATGTAATTTATGTCGCATAATATTGTAATATGATTATGCTATTACAAAAATGTATTGGCATAAAAGTTCATGGTGCGTAATGCCGCAAATGTATTGCATAGGTGAGCATGACGCATAATGATACAGTATGCAAACTAGTACCTCAATTTTTGAGATATCTTGATAAAATTGGTGACCGGGTGTATTTGGGTGTCCGATTAGACATTTGTGGGAACCGGCCGGATCGGACCACTATAGCATATATCCTCCATACAACCGATTTTTCAAAAAAAGAGGATTTTTGTCATATCTTACTCAGCGAATTTGACAGACTTCATAAATATCTCTTTAATCAATATATAACCAAAATTGAAGACAGCCTGAAACTCAATCCATCTTCGTTCTGGAATTACGTGAACGACTTACCGTCGCATATCTTATCGTCAAAGTGCTTAATGTTCGCAGATGATGTCAAAATATTCCTCAATATTAACAGCCTTATCGATTGCCAAAAACTTCAGCAAGACTTGAACATTTCCTTAAATTGGTGTACCATCAATAACCTAAGCCTAAACATTGGCAAGTGCTGCGTTGTCTCTTATTGCCGCCGCGCATATGTCTATACTTTCAACTATTCTCTGGATGGCGTTGCGTAAACCCGAAATTAAGGATTTAGGAATTATCTTTGACACAAAATTAACTTTTTCTAAACATATTGATCCAGTCTCGTCTAAAGCGTACTCGATGGTGGGTTTCATAATCAGGAACACCAAAGATTTTAAGGATCCTATGACTCTGAAAACACTCTATATTGTTTTGGTACGGAGTATTTTAGAGTATGGGGCGATCATTTGGAACCCATACTACACAAAGTACTCTGATAAAATAGAGATGATCCAGAGGAAATTTACCAGATTTGCTATGAAAAGAGTGTTTATCGAAAATGACATTCCAAGTTACGCCTCAAGGAGGAAACTCCTTGGCTTACAATCTCTTGCGAACAGAAGGTCATATCTGTCTCTGTTATTTGCCTACAATATTTTATCTGGCAATATTGACTGCCCAGATATATTTATTCTGTTTCAAGTACAGGAATCCAATATTAATCTCAGAAATCCCAGAAAGTTAACTGAGGGTTCACATAAGTCGCTTTATTCTTATAATGAACCGATAGCCAGAATGATTCGCCTGAGTAACACATTCGCTCCGCCTTTATTGTTTTAAGTTAAGCCTATTTGCACTATTTAATTAAATATAATTTTTGTTGTTGTATCGGCCTACTGATTTTAAGATCGCGGGTTCGAATCGAGCTCAAGGCCTAACAATAATTTTTTATCATTATTATTGTTATGATAAACTTTTTCTTAATTGAAAAAATTTTTAAATTAGAATAGAAGAAAGAAAAAATTTAGACAACTGCCAAAGCTCGTTGTATAGATCCATTTCGGGAATTGCTAAATTCCTTCATCGGCAACGTTTAGGCGCCGCTGCTATAACCATTCAGCCATCACAGCGGTTTTTTGTTTGTCTTCATTAATCCTACTTCTATTCTGGTTCGTGCCAATTGATACTCACAACACTGCGACATCTGTTGCAGAATGGCTGTGAAAATTGGACTTGTTTGTTGGCAATGCTGCCATAGTGTCATATTTTATTGACACTGAATATAAAATATGACACTATGGCAGCATTGCCAACAAACAAGTCCAATTTTCACAGCCATTCTGCAACAGATGTCGCAGTGTTGTGAATATCAATTGGCACGAACCAGAATAGAAGTAGGATTAATGAAGACAAACAAAAAACCGCTGTGATGGCTGAATGGTTATAGCAGCGGCGCCTAAACGTTGCCGATGAAGGAATTTAGCAGTTCCCGAAATGGATCTATACAACGAGCTTTGGCAGTTGTCTAAATTTTTTCTTTCTTCTATTCTAATTTAAAAATTTTTTCAATTAAGAAAAAATTTATCATAACAATAATAATGATAAAAAATTATTGTTAGGCCTTGAGCTCGATTCGAACCCGCGATTTTAATTAAATATGTAAACATGATCATAGTCTGTAAGAAATCTTGTTTCGATGACTGAAATAAATAAATAAATAAATTTAACAGATTGAAGCTTCAAGCTTCACCATATAATTTCGTATATTGCACATATTGTTGCCTGAAAAAATTGATGAGATCGGTCGTTTATATAGTATATATCCCCCACAACCGATTGTTCAGATAGGAAACTTTTCGTAATTACTGCCCTATTTTAAGAGATAAAGGCTTCAAATTTCAACGAATGCTTACGTATATAGCATATATTGTTGTCTGAAAAAATCATAAATAGCGGTGGTATATATAGTATATATATGGTGGTATATATAGTATATATATATATTTTCGCAATTTTAGCTCCATTTTAACAGCTAGAAGCTTCACATTTGACCGAATACTTACATATATAGCTTATTTTGTTGTCTGAAAAAATCGTAGAGATCGGTTGTATATATAGTATATATCTCATACAACCGATTGTTCAGATAAGAAGCTTTTCGCAATTTCTACCCCATTTTAACAGCTATAAGCTTCACATTTCACCGATTTCTTACGTATATAGTATATATTGTTGTGTCAAAAAATCATAGAGATCGGTGATATATATAATATATATATGATGGTATATATAGTATATATAGTATATATAGTATATATAGTATATATAGTATATATATATAGAATATATATATTTTTTTGCGATTTCGGCCCAATTTTAACAGCTAGAAGCTTCAAATTTCACCAAATGCTTACGTGTATATCATATATTGTTGCCTGAAAAAATCACAGAGATAGGTGTTATATATATTATATACTTCATATAAACTGTAACTTTTGCCCCTTTTTTACGGCTAGAAGCTTCAAAATTCATCAAATTTCATCAAATAGTTACGTTTACGTCATATATTTTTTAAAATACGTGATTCGAAGTCATAGTTTATACATGCGGACCACAAAAAACCTGAAGGCATCCTCACACAAAGTACCTACCATTTTTATACCTTTCATGGACATGAAATGGTATATTAACTTTGGTCCGATGTTTGTAACGTTGAGAAATATAGAAGATAGACTCACTAATAAGTATACCGAATTGATCAGCGCGACGAACTGAGGTGATATAGCTATGTCCGTCTGTCCGTCCGTCTGTCTGTTTGAACGCAAACTGGTCCCTCAAATTTTGAGATATCTCAATGAAATTTGGCACAAGGATGTATTTTTGTATTATATTAGACATTTGTCGGATCCGGTAGGATCGGACCACTATAACATATATCTCCCATACAACCGATCGTTCAGATAAGACGACTTTGGTCATTACTGTCGCAATTTAGAAAGTGTAAACGTGAAACTCGGTGATATATATTCTAATATATCATAGAAGATATCCAGAAAAAAATCACTTCGATCGGAGTTATATATAGTATATATCCTATACAACTGATCGTTCAGATAGAATGATTTTTAGCAATTTCTCCCTTAATTTCAAATATAAAAACGTTAAAATTGGTGATATTTATTCTAATATATCATAGAAGATTTCGTGAAACAATCATTTCCATCGGAGCTATATATAATATATATCCCATACAGCCGATCGTTCAGAAAGAAAGATTTTTAGCCATTTCTCCCTTAATTTCCAATATAAAAACGTTAAATTTGGTGATATTTATTCTAATATATCATAGAAGATTTCCTGAAAAAATCACTTTGATCGGAGCTATATGTATATAGTATATACCTATCCCATACAACCGATCGTTCAGATAAGACGATTTTGGCCATTCCTGCCGCAATTTAGAAAGCGTATACGTGAGACTCGGTGATATATATTCTAATATATCATAGAAGATATCCAGAAAAAAATCACTTCGATCGGAGTTATATATAGTATATATCCTATACAACCGATCGTTCAGATAGAATGATTTTTAGCAATTTCTCCCTTAATTTCAAATACAAAAACGTTAAACTTGGTGATATTTATTCTAATATATCATAGAAGATTTCGTGAAACAATCATTTCCATCGCAGCTATATATAATATATATCCCATACAGCCGATCGTTCAGAAAGAAAGATTTTTAGCCATTTCTCCCTTAATTTCCAATATAAAAACGTTAAATTTGGTGATATTTATTCTAATATATCATAGAAGATTTTCTGAAAAAATCACTTTGATCGGAGCTATATGTATATAGTATATACCTATCCCATACAACCGATCGTTCAGATAGAAAGATTTTTGGCCATTTCTCCCTTAGTCTCCAATATAAACACGTGAAACTTGGTGATATATATTCTAATATATCATAGAAGATTTCCTGTAAAAATCATTTCTATCTTAGCTATATATAATATATATCCCATACAACCGATCGTTCAGATAAGGGGTTTTTTGCCATTTTTTATTTTGTATTTATCTCAAAAATCGTTTAGGTATGTACATCTGTTCACTATATATTTCTTATCTTATACATCCGATTATTGGAGATTACGAACGGGATAAGATTATTGTTCAGCCCCATTCATGAAAGGTATGAAATCTTCGGCACAGCCGAAGACAGTCCCGTCCTTACTTGTTTATATTGTATTTATCTTAAAATCGTTTAGGTATGTACATCATTTCACTATATATTTCTTATCTTATACATCCGATTATTTGGAGATTACGAACGGGATAATATTATTGTTCAGACCCACTCATGAAAGGTACGAAGTCTTCGGCACAGTCCCGTCCTTACTTTTTTATTTTATATTTATCTTAAAAATCGTTTAGATATTGTCGATTAGAATGTGACTCAGCCGTTGGATTGCCAGACCATGCAATACTTTTCCTACATACGTAGACATATCAACCCTGTCAAATACAACTCTGAATGCGACTGAGCCATTTGAATGAAAACAGTCAGTTGAACTCAGAGAAAGCACCAATTCGGTAACGTTAGCGCTAATGCATTTAAATGTCATAAATTTATAAATCTATACAAATAACAGTCTCACTTTATTTCAACTATTCTTATTAATAAATATTGTTAGCCACGAAGGCATTTTAAATACAGTGTTTTTCTTAATAAGGACTAACTTCACGACATTTAAGTTTACCGAATTGCTTTCTGCGTTAGTGAGACAAAATTTAACACGCATTTGTAATAAATCGTCATTGGTGAATACATTTCGACCAACATTGCATCATATTTCGCTTTGTAAAAAAAAAAAAAAAAAAAAACAATATCTGCTTCAGTAGCAGCTAACAGGAATCATCGTGCTTTGATCGCAGTCAGCGTACTCACATATGTACATGTCACCATTAGTTGCTTCAGTAGCAGCATCAGTAAGTCTCGCTTAAGTTGCAACAACACCGAATTTCAGTGAATTCGTAAGCATACAAATATTGCCGTCAGCAGAGTCAACAGTGGATTCTGCCTCCGTCACCTTCAGTAGCAGTCGATGTGCGTAACGTTCGCAGTTTAAAGAGTTTCAGTGAACTCGTCAGTTGAATTTAATATTCTTAGTCGCCGTCAAATACACAAATTATTTGTTGCCATAAATAGTATGTCGTCTCGCTCTTAGTCACCGTCAACTACACAAATTATTTGCGGCCATAAATAGTATAGTCGTCTCGTTCACACTTAGTATATAAGTATTGTAAATGCGTACAAGAAGCAAAACAAAGAAAAACAAAAAAGAATCATACACAAGTAATACACAAAAAGAAGAAATGTCCAATCATTCAAGCTTAAATAATACAATAGTTGAAAATTCTCCTATGGAAACAGACGGTGATTGTGCAGCGAGTTCTGGAGTTACTCAGGAACATATTGGCGCATTGTTAGCAAGCATAAACTTATTAAATGACAAAGTAAATGAACTTCGCCGTGACAACGAACAAATTCGTAGCGCAATCAGAATGGGTGATAGCAACAGCGCTGCAGCGTCAACGTCAGCAGAGCAAGTACAGGGAAATGGAATCGTTCGTGCAGCCACAGAAAAAACAGCAGAACAGTCAAATAAATTACTAATGGAGAACAAGTTGCACTTGCAATCAACGTATACAAATTCGGGTATAGTAAATATGAATATATCTCCGCCGGAGACAAATTCGGGTATAGTAAATATGAATATACCTTCGCCGGGCACACAACGTCCACAGTATTTGCCACAATCGTCAAACGTCTCACACAATGGTGTGATTTCATATGTAGATAATATAGTTGCTAAATTGTATCCGCTTCCTTACTTTGATGGTAACTCAGAGGATTGGCCTCTATTCAGTGCTTGTTACCATGATACAACTAGGGAGTTTGGGTACAAAAATCGTCAAAATTTATTGAGGCTTCAAAGAGCATTACAAGGTAATGCAAAACCTCTTGTATCATCTTTATTAATTTACCCTAATAACGTGCCACAGGTCATTGAAGAATTGCAATTTAATTTTGGAAGACCTGAATTATTGATTCGAGTACAAATGAGGAAAATTCTACAATTTCCGAATATAACTGACAGTCATCTTGAACAAATCTTGGATTTCTCCAATCAAGTTCAGAACATTTTCGCCTTTTTAAAATCATCTCAGTGTGAACAACATTTGTATAACCCAATGCTTCTGGAGGAACTAGTCCTCAAGCTGCCAGCTTCCAAACAGTTTGAGTGGTCTCGGTGCGTAGCCGGTGCATCATCACATCCAAGTCTACAGACATTCGGCGATTGGTTGAGGGATATCGCTAAAGTTGTAAGCCTCATGCCATCGATGTTTACGTTTTCACTACGTGCAGCTCAGCCACAATCATCAACGAATAGCCGTCAGGGAATGCAATTATCGTCCAGCCGCCCAATGATAAATTCTTCACGTAGGGTGTTATACAGTAATGAGTCAGATCTTGATGAGCAACAACAGCGGTCACAATACTGCATAAAATGCAAACAATCGCACAAATTAAATGAATGTCCAGAATTTAAGGCACTTAACAAATGGAAGTTAGTAAAGGACAACCGTTTGTGCTTTGGTTGCCTTCAAAGAGGTCATGGCTTGAGTGAATGCCGATCCAGGCGTGAGTGTGGACTGGAGGAGTGCAAGCGTATGCACCATCCTCTCCTGCATCAACCGATTATTTCTGATACGCAGGTCGAGTCAATGACAACTTCAGTTAACCACAATGATAAACATCTCTTGAATTGCCGCGATAACCAACATGGTGAGTATTTATTCAAAATATTGCCAGTAATTCTTACAGGTCCCAAAGAAAGTATAGCAGTATATGCCATGTTTGATGAGGGTTCATCGATAACGCTGCTCGAAGAAAATATCGCCAACAGTTTGGGTATAAAAGGTCGTAATCTGCCGCTCACTTTGCAGTGGTACAATAACAAACAAATAACAGAGCAGTCGCGGGTAGTGAACTTGCAAATACAAGGACAGGGACGAGACGATTCATTTCAGTTAAAAAATGTGCACACTATTAAACAGTTAGATCTGCCAACACAGACATTTGATCGAAATTGTTACAGCCAGCTTCGTAATTTGCCCATGCCCAATTACACAACCGTCAAACCAACTTTGTTAATCGGTTTAGATAACAGTCACTTAAGCGTAGTTAAAGATATAATTAGTTCGGACCCTAATGGGCCAATAGCAGTGAATACTAAGTTGGGCTGGGTTGCTTATGGGCCAACACATCCCATGGAGCTTCCAAGTACTAAATTCCTTTATGTTCGTAAACCATTCGCGACTCAACAGTTGCATAAATTAGTTGAAGAATATTTCAGTTTGGAAAGCCTAGTAGTGAAGAGTTCAGCTGTGCCGCTTCAGAGCAACGATGATCTAAGAGCAAGAAGAATTCTGCAGGAGACGACGAAATACATTGATAAGAGTAACGAAGTAGGTTTATTATGGCGTAAAAATAACATTAAGTTGCCACAAAGTTACAAAATGGCCAAGCGTAGACTCATAAAGGTGGAAAACAAAATGGCTAAAGATAATAAATATGCCGAAAGCTACATTGCTGAGATGAACAAATACATAAGAAAGGGATACGCTCAGCTTCTAACGATCGAAGAACTGAGAGTTGAAGGTCCGTTAACTTGGTATTTACCACATTTTGGGGTGGTAAATCCTCACAAGCCACATAAGCTGCGAATAGTATTTGATGCTGCAGCATCCACATCGAATGTGTCATTGAATTCAGTACTATTGAAGGGGCCAGAGCAGGCTCAGCCGTTAATGGCCATCATGTTCCAATTTCGTCAACGTCAAGTCGCAGTAGCTGGCGACATATAAGAAATGTTCTCACAAGTAAAGATCCGTATTGAGGATAGACAATCGCAACGCTTTCTGTGGCGAAATGGCGACCAGTCTCAACCGATCCAAGTGTATGTCATGTCGTCAATGATATTCGGTGCTGCATGTTCGCCTTGTTGTGCCGAATACATAAAGAATCTCAACGCCAATAGTTTCAAGAAAAGGATGCCCCGAGGTGCAAAGGCTATCGTAGAAAGTACGTATGTGGATGATCTCGTCGCCAGCTTTGATCATACACAAGAAGCCGAAGAGGTAGTCAAGGAAGCTGTTTTAATAAATGCGGCCGCTGGATTCCATTTGCGTAACTTCATCTCAAATTGCAAGAAGCTTCAGTGTGAACTAAACCAGGGAGCCATCACAACTTCCGATGTAGTGGCCATGGAGCGTCAGCCCACAACCGATAAAGTCTTAGGTATGTATTGGAATTCCAGATATGATGTTTTGGAGTTTCATTTTAGATTCCACAAAATACCGCGCGAGGTTATCGATTGCAGTAGGCCGCCAACGAAACGTGAATTGTTGGGATTAGCTATGGCCATTTACGATCCGTTCGGTTTTCTGGCCAACATTACTGTCGGGGTCAAGCTAATTTTGCAAGATACATGGAAACAACAAATAGACTGGGATGAACAACTGTCATCCAGTCTCAACATACAATGGGTTGCATGGTGGAAATCGTTCCAAGAGATCAAGTATTTTTCAGTTCCAAGATGCTATTCGCCCGCATACTCCACCGCTGAGGAATTGCAACTACACATATTCGTAGATGCCAATGAAGCCGCTTACGCTGCAGTGGTCTATCTGCGACTTAAACATGTTAACGATATACAAGTAAAATTTTTGGCCGCCAAATCAAGATGCGCACCGAAAAGAGAGACAACAGTACCACGTTTGGAACTACAAGCGGCAGTCCTGGGCAGCCGACTCAGGACGTTAGTGGAAAAATGCCTAGATCGAGGTATACATAGTGTCACGTTCTGGAGTGACTCCAAAACCGTGTTGCTTTGGATCCGATCAATAAAAAGAGATTTTAAACAATTCGTAGCCAGTCGAATCTCAGAAATCTTGTCAAGCACAGATCCTAATCAATGGCGATGGCTTCCGACAGTAATCAACATAGCAGATGAAGCCGCAAAAATGAAAACGCAAATTTCGTCTAGTTCAAGGTGGATAACAGGTCCCGCTTTCCTGTATGAAAATGAGGAATTTTGGCCAGTCGAACCTACACACTTGCATTATGATCTACTCGAAGAGGAAGAGCGTAAGAAAATGTCATTGCATGTCATTAATGTTATTTCTCTCGTAGATGTTCGCAAATATTCCACACTTGGGAAATCCCTACGAGTAGTTGCTTGGATATTACGTTTTATAACCAACGTCAGGTCTAGGCTACGACTTTCAGGTGAGTTGTCGTCTGATGAGTTGAGGAACGCCGAAATTGCTTTATGTCGACAAGTTCAGTACGAATTCTATAAACCCGAGAGCGACTTACTTCAAGCTAAGAAGTGTCTACCGAAGTCCAGTTCATTGTTTAAGTTGACACCAATGCTAGACACGAATGCGGTTTTACGTATCAATGAACGCATCGATGCCGCATATTGCCTACCCGACTCAGCACGTCGTCCAATAATTATTCCACGTAATCATCACTTCGCCATTCTGGTAATGGATCACTTTCACCGGAAGAACCACCACCAGAATAGTAGACTTACGATAAATGAAATGCGGCAACGATTCTGGATACCCAGCGCTCACTCCTTATTAGCTGCAGTAAAGAAGAGGTGTCCACTCTGTATCCGTGCCCATGCCAAGCCAGCCGTGCCAATGATGGGTCAGTTGCCACCTGACCGTCTGACGCCATATGTGCGACCTTTCTCTTACACGGGTGTGGATTATTGTGGTCCATTTCTAGTCGCTATTGGTCGCCGTCAGGAAAAGAGATGGGTAGCGTTGTGTACGTGCCTGACGACCAGAGCGGTGCATTTAGAGGTTGCTGTGGACTTATCTACAGATGCATTTGTACTTTGTTTAAGAAATTTTGGTAATCGTCGTGGTGTGCCAGTTCGCCTCAGAAGCGACAATGGCACTAACTTCATCGGAGCGCAACGTGAGCTAAAGAATGACCGCCAGCTTTTTGATTTTGACCAAATCCAAAAGGAGGTGTCCAAAGTAGGCATAGAATGGAACTTCAACTGTCCAGCTAATCCCTCAGCTGGTGGCTGTTGGGAACGCCTTGTTCAGTGTGTTAAAAGAATATTGCAGCGAGTACTTAAAGAAGAAGCTCCACGTCTAGAAACCTTCCGCAGCGTATTAATAGAGGCCGAGAACATAATCAATTGCCGTCCTTTGACCGACATTCCATTATCACCAAACAGCGAGGAGCCATTGACTCCCAATCATTTTTTGTTGGGATGTGTAAATTCAACCCCGACGGCATGTGAATCCGAAATGAAGATCTGCTTAAGAAAGCAATGGAAAATCTCACAGAATTTGAAGCACCGCTTCACCAGGCAGGTGAACCCGATTTCGGCTACTTCGAGCTGAAGGCCGAGATGCTAAGCCACTTCAAGTCTCTGAGTCCGACTATGAAATAATCCGTGAAATAATGGAGAGGAAACAGCTGCCCGCGGAAGCTTTCGCCGAAGTCCATAACATGACATTGCGTTTGCGGAAGAGAATCCCTGAAAAGGAGTTGGTTGGCATAATCAGGGGCGACCTTAAACCGTACCTGGCCAACTTGACCTTCGACATAAAAATGGACTCGTTGGCGGAGCTCAAGGCGGAATGCAAGGGAGCCGAAAAACTTCTTAAAGAGAATAAGAGTAGGACGAGGGTAGTTAATGAGGTCGATTTTGAGCAGTCAGGTGTAGGAGAGTCAACAAGTGTCGAAGCGCTAGTTACGAAACCCCAGTACCAATTCCAAATCTTACCCCAACCCCAACCACAACCGCAACCCCTACACCAAACCCCAGCCAATCCTAATAGTGTTCGTCTTTGTGTTAGTCCTACGTCTAAGTCGACTATGAATTCCTTTTGTGCTTCTCCCTTCCACTTGATGTTGTGTTTTTCGTGTGGTGTGCCGGTGGATCACTATGTGGAAAACCCGGCAGAAGCACAAAAACCGAATAAATGTTCGTCCTCGTTCCACAATATGGTATGTTTTGCATGTGGAAGTGATTCGTTCTTTTGTGTATTCAAATCCAAATCGGGAAACCCGAGACTGGCGGAGTTGACCGGGGACTCCAGCCAGGAGACACGCCACCCGGCAACCCATCAGTAACGATTTTGAAGAAGGAAAAGAAGGAGAATGTAATTAGAGTAGAGGGAAGGGTGACCGAAAGGCAGGAAATGAAGGGCTTACACTAACGAAAACTAGAATATGAGGAAGCTAGGCGAAGGATATTTTGTGAGTCGATGAACAAGGATAGGAAGAAGAAGAGACATTTCAAGAAAAAAGAAAAGATGAGGGAGAAAAGGAAATTTTTTAAAAGACTAAAGAATAAAATTGTTTCCACCATAGTCACCGTGAAAGGTGATAACAGGGTTTTTGCTAAAACTAATATAGGAGGTCACGAGGTCCTGGCGCACTTGGACTCAGGGGCGAGTGCCAACTGCTTAGGAAAGGACTCAGCTGCACTCCTTCGGGGAAAGGAAGCCTTGATTGTGCCAATCAGGGGCCAAAATATCCCAACCGCGAACGGGGAGGAAACCGCCGTGGTAGGGGTCATAAAGTTACCAGTAGAGTGGAATAAGACGACCAGAGAATTAGAATTTTTGATAGTACCAGCCTTGCAGCAAGCGGTTTATCTCGGCATAGATTTTTGGAAAGAATTTGGTATGAGTGTGGTGAGTAAGGGTGTGAGTGTTAGTGTGAATGGTGCCAGTGTGGCGGAGCTCGTGCCCGCCGAGGGTGACTTGTCTTTCAACGCTGTGCAGCACGTTTTAACGCCGGAGCAAAATGCAATGTTGGAGCGGGTAAAGGCCCAATTTCCGCCCTTCGCGGTATTAGGGTTAGGCCAAACATATAAGGAGGAAGACTTCATCGAGGTCGTTGACGAGAATCTGCCAGTAAAGCAGCGCCATTACCCGATTTCACCAGCTATTCAAAAACTAATTTATGCAGAGTTGGATCGTATGATAAGCTTGGGAGTGATCGAGGAGTCCAACAGCAGCTGGAATTCGCCGGTATCACTGGTAATAAAAGGGCGAAAAATCGTCTGTGCCTGGACGCTCGCAAAGTCAACGAACGAACAATTAAGGATGCCTACCCCTTACCCCACATCGATGGAATCCTCAGCCGGCTACAAAATACACGATATATTTCCGCAATCGACTTGAAAGACGCTTTCTGGCAGATTCCTCTGGAGAGAGGTTAAGAGAAAATACTGCTTTTACTGTCCCTGACCGACCCCTATACCAATTTACTGTTATACCTTTCGGGTTGTGCAATGCAGCACAATGAATGTGTCGTCTTATGGACAAGGTCATTCCGGCCGCTTTACGTGAATGTGTTTTTGTTTATCTTGACGATTTGTTAGTTTGTTCTGTAGATTTCGAGTCCCATATGTGTTTATTGGGAAAGGTCGCTCGGTGTCTTTGCGAGGCTAAGTTAACAATTAATGTCGAAAAGAGCAAGTTTTGCTTCAAAGAGGTTCGTTATTTAGGATACGTAATCGGGGATGGATGTATTAAGACAGACGCCAACAAAGTGGTGGGTGTGAGGGACTTTCCCGTACCTAAAACCCCGAAGCAACTACGACGGTTCCTAGGCATGTCCGGCTGGTACCGACGTATCATACAGGACTATGCGACTATTGCAGCAAGCTGCACGACTGCCTCAAAAAGGACTAAATTAAGAAATTCACTATGACTGACGAAGCGATGAAATCTTTTGAAATTTTGAAACAAAGGTTGATTTCTGCACCAGTGCTTACGCACCCTGACTTCAAGAGGAAATTTTATATTCAATGTGATGCATCAACTGACGGAGTTGGAGGGGTTTTGTTTCAGTTGGACGATGACCAGAACGAAAGACCTATTGCCTACGTTTCGGCAAAATTAAATAAGGCGCAGAAGAACTATAGCATCATCGAACTGGAATGCTACGCCGCTATCGTGAGTGTGAAGAGATTCTCACCTTATGTGGAGGGAACCCCGTTCACCATCATAACTGATCATGCCAGCCTCAAATGGCTCATGAATCAGAAAGATCTTTCTGGGGAGGTTGGCAAGGGTGGAGTTTGAAATTCCAGGGTTATGATTTCGATATCCAACATCGAAAAGGTGCGCAAAACGTGGTTCCCGACACACTCTCACGAAACGACAGAGCCATCGACGTATGTCTCGAGTCACCGTGCTTCGAGTCGGAGGAGTATACGGAGTTGAAAAAGACGGTGACCGAGAACAAAGACAAGTTACCAGACGTATGCATATCGGACGGTTACATTTATAAACGGACGCAATTCGACAGGGGGGGACGATCTTCTAGCGGACCAGACCTGGAAGCTCTGGGTACCGTCGGAGTTTGCGACCGGGACTGGTAGAGTCGTCCCAAGCTCACCGTCTGCTGGCTATGGTGGCATCCACAAGACACTGTCCCGACTACGTCAGATATATTACTGGCCAGGCATGGTTTCAGATGTTTGCGCATATATTAAAGAGTGTGAAACTTGCAGAATTAATAAAACACAAAATGTCTATAAACAGCCAATAATGGGCACACAAAAGCTCACAGAGCGCCCTTATTACGTCTGTTTATTGATTTTATGGGTCCCTATCCTCGTTCTAATAATGGTAACGCGTATATCTTTGTTTGTCTAGATCACTTTACTAAGTTTGTGTTTTTAAAACCTATGAGAAGGGCCACTTCAGCTGAGGTTATACAATTTTTAGAGAAAGAAGTCTTTCACGTGTTTGGTGTGCCCGAATATGTCCATTTGGACAACGGCAAACAATTCGTATCGGAAATGTTCAAAGAGTTTTTGGAGAAGTACGGCACGACACACGTGAGAACTGCATTTTATTCACCTCAGGATAGCGCTGCAGAAAGAGTCAACCGATATGTGCTGCAGATAATTAGGTCCTTCATAAAGGGCAACCAAAATAACTGGACAAATGCGTCAGCGATGCCGCATTTGCACTACGCAGCGTTACTCACTCAGCCATCAACATGTCACCATACTATGCCACTTTCGGTATGCCTATGATACAGCATGCTGCATCATATGAGCTATACCGAAAGTTGGCGGCATTGAAGGATGGTGACGTGGAGATGGATACGGCTGGTGATAAAATGCAGCTCATAAGAAAAAGAATTATGAAGGAGCTGAAGTTGGCCCATTATAGAAGTAAAAAGGTCTACGACACCAGGCGTAAGGATATAAAGTTTCAGATTGGACAAGTGGTATATCGCCGAAACTTCAAACAAAGCTCCCAAGTTGATAATTACAACGCTAAATTAGCTCCAAAACAAGTCAAATGTATTGTTTTAAACGTTATAGGGAATTCAATGTATGAGCTTGGCGACAGCAATGGGAAAAAGATCGGCGTATACCACGCTAAAGACATTTTGTGAAATAGTTTAATGATTTTTGTAGTGCTAGTACTTTTGTTCCATGTTATTTATTTATTTATTGACATAGTCTATTTATTTACTTAATGACGTATTTTATTTATTAACGCATTGACGTATGTAATTATTTTATTAAATTATTTTTATTTTTCCTGAAATTTTTATTTATTTGATTATTTTTGCAATTATTTAAATTTTTTATTTTATTTATTTTATTTATTTTACCCTTCTTTTACCTACTTGACTACACGATCTGTGATATTTTTTTATAGATTTTTTTTGTAATTTTTCCGCCATCTGTGATATTTTATTTTATAATTTTTTTTTTTCATAATTTTTCGGCTAACTGTGATATTTTATTTTATTTTATTTTATTTTATTAATTTTTTTATCTGTGATATTTTATTTACTATTAGATATGTAGAGTGGCATCTGTGATATAGGTTTAATTAGTAGCATTAGCCCAGTGCTGTAGGTAAGCAGTATGAAAGTTACAATATATGCTATATACGTAAGCATTTGGTGAAATTTGAAGCTTCTAGCTGTTAAAACGGGGCAGAAATTGCGCAAAGTTTCTTATCTGAACAATCGGTTGTATGAGATATATACTATGTATACCACCGATCTCAATGATTTTTTCAGACATCAATATATGCTATGCACGTAAGCATTTGGTGAAATTTGAAGCTTCTAGCTGTTAAAATGGGGCTAAAACTGCGAAAATATATATATATACTATATATATATACTCTATATACCACCATATATATACTATATACCCACCGATCTGTATGATTTTTTCAGACAACAATATATGCTATATACGTAAGCATTACGTTGAAATTTGAAGCATCTAGCTCTTAAAATAGGGCAGTAATTACGAAAAGTTTCTTATCTGAACAATCGGTTGTGGGGGATATATACTATATATACGACCGATCTCATCAATTTTTTCAGGAAACAATATGTGCAATATACGAAAGTATATGGTGAAGTTTGAAGCTTCAATCTGTTAAATTGAGTAAAATATTACAAAAATCCTCTTTTTCTGAAAATCGGTTGTATGGAGGATATATGCTATAGTGGTCCGATCCGGCCGGTTCCGACAAATGTCTAATGGGACACCCAAATACACCCGCTCACCAAATTTTATCAAGATATCTCAAAAATTGAGGGACTAGTTTGCATACAAACCGACAGACGGACAGACGGACAGACGGACATGGCTAAATCAACTCAGCTCTTCAACCTGATTATTTCGGTATACTTAATGGTGGGTCTATCTATTTTCATTTAAGGACTTACAATTTTGGGTTTCGTGACGAAATTAATATACCATTTCATTTTCATGAAAGTTATAAAAACGTGGGAAAGAAAACTCGTAAAAAAAAGTATATATGCAAAAATTTAACAATTTTATGTGGGTGCTTATAAGCAAGCCCCTAATATTAAGTGCCGGCAAGATAAGGGTAAGTTTGCCGGAAGCGTTCTGGCAAATACATGTAAATGAATTTTGTGCCAACAAAAACATAAAATCTTAACTATTCAAAATTCCATAATTTCGAGTTAGTGGCGGTCTAACCGAAATGGAACAAAACAATTAAGGACGGCACTCTCTTCGGCTATGCCGAAGACTTCATACCTTTCATGAATGGGGCTGAACAATAATCTTATCCCGTTCGTAATCTCCGAATAATCGGCTGTATAAGATAAGAAATATCTAGTGAACAGATCTACATACCTAAACGATTTTTAAGATAAATATAAAATAAACAAGTAAGGGACGGGACTGTCTTCGGCTATGCCGAAGACTTCATACCGTTCATGTATGGGGCTGAACAATAATCTTATCCCGTTCGTAATCTCCGAATAATCGGATGTATAAGATAAGAAATATCTAGTGAACAGATCTACATACTTAAACGATTTTTAAGATAAATATAAAATAAACAAGTAAGGAAGGCTAAGTTCGGGTGTAACCGAACATTACATACTCAGTTGAGAGCCATGGAGACAAAATAAGGAAAATCAACCCTGGAATGTGGTTGTATGACATGTGTATCAAAATGGAAGGTATTAAAGAGTATTTTAAGAGAGAGTAGGCCATAGTTCTATGAATGGACGCCATTTAGGGATATCGCCATAAAGGTGGACCAGGGCTAACTCTAGAATTTGTTTGTTACGATATGGGTATCAAATGAAAGGTGTTACTAAGCATTTTAAGAGGGAGTGGGCCTTAGGTCTATCGGTGGACGCCTTTTCGAGATATCGCCCATTAAAAGGGAATGGGCTTTAGTTCTATAGGTGAACGCCTTTTCGAGAAATCGCCATAAAGGTGGACCAGGGGTGACTCTAGAATATGTTTGTACGATATGGGTATCAAATGAAAGCTGTTAATGAGTATTTTAAAAAGGAGTGATCCTTAGTTCCATAGGTGGACGCCATTTCGAGATATCGCCATAAAGGTGGACCAGGGGTGTCTCTAGAATGTGTTTGTACGATATGGGAATCAAATGAAAGGTGTTACTGAGCATTTTAAGAGGGAGTGGGCATTAGGTCTATAGGTGGACGCCTTTTCGAGATATCGCCATTACGGTGGGCCAGGGGTGACTCTAAAATGTTTGTACGATATGGGTATCAAACGAAAAGTGTTACTGAGCATTTTTAGAGGGAGTGGGCATTAGGTCTATAGGTGGAGGCCTTTTCGAAATGTCGCCATTAGGGTGGGCCAGGGGTGACTCTACAATGTGTTTGTATGATATGGGTATCAAATGAAAGATGGTAATGAGTATTTTAAAAGGGAGTAATCCTTAGTTCTATAGGTGGACGCCTTTTCGAGATATCGCCATAAAGGTGGACCAAGGGTGACTCTAGAATGCTTGTACGATATGGGTATCAAACGAAAGGTGTTACTGAGCATTTTAAGAGGGAGTGGGCATGAGGTCTATAGGTGGACGCCTTTTCGAGATATCGTCATTAGGGTGGGCCAGGGGTGACTCTAGAATGTGTTTGTACGATATGGGTATCAAACGAAAGGTGTTACTGAACATTTTAAGAGGGAGTGGGCACTAGGTCTATAGGTGGACGCTTTTTCGAGATATCGCCATTAGGGTGGGCCAGGGGTGACTCTAGAATGTTTGTACGATATGGGTATCAAACGAAAGGTGTTACTGAGCATTTTAAGAGGGAGTGGGCATTAGGTCTATAGGTGGACGCCTTTTCGAGATACCGCCATTAGGGTGGGCCAGGGGTGACTCTAGAATGTGTTTGTACGATATGGGTATCAAATGAAAGGTGGTAATGAGTATTTTAAAAGGGAGTAATTATTAGTTCTATAGGTGGACGCCTTTTCGAGATATCGCCATAAAGGTGGACCAAGGGTGACCCTAGAATGTTTGTACGATATGGGTATCAAACGAAAAGTGTTACTGAGCATTTTAAGACGGAGTGGGCATTAGGTCTATAGGTGGACGCCTTTTCGAGATATCGCCATTAGGGTGGGCCAGGCTGACTCTAGAATGTGTTTGTACGATATGGGTATCAAATGAAAGGTGGTAATGAGTATTTTAAAAGGGAGTAATCCTTAGTTCTATAGGTGGACGCCTTTTCAAGATATCGCCATAAAGGTGGACCAAGGGTGACTCTAGAATGTTTGTACGATATGGGTATCAAACGAAAGGGGTTACTGAGCATTTTAAGAGGGAGTGGGCACTAGGTCTATAGGTGGACGCTTTTTCGAGATATCGCCATTAGGGTGGGCCAGGGGTGACTCTAGAATGTTTGTACGATATGGGTATTAAACGAAAGGGGTTACTGAGCATTTTAAGAGGGAGTGGGCACTAGGTCTATAGGTGGACGCCTTTTCGAGATATCGCCATTAGGGTGGGCCAGGGGTGACTCTAGAATGTTTGTACGATATGGGTATCAAACGAAAGGTGTTACTGAGCATTTTAAGAGGGAGTGGACATTAGGTCTATAGGTGGACGCCTTTTCGAGATATCGCCATTAGGGTGGGCCAGGGGTGACTCTAGAATGATACGATATGGATATCAAATTAAAGGTATTAATGAGGGATTTAAAAGCGAGTGGCCCTTAGATGTATATGTGAAGGCGTTCTCGCGATATCGCCCAAAATGTGGACCAGGTGTTCCAGAAAATCATCTGTCGGGTACTGCTAATTTATTTATATATGCAATACCACTAACAGTATTCCTGCCAAGATTCCAAGGGCTGTTGATTTCGCCTTGTAGAACTTTTTCATTTTCTTCTACTTAATATGGTAGGTGTCACACCCATTTTACAAAGTTTTTTCCAAAGTTATATTTTGCGTCAATAAACAATCCAGTTACCATGTTTCATCCCTTTTTTCGTATTTGGTATATAATTATGGTATTTTTTCATTTTTCGTAATTTTCGATATCGATAAAGTGGGCGTGGTTATGGTCGGATTTCGGCCATTATATTATACCAAGATAAAGTGAGTTCAGATAAGTACGTGGGCTAAGTTTGGTAGAGATATATCGGTTTTTGCTCAAGTTATTGTGTTAGCGGCCGAGCGGAAGGACAGACGTTGGTCTGTGTATAAAAACTGGGCGTGGCTTTCACCGATTTCGCCCATTTTCACAGAGAACAGTTACCGGTGTAGAGTCTATGCCCCTACCAAATTTGAGAAGGATTGGTAAATTTTTGTTCGAATTATGGCATTAAAAGTATTCTACACAAACTAAATGAAAATGGGCGGAGCCATGCCCATTTTGAAATTTTCTTTTTTTTTGTATTTTGTTGCATCATATCATTACTGGAGTTGAATTTTGACTTAATTTACTTATATACAGTAAAGATATTAAATTTTTTGTTAAAATTTGAATTAAAAAAAATTTTTTTTTAAAAAGTGGGCGTGTTCTTCATCCAGTTTTGCTAATTTTTATTTAGCATATATATAGTAATAGTAGTAACGTTCCTGCCAAATTTCATCATGATATCGTCAACGACTGCCAAATTACAGCTTGCAAAACTTTTTAATTACCTTCTTGTAAAAGTGGGCGGCGCCACGCCCGTTGTTCAAAATCTTACTAATTTTCTATTCTGCGTCATAACGTCAACCCATCTACCAAGTTTCATCGCTTTAACCGCCTTTGGCAATGAATTATCGCATTTTTTCAGTTTTTCGAAATTTTCGATATCGAAAAAGTGGGCGTGGTTATAGTCCGATATCGTTCATTCTAAATAGCGATCTGAGATGGGTGCCCAGGAATCTACATACCAAATTTCATCAAGATACCTCAAAATTTACTCAAGTTGTCGTGTTAACGGACAGACGGACGGACGGACGGACGGACATGGCTCAATCAAATTTTTTTTCGATACTGATGATTTTGATATATGGAAGTCTATATCTACCTCGGTTCCTTTATACCTGTACAACCAACCGTTATCCAATCAAAGTTAATATACTCTGTGAGCTCTGCTCAACTGAGTATAAAACAAGTAAGGAAGGTTAAGTTCGGGTGTTACCGAACATTACATACTCGGTTGAGAGCTATGGTGACAACATAAGGGAAAATAACCATGTAGGAAAATGAGCCGAGGGAAACCGTGGAATGTGTTTGTATGACATGTGTATCAAATGAAAGACATTAAAGAGTATTTTATGAGGGAGTGGGCCATAGTTCTATAGGTGGACACCATTTAGGGATATCGCCATAAAGGTGGATCAGGGTTGACTCTAGAATTTGTTTGTACAATATGGGTATCAAACGAATGGTGTTAATGAGTATTTTAAAAGGGAGTGGGCCTTAGTTCTATAGGTGGACGCCGTTTCGAAATATCGCCATAGAGGTGGACCAGGGCTGACTCTAGAATGTGTTTGTACGATATGGCTATCAAAAGAAAGGTGTTAATGAGTATTTTAAAAGGGAGTAATCCTTAGTTCCATAGGTGGACGCCATTCCGAGATATCGCCATAAAGGTAGACCAGGGGTGACCCTAGAATTTGTTTGTACAATATGGGTATCAAAAGAAAGGTGTTAATGAGTATTTTAAAAGGGAGTAATCCTTAGTTCCATAGGTGGACGCCGTTTCGAGATATCGCCATAAAGGTGGACCAGGGGTGACCCTAGAATTTGTTTGTACAATATGGGCATCAAACGAAAGGTGTTAATGAGTATTTTAAAAGGGAGTGGGCCTTAGTTCTATAGGTGGACGCCGTTTCGAAATATCGCCATAAAGGTGGACCAGGGGTGACTCTAGAATGTGTTTGTATGATATGGGTATCAAATTAAAGGTATTAATTAGGGTTTTAAAAGGGAGTGGTGATTGTTGTATAGGTGGTCGCATTTTCGAGATATCGCCATAAAGGTGGACCAGGGGGGACCCTAGGATTTGTTTGTACAATATGGGTACCAAAATAAAGGTCTTAATGAGTATTTTAAAAGGGAGTAATCCTTAGTTCCATAGGTGGACGCCGTTTCGAGATATCGCCATAAAGGTGGAGCAGAGGTGACCCTAGAATTTGTTTGTACAATATGGGTATCAAAAGAAAGGTGTTAATGAGTATTTTAAAAGGGAGTAATCCTTAGTTCCATAGGTGGACGCCGTTTCGAGATATCGCCATAAAGGTGGACCAGGGGTGACCCTAGAATTTGTTTGTACAATATGGGCATCAAACGACAGGTGTTAATGAGTATTTTAAAAGGGAGTGGGCCTTAGTTCTATAGGTGGACGCCGTTTCGAAATATCGCCATAATGGTGGACCAGGGGTGACTTTAGAATGTGTTTGTATGATATGGGTATCAAATTAAAGGTATTAATTAGGGTTTTAAAAGGGAGTTGTAGTTGTTGTATAGGTGGTCGCATTTTCGAGATATCGCCATAAAGGTGGACCAGGGGTGACCTCAGAATTTGTTTGTACAATATGGGTACCAAAAGAAAGGTGTTAATGAGTATTTTAAAAGGGAGTAATCCTTAGTTCCATAGGTGGACGCCGTTTCGAGATATCGCCATAAAGGTGGAGCAGGGGTGACCCTAGAATTTGTTTGTACAATATGGGTATCAAAAGAAAGGTGTTACTGAGTATTTTAAAAGGGAGTAATCCTTAGTTCCATAGGTGGACGCCGTTTCGAGATACCGCCATAAAGGTGGACCAGGGGTGACTCTAGAATTCGTTTGTGCAATATGGGTATCAAACGAAAGGTGTTAATGAGTATTTTAAAAGGGAGGGGGCCTTAGTTCTATAGGTGTTCGCCTTTTCGAGAGATCGCCATAAAGGTGGACCAGGGGTGACTATAGACTTTGTTTGTACGATATGGGTATCAAATGAAAGGTGTTAATGAGTATTTTTAAAAGGGAGTGGGCCTTCGTTCTATAGGTGTTCGCCTTTTCGAGATATCGCCATAAAGGTGGACCAGGGGTGACTCTAGACTTTTTTTGTACGATATGGGTATCAAATGAAAGGTGTTAATGAGTATTTTTAAAAGGGAGTGGGCCTTCGTTCTATAGGTGTTCGCCTTTTCGAAATATCGCCATAAAGGTGGACCAGGGGTGACTCTAGAATGTGTTTGTACGATATGGGTATCAAATTAAAGGTATTAATGAGAGTTTTAAAGGGCGGTGTTGGTAGTTGTATATGTGAAGGCGTTTTCCATATATCGACCAAAATGTGGACCAGGGTGACCCAGAATATCATCTGTTGGATACGGCTAATTTATTTATATATGTAATACCTGCCACGATTTTAAGGGTTTTTTATTTCGCCCTGCAGAACTTTTCATTTTCTTCTACTTAATATGGTGGGTGTCACGACCATTTTATAAAGTTTTTTTTAAAGTTATATTTCGCGTCAATAAACCAATCCAATTACCTCACCATGTTTCATCCCTTTTTTCGTATTTGGTATAGAATTATGGCATTTTTTTAATTTTTCGTAATTTTCGATATCGAAAAAGTGGGCGTGGTCATTGTCGGATTTCGTTAATTTTTCATACCAAGATAAAGTGAGTTCAAGTAAGTACGTGAACTAAGTTCATTAAAGATATGTCGATTTTTGCTCAAGTTATCGTGTTAACGGGAATGCGGAAGAACAGACGAACGACTGTGTATAAAAAACTGGGCGTGGCATCAACCGATTTCGCCCGTTTTCACAGAAAACAGTTAACATCATAAAATCTATGCCCCTACCAAATTTCAAAAGGATTGGTTAATTTTTGTTCGACTTATGGCGTTACAAGTATCCTAGACAAATTAAATGAAAAGGGGCGGAGCCACGCCCATTTTGATATTTTCTTTTATTTTTGTATTTTGTTGCACCATATCATTACTGGAGTTGAATGTTGACATAATTTACTTATATACTGTGAAGATATTAAATTTTTTGTTAAAATTTTACTTTAAAAAAATTTTTTTTTTAAAAGTGGGCGTGGTCCTTCTTCGATTTTGCTAATTTTTATTAGGCGTACATATAGTATTGGAGTAACGTCTCTGCCAAATTTCATCATGATATCTTCAACGACTGACAAATTACAGCTTGCAAAACTTCTAAATTACCTTCTTTTAAAAGTGGGCGGTGCCACGCCCGTTGTCCAAAATTTTACTAGTTTTCTATTCTGCGTCATAAACTCAACTCATCTACCAAGTTTCGTCGCTTTATCTGTCTTTGGTAATGAATTATCGCACTTTTTCGGTTTTTCGAAATTTTCTATATCGAAAAAGGGGGCGTGGTTATAGTTCGATATCGTTCATTTTAAATAGCGATCTGAGATGAGTGCTCAGGAACCTACATACCAAATTTCATCAAGATACCTCAAAATTTACTCAAGTTATCGTGTTAACGGACGGACGGACGGACGGACATGGCTCAATCAAATTTTTTTTCGATCCTGATTATTTTGATATATGGAAGTCTATATCTATCTCGATTCCTTTATATATGTACAACCAACCGTTATCCAATCAAACTTAATATACTCTGTGAGCTCTGCTCAACTGAGTATAAAAATAGGTAGGTACTTTGTGTGAGGATGCAAAGTTTCAGGTTTTTTGTGGTCTGCGTGTAAAAACTATGACTACGAATCACGTATTTCAACAGTACATGACGTAAACGTAACTATTTGATGAAATGTTTTGAATTTCGAAGCTTCTAGCCGTAAAAAAGGGGCAAAAAAATACAGTTTATAGGGGGTATATAATATATGTACCACCGATCTCTATGATTTTTTCAGACAACAATATATGCTATACACGTAAGCATTTGGTGAAATTTGAAGCTTCTAGCTGTTACAATGGGGAAGAAATTGCGCAAAGTTTCTTATCTGAACAATCGGTTGTATGAGATATATACTATATACACCACCGATCTCAATGATTTTTTTATACAACAATATATACTATACACGTAAGCATTTGGTGAAATTTGAAGCTTCTAGCTGTTAAAATGGGGAAGAAATTGCACAAAGTTTCTTATCTGAACAATCGGTTGTATGAGATTATATATACCACCGGTCTCTATGATTTTTTCAGACAACAATATATGCTATACACGTAAACATTTGGTGAAATTTGAAGCTTCTAGCTGGTAAAATGGGGCCGAAATCGCAAAAAAAAATATATATATACTATATATACCATCATATATATATTATATATATCACCGATCTCTATGATTTGCTATATACGTAAGCAATCGGTGACATTTGAAGCTTATAGCTGTTAAATTGGGTAGAAATTGCGAAAAGTTTCTTATCTGAACAATCGGGTGTATGAGATATATACTATATATACAACCGATCTCTATAATTTTTTTAGACAACAATATATGCCATATACGTAAGCGTTCGGTGAAATTTGAAGCTTCTAGCTGTTAAAATGGGGCTAAAATTGCGAAAATATATATATATACTATATATATATACTATATATACCACCATATATATACTATATATACCACCGATCTGTATGATTTTTTCAGACAACAATATATGCTATATACGTAGCATTCGATGAAAGTTGAAGCCTCTAGCTCTTAAAATAGGGCAGTAATTACGAAAAGTTTCTTATCTGAACAATCGGTTGTGGGGGATATATACTATATATACTACCGATCTCATCAATTTTTTCAGGCAACAATATGTGCAATATACGAAAGTATATGGTGAAGTTTGAAGCTTCAATCTGTTAAATTGAGTAAGATATTACAAAAATCCTCTTTTTCTTAAAAATCGGTTGTATGGAGGATATATGCTATAGTGGTCCGATCCGGCCGGTTCCGACAAATGTCTAATCGGACACCCAAATACACCTGCTCACCAAATTTTATCAAGATATCTCAAAAATTGAGGGACTAGTTTGCATACAAACAGACAGACGGACAGACGGACAGACAGACAGACGGACATTGCTAAATCAACTCAAATCTTCATTCTGATTATTTCGGTATACATAATGGTGGGTCTATCTATTTTCCTTTAAGGACTTACAATTTTGGCTTTCGTGACGAAATTAATATACCATTTCATTTTCATGAAAGGTATAAAAATAGGTAGGTACTTTGTGTGAGGATGCAAAGCTTCACGTTTTTTGTGGTCTGATGTAAAAACAACGACTACGAATCACGTATTTCAAAAATATATGAAGTAAACGTAGCTATTTGATGAAACTTGATGAATTTTGAAGCTTCTATCCGTAAAAAACGGGCAAAAATGACAATTTGTATTAAGTATATAATATATATACCACCGATCTCTATGATTTTTTCAGACAACAATATATGCTATATACGTAAGCATTTGGTGAAATTTGAAGCTTCTAGCTGTTAAAACGGGGCAGAAATTGCGCAAAGTTTCTTATCTGAGCAATCGGTTGTATGAGATATATACTATGTATACACCCGAACTCAATGATTTTTTCAGACATCAATATATGCTATACACGTAAGCCTTTGGTGAAATTTGAAGCTTCTATCTGTTAAAATGGGGCTAAAATTGCGAAAATATATATATATATACTATATATATACTATATATACAATCATATATATATTATATATATCACCGATCTCTATGATTTTTTGACACAACTATATATACTATATACGTAAGCAATCGGTGAAATTTGAAGCTTATAGCTGTTAAAATGGGTTAGAATTGCGAAATGTTTCTTATCTGAACAATCGGTTGTATGAGATTATATATACCACCGCTCTCTATGATTTTTTCAGACAACAATATATGCTATACGCGTAAACATTTGGTGAAATTTGAAGCTTTTATCTGTTAAAATGGGGAAGAAATTGCGCAAAGTTTCTTATCTGAACAATCGGTTGTATGAGATATATACTATATACAACACCGATCTCAATGATTTTTTCAGACAACAATATATGCTATATACGTAAGCATTTGGTGAAATTTGAAGCTTCTATCTGTTAAAACGGGGCAGAAATTGCGCAAAGTTTCTTATCTGAACAATCGGTTGTATGAGATTATATATACCACCGGTCTCTATGATTTTTTCAGACAACAATATATGCTACACACGTAAACATTTGGTGAAATTTGAAGCTTCTGGCTGTTAAAATGGGGAAGAAATTGCGCAAAGTTTCTTATCTGAACAATCGGTTGTATGAGATATATACTATATACACCACCGATCTCAATGATTTTTTCAGACAACAATATATACTATACACGTAAGCATTTGGTAAAATTTGAAGCTTCTAGCTGATAAAACGGGGCAGAAATTGCGCAAAGTTTCTTATCTGAACAATTGGTTGTATGAGATATATACTATGTATACATCCGATTTTTTGAGACATCAATATATGCTATACACGTAAGCATTTGGTGAAATTTGAAGCTTCTAGCTGTTAAAATGGGGCCGAAATCGCAAAAAAAATATATATATACTATATATACCATCATATATATGTTTATTATATATATCACCGATCTCTATGATTTTTTGACACAACAATATATACTATATACGTAAGCAATCGGTGAAATTTTAAGCTTATAGCTGTTAAAATGGGGTAGAATTGCGAAAAGTTTCTTATCTGAACAATCGGTTATATGAGATATATACTATATATACAACCGATCTCTATGAGTTTTTCAGACAACAATATATGCCATATACGTAAGCGTTTGGTGAAATTTGAAGCTTCTAGCTGTTAAAATGGGGCTAAAATTGCGAAAATATATATATATACTATATATACCACCATATTTATTTATTTTATTTATTTATTTATTATTTAAAGTCGACGACAAACTATGGTCGGCTGCATAATATAAAAGATATATAAATATACAACTCAAAAGATAAAATTTAAGATATATCGAGATTTCAACAATGTTATATTACAAACAAAGAAATATTAATGAACATTACTATTTAATTTCAAAATATAATAATAATAAGAAATATGAGTAGAAATAAGATCTTATGCCGAAATCTTATACTATCGGAATGCATCAGATTCCGCACAGCATGATATCGGAATGCAGTGGATTCCAATCTCCCTGTTGGAATGCAGCAAGATTCCAATCAGCATGTCATGGGAATCCGGCAGTGCTAAGAGTAGTGTAATGAGGATACGCCATCACAAGGCATAACAAAGTAACATGACCTGTGTTGTTGGAATGCACCGGATTCCAATCAGCTCGATGCCTGACCCATAAGATTATACTGCCGGAATGCATACGATTCCGGTCAGTGACTCATGAAAAAGCATGTTTTTTACGTTGTTGGAATGCACCAGATTCCAATCAACACAGTACTGTCTTGTTCCTTCTTAATGATACATGTTGATAAATGTTCCTCCATCCTTAAGCGAAATAGTTCCCATTTTTTATCGAAGGAATAAAATGCCGGCAAATTAAATTAGCTTGCATCTCTTAAATTAGATAGGCAAGTATTGCATTACGTATAGTGGCAAAAGTACATTCAAGACTGATGCAGCTATAAAAGTCATTGTAGTGCGCGCACCAGATAAGAAGAGGATTATTTTTAGCAAAGTTTCGTCGACAAAGGGGTAAATAGAAAGGAACGTAGTGTCTGGATACTCTAGGGGGAACCGCAAAAAACAAGCGGCTGAGGAGGTCCGTGGAATCAATTTCTCCAATAATGAGCTTATGGATGAACAATACCCCCAGTAATATTCTCCGATTTTCCAGAGTGGGTAAGTTAATAAGAAGAAGTCTACTTCTGTATGGAGGAAGGTGGAGACTTGAGTCCCAATTAAGGCCGCGCAATGCAAATATCAAAAATTGCTTTTGAATTGACTCAAGACGCTTTATATGCTTTTGAGAAACAGGGGACCAAACGCATGAGCAATACTCGAGTATTGGACGAACCAGCGATGTGTAAAGAACCTTAGTGAGGTACGGATCATCGAACTCTTTAGCCCATCTTTTAACAACTCCAAGTAAACCCAAAGCTTTGTTGGCTATAGATGAAATATGCATGTTAAAATTCAATTTCAGATCAAAAAGGACACCTAGATCATTTGCAATTGATATACGCTCCAAAGGCGTACCATCTATTACATAAGATTTCAATGCTGGCTTCATTCGGTGAAATGTCATATGCTTACATTTAGAGCAATTTAAAGCTAGTAAATTTGTTGTGCACCAACATTGGAACGAGTCCAAGTCGGCCTGAAGAAGATCCAAGGAACTCAAATCGGTAGGACAGTAAGTGTAGCAAAGTTTTACATCATCCGCATACATTATAGTATGGGAATATAATATTGTCTGTGGCAAGTCATTAATGAAAAGGGCAAAGAGCAAAGGGCCTAGATGACTTCCCTGGGGTACGCCGGAGGAAACTAAGAACGATTCCGACAGATTGCACTTGAACAGGACTTTTTGTATCCGGTTAGAAAGATAGCTTTTCAGCCACATTCATAGGTGAAACGGAAAGCCCAGTAAATCAAGCTTATGAATAAGCAACTCATGGTTTACGGTATCAAATGCTTTGCTGAAGTCCGTGTAGATGACATCCGTTTGCTTGTTCGCTAAAAATCCTTCCATAACTATAGAGGTGAATACAAGCAAATTTGTAGTGGTTGACCTTTGACGAAAAAAACCGTGTTGGCATGCAGATAAAAGACTAGAACACTGATATTGCAGTTGACTGGTGACAATCTGTTCAAAGACTTTAGGAATGACTGAAAGTTTAGCAATACCCCTGTAGTTTTCAACTTTTGACCTACTACCTTTTTTATGCAGGGGTATAATAAAAGACTGTTTCCAAAGTGCCGGGAATGACGCAGATCCCAGAGATAGCTCAAATAATTTGAAAATAGGCTCATACATGTTTTCGGCGCAGTTCCTAAGCACGCAACTAGGAACACCGTCCGGTCCCGGAGAAAAGGTGGGCTTCAAAGATTGAAGACTCTGAAGAACAATATTACCATCAATAGCAGGATTCCTAATGTAATTTGTGCTATCTAAGTGATAGGGATATTGACCGGAATGAAAACCACTGGATGAATACGTGGACTTAAAGAACTCAGAAAATAGTTCAGCAACGTCGTCATCAGTGCAAGCTTTTTTACCTCCAAAGGTTAATGAGGAAATATACCCAGAAGTTTTCCGCTTTGAATTTACGAAACTGTAAAACTTTTTTGGATTTCTAAAAAATTGGGCTTTACAACAACTCAAGTAATTTTTATAACAAAGCTGATTAAGACGGTGAAATTTAGAACGAGCTATTAGATATTTAGAGAGGTCTGCAGATGCTCCAGATTTCTTGAACCTCTTATAAAGCCTAGATTTAATGTTACTAAGTCTGATAAGTTGCCTTGAAAACCAAGGGGGCTTATTCGAACATAGGGTATAGCGAGTAGGAATGCAGGTATCAAAGAAGCCATGAAGCGTACTGTAAAATATAGAGATAGCCGAATCGACATCAGTGCAAGCATAGAGATCCGACCAATCATGGGAAGCCAACAGATCATTGAGCATAATGAAATTCGCTTTGTAGAATCATCTAGATCGGGGACGAGACTGTACTTGAATCCTACGGGGTAGGCTGATATCAAGTGATATCTCTAGCGTAGGGAGAAGAGGGTCTTCTGGAAGGGATAAAGGTGGTGTTCGCGTATATATATATACTCAGGTATATATATATACTATATATACCACCGATCTGTATGATTTTTCAGACAACAATATATGCTATATACGTAAGCATTCGTTGAAATTTGAAGCCTCTAGCTCTTAAAATAGGGCAGTAATTACGAAAAGTTTCTTATCTGAACAATCGGTTGTGGGGGATATATACTATATATACGACCGATCTCATCAATTTTTTCAGGCAACAATATGTGCAATATATGAAATTATATGGTGAAGTTTGAAGCTTCAATCTGTTAAATTGAGTAAGATATTACAAAAATCCTCTTTTTCTGAAAAATCGGTTGTATGGAGGATATATGCTATAGTGGTCCGATCTGGCCGGTTCTGACAAATGTCTAATCGGACACCCAAATACACCTGCTCACCAAATTTTATCAAGATATCTCAAAAATTGAGGGACTAGTTTGCATACAAACAGACAGACGGACAGACAGACAGACGGACATGGCTAAATCAACTCAGCTCTTCATTCTGATTATTTCGGTATACTTAATGGTGGGTCTATCTATTTTCCTTTAAGGACTTACAATTTTGGGTTTCGTGACGAAATTAATATACCATTTCATTTTCATGAAAGTTATAAAAATAGGTAGGTACTTTGTGTGAGGATGCAAAACTTCACGTTTTTTGTGGTCTGCATGTAAAAACTACGACTACGAATCACGTATTCCAAAAATATATGAAGTAAACGTAGCTATTTGATGAAACTTGATGAATTTTGAAGCTTCTATCTGTAAAAAAGGGGCAAAAATGACAGTTTGTATGAAGTATATAATATATATACCACCGATCTCTATGATTTTTTCAGACAACAATATATGCTATATACGTAAGCATTTGGTGAAATTTAAGCTTCTAGCTATTAAAACGGGGCAGAAACTGCGCAAAGTTTCTTATCTGAACAATCGGTTGTATGAGATATATACTATGTATACACCCGATCTCAATGATTTTTTCAGACATCAATATATGCTATACACGTAAGCATTTGGTGAAATTTGAAGCTTCTAGCTGTTAAAATGGGGCCGAAATCGCAAAAAAAAAAATATATATACTATATATATACTATATATACCATCATATATATATTATATATATCACCGATTTCTATGATTTTTTGACACAACAATATATACTGTATACGTAAGCAATCGGTGAAATTTGAAGCTTATAGCTGTTAAATGGGATAGAAATTGCGAAAAGTTTTTTATCTGAACAATCGGTTGTATGATTCGCAAAAAAAAAATATATATATACTATATATATATTATATATACCATCATATATATATTATATATATCACCGATCTCTATGATTTTTTGACACAACAATACATACTATATACGTAAGCAATCGGTGAAATTTGAAGCTTATAGCTGTTAAATGGGATAGAAATTGCGAAAATTTCTTATCTGAACAATCGGTTGTATGAGATATATACTATGTATACACCCGATCTCAATGATTTTTTCAGACATCAATACATGCTATACACGTAAGCATTTGGTGAAATTTGAAGCTTCTAGCTGTTAAAATGGGGCCGAAATCGCAAAAAAAAATATATATATATACTATATATATACTATATATACCATCATATATATATTATATATCACCGATCTCTATGATTTTTTGACACAACAATATATACTATATACGTAAGCAATCGGTGAAATTTGAAGATTATAGCTGTTAAAATGGGGTAGAATTGCGAAAAGTTTCTTATCTGAACAATCGGTTATATGAGATATTTACTATATATACAACCGATCTCTATGATTTTTTCAGACAACAATATATACCATATACGTAAGCGTTTGGTGAAATTTGAAGCTTCTAGCTGTTAAAATGGGGCTAAAATTGCGAAAATATATATATATACTATATATATATACTATATATACCACCATATATATACTATATATACCACCGATCTGTATGATTTTTTCAGACAACAATATATGCTATATACGTAAGCATTCGTTAAAATTTTAAGCCTTTATCTTTTAAAATAGGGCAGTAATTACGAAAAGCTTCTTATCTGAACAATCTCTTGTGGGGGATATATACTATATATACGACCGATCTCATCAATTTTTTCAGACAACAATATGTGCAATATACGAAATTATATGGTGAAGTTTGAAGCTTCAATCTGTTTAATTGAGGAAGATATGACAAAAATCCTCTTTTTCTGAAAAATCAGTTGTATGGAGGATATATGCTATAGTGGTCCGATCCGGTAGGTTCCGACAAATGCCTAATCGGACACCCAAATACACCTGCTCACCAAATTTTATTAAGATATCTCAAAAATTGAGGGACTAGTTTGCATACAAACTGACAGACGGATAGACGGACAGACAGACAGACGGACATGGCTAAATCAACTCAGCTATTCATTCTGATTATTTCGGTATACTTAATGGTGGGTCTATCTATTTTCTTTTAAGGACTTACATTTTTGGGTTTCGTGACGAAATTAATATACCACTTCATTTTCATGAAAGGTATAAAAAGCATGTGCGGAAGTGGAACTATAGGCAGAGCACACCGATAAAGATCGGTGTACTTTGGATATAGTAACTATCCACAAGAAGAAATGCAAATAATAAAATAAAAGAATGTTAATAAATGTCAGAGAAAGCGAAAATTGTGAGCAAAAAAGGTACTCAACAAAAACTAAAAACAAATTGAAATTACTAAGCAAAAATTTGCTTAGACAAGTTTTCAACTTAAAAACCACCAAAAAGGATCGTTTGCTCCAAGCCCTTAGATTTCTACCAAAACTTTTTCCTACCTATGTCCTATGTCTAAAAAAAATATATACAATACGAGTAAATGTACTTAAAAAAAATTATGCGAGAAAATATAAAAGTATAAAGTGTTGGAAACGACAAAAAAATCTTGAAGTTGAATTTCGTCTCTTATTATTCCTGCTGCCGACCTTGTGGTTGATTTTTGTTGTCTGACCTCCGCTAATACCGCCTTTAGACTTCCTTAACGTCTTAGCTCGGTGATGTTGTTAAAAATGTGTTTGTCGAGCTGGTTGGCGGATGAAGATGATGTGGTTGTCGTTGTTGTGGTGTTGGCAATATTTTGCCGATACAAAATATGTGTCCGCCAATAAAAGTGTTGTTGTTACCGCCGTCTGTGTCGCAGGTGGAAGTTGCGGTTGCCAGCAATGCATATACGTAGCTATTGTTGATGTGGTCGGCGTTGCGCCGCTGATGGAAACAAAAAAGTGGTGTTGTTGCAGATGTTGCGTGCCGTCGGAAAGCAAATGTGTGTAGTTTTTGTAGCGTGGTGTGCCGTCGCAAAACTCATATGTGTGTATTGTTGGTGGAAGCTAATGGTAGTTTTTATGGTAGGTGTTGCACTGCCAATATTCAAAGATGGAGTATTTGTTGTTGGGTGGCATGTCGCCAATATAAAAAAAGATGCTGTTGTGGTTGTCGCGGCAGTGTGTTGCCAATAAAAAAATGCTGTAGGTAGTGGTTGTTGTTGTGGTGTGCGCCACCAAATTAAAATTGTAGTATAGTGCGTGGTAGTTGTTGCCGAGATGGCTATGGTTGTTGTTGTTGCGGCCCAATTCCGCAGGTGAAAATTGCTATATTCAAAGTTACCAATTTATTGTAGTTGTTGTTGGGCGGTACGTCGCCAAAACCAGTGCCCAGCGGGTCTTTTCCAACGGGGATTAAATTTTGTGCTCTGTAATGAGATTAAATGAAATTTATTAACGAAATCCAAAGATAAAAGTGTATAAGCGTCTGTACATATACATAATTGCCTATGGATTTCTTGTCTGCATAGTCACATATTCGTCTGCATACATATATTTGTATGCAGGGATGTATATGTCGATGCAAGTCTTCTTTTGGCTTGCTTGGGACATAGGCCAGGTTGGAGACCCAGCTCCCGTCAAGCATGCCTGTACCAAAAAAAAAAAAGAAAAAACATCAAAATGGATATATCTTACCGTTTGCTGGAAACTGCTGCCCCTTTTTACGGGTAGAGGAATCTTTCGACGCGCACAAATTCTTCAAAAATACGATTAAATTCGCGCACTACAAACTTTGTGAATTTTTTTTTTTCTCACTCTCGTTTAAAAGCGCGCACTTCACTTTTGACTCAATTGCACTTAACTTGCACTGGGCACTGTTGAAACAAGACTTTCGCCCGTTGGCTCATTTTCCCCCTTCTTATAGCCACCGCCGTGGTAAGGAACGTTGCCCAGGAACGGAAAATTTTTACCATTACATGCCAAACTTTCTTTTCGGCTTTTCGTATTTTCCATCTATACAATCATGCACTCATACATTCACACGCTTACCGCCCCACATAACGAACACCTACACAGATACATTTGGTTCGTGCCTTGAACTCTGATACTGATGCATTCACACGCTCATAGGCTTGCACAAATACACATCCACATACACACCAGAACAAAACAAACACATAGGTACATGGCATTCATCAATGTTGCTAGGTTGTTAGCAACATGGTGATATTTTATTTATTATAACAGCATGATGCCAAGTGCAACATTTTGTTTCCGCTGCAACATTGTGTTCACTATAGTTATGTTACGAATATTAGCAAAACTAAGGGGTACTGATATCTCTAGGCCGATGCTAAGCAGTGACGTGAATTCACATCAATAATTTAATCATTATGTATCTACATAAACGAAACAAGAATTGCGCCTACACATATGTACCATGTACGTATACGAGCAGCGGAGAGTCAATGCACAAACACATGCATATATCTGAGATACTCCTGAAAGTATGCAATGAGAGAAGCTATAAAATCGTGCAGTTGTAGTTACAGCTGAGAAGTTTGAGAGCTGATGGCAACTAGTAGATTCTGGAAGCGCCTAGAAGATGCGAACGTTGAAATCAGAGAGTATAAAAGGCAGCAAATATAGAGGCGCTGGAATACAGTTTGATTTGAGCTATCAAGCAGTTTCGGTTAAGACGCTATCTAGCGAGCCATAGCAGTATTATTTTGAAAGTCAGTTTCATTTAAGCTATCAGTTTGGTTATTAAGCCAGTTAGTTGCAAAGTATAAGTGTTATTGTGAAGTACTTTAATAAAGGCCATTTTTCCATTAGTCAATATTGGAGTATTTATTCAACAGTTTAGTGATTCGAACTTAGCAGAGGGTTGCAAATAAGAGGATTTGCAGCAAATTCGTTACAATTGGTGTCAGTAGAGGAATTGTTGAATAAATTCCAGACAACAAGGCAACAAGGACATGGCAAATTTCAGTGCATTGAAGATCCAGCAACTAAAGAAGGAGTTGGAGAGCCGTGGATTGAATACAAGCGGCGTTAAACTCGAACTTCAGGCACGGCTACGAGAGGCAATGGAAGCAGAAGGAACTGATGTGGACGAGTATGTCTTTTATCCTGATGGGGACGAGACAACAGCAAAAATTTAAGAGAAAAATGAAACACCACAGACAATGGCGAACACAGACCTGAACATGATATTGGCTGCAATATCGGCACAAATGTCCGAAATGTCATCACAAATATCTACCAACATGTCATCACAATTGGAATCGCAGGAGACACGCATAACATCTAAGATGGAAACTCAACTGGAAGAACAGAAGACAAGTATTGCATCTCAACTGGAATCGCAGGAAACCCGTATAACATCACAATCGGAACAACAGAAGACATATTTGGCATCTCAACTGGAAGCGCAAGAGGCACGGATATCTGAAATGTCGGCACAAATTTCGGAACAGGTATCATCGCAGCTCTTTGTGAAACTGGAAGATCAGGATGCAAAAATTTTACAACTCGATGACAAAATTGATGCCGAAATAGAAGCGTTAAAAGTTCGTATGGAGCAGTTACAACTAAACCGCCTAGCTGTTTCATCAAGCAATCCAAAGGTAAAAACACCATGTTTTGACGGTTCTGTTCCTTTCCAGGTCTTTAAGCTACAATTTGAGAAGACCGCAGCAGTGAACGACTGGTATGCTGAAGATAAAGTTGCTGCACTGTTCATGGCGTTGAAAGGGCCTGCAGCTGAAATTTTACAAACCATTCCAGAGGGCGAACGGAACTGTTATGAAGCATTGATGGGCGCTCTAGAGAGACGATACGGAACTGAGCATAGGAGACAGATATACCAAATGGAGTTGCTGAACCGCTTCCAGAGGCCTGGTGAAACATTGCAAGAGTTTGCGTCGGAAATCAGAGAGTATAAAAGGCAGCAAATGTAGAGGCGCTAGAATTCAGATTGATTTGAGCTATAAAGCAGTTTCGATTAAGACGCTATCTAGCGAGCCATAGCAGTATTATTTTGAAAGTCAGTTTCATTTAAGCTATCAGTTTGGTTATTAAGCCAGTTAGTTGCAAAGTATAAGTGTTATTGTGAAGTACTTTAATGAAGGCCATTTTCCATTTTTCAATATTGGAGTTATTTATTCAACAGTTTAGTGATTCGAACTTAGCAGATTTGCAGCAAATTCGTTACAGTTACAATGTTGTCAATACATGATGTCATTAGATTAGTGGCAACATTGCGGCTAAGGCATTACTTAACAAAGAGCAACCATATAGCGGATTTCTCAAATGTCGACATATTAGATATTGAAAAAAGAGAAAAAACGAGAATGTCTCTAGAAAGCATACGAACACAACAACAAATACACAACACACTAAATTTTAAAGAAGACTTTGACATCATCAGCAGCGTCTACTCAGCTGTTATTCAGAGATGCAAATCGAAGTAAACAAAAAATAATAATTTAAAAAAAAATGCAAGTGCCAACTCTTTATGTTTGTTTAAAATAAAGTGCAATTTCTAATTTAATTGTAATATAATTAATGTAAATAAAATAGAACATATATGTGAAGTGTTAGTTTCATGTTTATTGTAAGAAAAAAACATCAATTGTTAATATGTATATTATTTTCACATATTTATCATTAAATAAATCCCCAGAAGATAACGTGAGAAAAAAGAACGTCGAAACTCGTCGGGAAAACAACAATTTCCAAGATTATTTGAACTGTATTTATGGTTGTTTCTTTAGAAAAGCAACTCAATTCTATTACAATGTTGTTTCTTTGACACAAACAAATCACACTTAATAAATTTAGTGGGACATTACTCACCAAATTGTAGCACAGCATATACCGAATTTACTTAAATCCAGTTCATTTATTTTTTTCACAGTTTTTATGAAAAAAAAAAAACAAAACAAAACAAATTATTTCTTTTTTCGTTTGGTTTTCACTTGAGAAATGCCGAACGTCAAATTATAATTTTAGAAACGTCAATTCCATAGAATAATGCAGAATGGAAATAAGCACCACCTATTCCATTTCATGAAATAACGCAAATACGCAAATAAGCACCATCTATTGCTATGAAACGTAGCCGTAGCTTGGTGTGATATATCTCATGAACCACTCTACTAAATTCAATCAAACTTTACAGAAACCATCTACGTGATAGCCCAAACGTACCGTAGAAATTTGGTTGAATTTGGTGGAGCCGGTCTCAAGTTATAAAGTAACCGCAAAAATGTGCACTTATTTTTATATATATAGAAGATGTGCTGTACTGATTCATCTGAATCTGATCGAGTTTTCTTAGACAAGAGTATGAACAATGGACATGGCTACCATTTTGGCAATAGGGATTTTTCAGATACAATGGAAAGAGATACACCACAACACAACATATCTGTCACATCATACTTTCGGTGTATATTGACATTAGGTCTTTTTGTTATGAACTATGCAGAATCAACACGCGTGTTCAATATTTATATAGATTTCGATTCATACTTTAGTATTTCTTCATTTTCAATTGGATTCGTATCAATATTTATAATACATTGGGAATTCCTTCTGTAAGTATGTCGTATCGTTGAACAAAACTTAGTAGAAAATTGTGGCAATGATGTATCATGTTTTTCTCTTCAAATTTATTTTTTCAAATGTTCTTTCTTCGTTCATTTTACAGAATATATTTAGTGATTTCAATTGTATCTAATCGTGCGCACGTGTTTTATTGTGTTTTTCATAAAATTTTTTGCCCGTTTTGTATTTTTGTTTTGTCTTATGGACATATACATCTGGCTGTATTTCGACCGCGCATTTTTTGTTTGCACATGTACTTTTCTTAAATTAAATTTCTTGCGTTGAACATGGAATTTAAGAGAAATTTTTCCTTTCTCTTGAAGAAAATGCCTCGAGCCAGACGTCAAAATACCGGTCGACGTACGCGTAGTGCTAACAGAATGTTACTTCAAAGAAGATCGCAAAGTATTGATGACCTGTCACAACAAAATGAAATACGACGTGAACGATATGCACGAAATAGATCTGCAGAACCACAGCGGCAAAGAAATCCAGCACGACGAAGACAAATACGACGTCGTGTTCTAGAAAATATGTATCGTTCTGCTTTTAATTACGATCCACAAATTGATTACAGTATGCATGGATATAATGGATTAATGAGTGAGATATGTCCACATTGTGAAGCAGCTAAGTTTCTGGGTGAAATGGCTGGCATGTGTTGTGCTAATGGCAAAGTGAAATTGCCGGCATTTGAAACTCCACCTGATCCATTGCACTCATTGATTTTTGGAGGATCACCCATGTCGAAGCATTTTATGAATCATATACAAGAATATAATTCATCATTTCAAATGACTTCTTTTGGTGCTACAAAAATTATAAGAGACAATTTTATGCCGATATTTAACGTGATTACTTCATGTGGAATATCTAATTATTCTGTAGATCTAAGTAACAGTTTCTGCAATGTTTTTAAGGATTCTGATCCAACATAAAATTACATTGCATACATATTACAGATTCAAGGTCAGATTTATCATCGAGCTGGTGCATTGTTACCATTTCCTGACGCTAACCATCAATTTTTGCAAATACATTTTATCGAAGATGAAAATCGTGGGTTGGATGAACGTTGCACAATTGGCTAACACACAAAACGAGCGATTATTTGCGATCTCCAAAGATTTTTTCATCAGAACAATGAATTGGTGAAATTGTTCAAAACCGCTCTCGATCGTATGCCATCTGATAATCACAAAATTAAAATAAGAGCAGATAAAACGCCTTTTGGTGAGCATGCCAGAAGATTTAATGTACCGGCGATTGATGAAGTGGCAATTGTAATTGTTGGCGATCAGTTTCAATCCCGCGATATTGTATTTCAACGTAGAAATGAACAATTACAGCGTGTTTCGGAGCCTCATCGCAGTTAGGATGCATTACAATATCCAATTCTACATTGGAAAGGTGATGATGGTTATCACATTAATATACCAATGATAGATCCAAGAACCGGTAAATAATATAATAATTATATTAATCAGATATTAAATAAAAAATATAATTTAAAATCGAATGAACATATTTTTTACATGTCGAGATGATCAATAGAAAGTTAGTGCGATGAATTATTTTTCTTATCCATTGACGATTCGTGCACAAGAACAAAATTACATTCTGAGATGTGGTAAACTTTTTCACCAATACATTGTATACATGTATGCAAAAATTGAGACTGAACGTCTCAATTTCATCCGATTCAATCGAGCCAAATTGCAATCTGAAGAGTACATACATTTGCAAGATGCAATAGCGAATGATGCAAATGTGAATGATATCGGACGTCTGACGATATTACCAGCTTCTTATATTGGTAGTCCACGCCACATGCACGAATATGCTCATATGTTCGAAAATACGGCCGACCAGATTTTTCATCACTTTTAGGTGTAATCCGATGCGGAACGATATAAAAAATAATTTGTTCGACGGTCAGTCACCAACAGATCGACACGATGTTACAGCACGTATACTCCGGCTAAAATTTAAGGCAATGATGGGTTTAATTGTGAAATTAAGCGTTTTTGGAAAGGTACAATGTCGATGTACACGATTGAATGGCAAAAAAGAGGTTTGCCACACGCACACATATTGATATGGCTGGTACGTAAAATAACACCGGACGAGATTGAAAGCGTCATATCAGCCGAAATACCAGATCAAACTATCGATCCAGAATTATTTGAAGCGGTAGCAAAAACATGATTTGCGGTCCATTCGGTGAAATAAATATGAATTCACCATGTATGATCGATAGGAAATGTTCAAAGCGCTATCCGAGAGCATTAATTTTCGATACCATAACAGGCAATAACGGATATACATTGTATTGATGTCGATTATTTGAAAATAATGGTAAAACGGCGATAATAAGAGTGCGCAATCAAGACATCGAAGTTGACAATCGTTGGGTCAGTGGATAGCGCAATGAATCAAGATGACGCAGTGAATTATACAGTTGAATTTTTGAATTCTTTACCACCATCTGGTATGCCACCGCATGGTTTAGATTTGAAGGTCGGCTCATCAGTTATTTTATTACGGAACTTATATGCACCAAAATTGTGTAATGAACAAGACTGAATGTAAAAAAGTTGATGAAGAATTTAATTGAAGCAACAATACTGGCCGGCAAAGCGAAAGGTGAAATTGTGCTTATACCGCGAATCCCACTGATACCAACAGACATGTCATTTGAATTGAAAATGACGCTAGACGTTGACGAGAGTAGACGTGTTTTTGTGCTGCTCCGTTTCTTTTGATTTCTTTTCATTTTTTTCGTTCATTTAATAGTGCGCTATGTCTATGTGTGCTAAATGTAACTCTGAGTGTGCCACGGGTGAATTTTTATGCTGTGGCATTTGCTCGCATACTTTGCATGTAAAGTGCTCTAATATAAACACAAGCTCGGCTAAGCTTATAAACTGTTGCAAAAATATCTTGTTCAGATGTGATACGTGCATTGATTTGCCTATTTCAGCTTATTTGCTTAAGTTTCGAAATGCAGTGCGCCCTTTAAGCGAAATTCAAAACGAATTTAGTGGACAAGCAATTCCAAAACATTCTAAAAAACAAAGCGCTACAATTGCAGCCACCAACAATGTCGGCAAATCTATACAAAGTCAACCCAGTAAATCAAACAACAATGCTGCTGATAATGGCGAAGCTAAACAAAGTGCAGTGCAAAACAATTAGAAGCGAGCTTTACGATTTAACACAAAGGCCGTTGACCGTGATTCAGTGCCTTTGATTTCGATTTCAACTCCCTCAACTCCAAATGTTACTGATATTCGTGTGGATGCTCTCTCTCAGTTTACCGACAATAATAGCGATATTGAAGTTGTTGCTGCATCCGATAACGAATTTGTTTCTCGTGATCCTACTGCTGCTATGACTTCTTCGAATTCAACTAATTGCAATGCCAACAACACTGGTTGGACAGCAGTAAAGTCGAAAAAAACCAACGTGAACAAAAAGCATAAACAAGATAAACAAGACAATAATAGCGATATTGAAGTTGTTGCTGCATCCGATAATGAATTTGTCTCTCGTGATCCTACTGCTGCTACGACTTCTACTTCGAATTCAGCTAATTTCAATGTCAACAACACTCGTTGGACAGCAGTAAAGTCGAAAAAAAAATAATAATAACGTGAACAAAAAGCATAAACAAGTAGTTGTTGTTGGTTCGAGTGACAACAAAGAACTAAGCGTTGCTGTTCGTAACAAGTGGGTACATTTGTCTTCGTTTGCGCCTAGTGTTAGAGCTGATAACATTAAAAGTTATGTAGCAAAACATGCCAACATCGATACTAATGCTATCCATTGTTTTGCGCTGCTTAAAAAATATGACCCTATAGGCAAGCATAGGCGTGTGAATTTTAAATTGGGTATTCCCTCAACTAACCTCCAAAGTATCCTACAACCATCTCTTTGGCCGGCTAATGTGAAAGTGAAGCCGTTTCATTCTTTTCGGAAACAAACCGTTCAAAACCACGAAACTTGACGCTAGATAACAATGTTTCTCGTGATTTTAACAGTGCCTTCAGTATCTACTTTCATAATATATCTGGCTTACGTACTAAGTCCAACACAATCTATCAATTCAGTACAGAAGAGTTGTTCGATATAATTGTAATAGTTGAAACGTGGCTAAACTCTGATTTCTACGGCAGTGAGTTTTTCGATACGCAACTTTACGACGTGTTTCGTAAAGACCGTGACGCTGTCAAGACGGGTTGCTTAAGAGGTGGCGGTGTTCTAATTGCGGTGAGAAGAGTATTTCGCGCATATTCTGTTGAGCTCGCTAATAATGACTTACTGCTTAATCAATTATGTGTATGCATTAACGGAGCTGAGACAAACGGCTGCTTGTTTCTGATTGCCTCGTACATACCACCAGGGAGTAACGTGGATTTATATAAAGCGCATGTGGATAATGTGACTAGCCTAGGATTAGATAATTTGGGAGACAACCACTTATGCGTTTTGGCCGATTTTAATCTTAGCAATATTATCTGGAATGGTGATTCCGCAAATTCAAACCTTTTAGCTAACAATATAACTAATCACCACGAATCATATTTTATTGATAGTATTCTGAGTATAAATTTGAAGCAAATTAATGGAATTTTTAATCAACTTAATAAACTCTTAGATCTTATCTTTGTTTCCGACAATGTGAATTCTGTCGTATCTAAGTGTGTGTCTCCTTTATCGGATGAAAGTATTCATCATGCCGCTCTTGAAATTAAGATACTTTTTTTCGAATTTTTACCGTTATCACATACGGATACAGTAGCTTTTAATTTCACCTCGTGTGAATATCTAAGTTTAAACAATTCTCTTCTAGAATTCAACTGGGCGGAGCTACTCTCTGGCCATGACGTTAACAATTGTTTCTCTATGTTCAAACTAATAATGAATGAATTTTGTCTCAATAATATATCTTTAAAGAGGAAGCGATGCTACAAATCACCATGGGGTAACACGCGCCTGAAACGATTAAAAGATCTCAAAAACAAGTTTCTTAAGAAATATAAGGCATTTCGTATCTCAGCATATTTTGTTAAATACCGCCATTTTCAGAAGAAATTCAAGTCTCTGAATAACAAGCTGTATAAAAACTATTTAAGTAGTACGGAGAGAAATATTAAATCTAATCCGAAGAAATTTTGGAACTTCGTGAAATCCAAAAAGGCGGCCTCAAGTATTCCCACGTCGGTTGAGTACGATAATAACTTCGCTACTACCCCATATGAAGCAGCAAATCTGTTTGCTGACTTTTTTAAGTCAAATTACGTGTCTGATGTTGGAGAGTCTCCTGATTTCTCTGGCGATATTCCGTCATTTCTTAATTTCGGTGCGCTTCAAATTACAGCTAACGATATTACGGAGGGTTTAGTTTGTCTCAAGTCTTCTTCTCAGACAGATTGTAATGGACTGTCAGCAATGCTCCTCAAAAACTGTCCAGCATTAGTTACTCCATTGGAGATTATATTTAATAAATCCCTTTCTTCAGGGACGTTTCTGAACGATTGGAAACTAGCGATAATAACACCTCTTTTCAAAAGTGGGAGAAAAAGCGACGTTCGGAACTATCGGCCAATATCCAAGCATCTCGAAGTTGCTTGAATGGATTGTTAAAGAAAAAATATATTTTACTGTCAAGGCTATGATAAATCCAAATCAACATGGATTTGTGCAGGGTCGTTCAACGGCCTCTAATTTAGCGGTCCTTACCGAATTCTGTATTTCGTCAGGACTCCAGGTTGATTGCATTTACACGGATTTTTCAAAGGCGTTTGATAAATTCTCTCATACGATTCTATTACATAAATTGGTATGCCTTGGATTCCATTCATCTTTTTTATTATGGCTCAAATCATACCTAACCGGTAGAAGTTGCGTAGTTACCATTGATGGTGCACTCTCGAACCCTTTTGTTGTCACTTCAGGCGTTCCTCAAGGAAGGATTCTAGGTCCGCTCCTTTTTATAATTTTTATTAATGACATCAGTCAATGCTTTTCGCACTCAAAATTTTTGCTCTATGCTGACGATTTAAAAATTTTTTCGAATGTTCGAGACACATCAGATGCCTTTCATCTGCAGACCGATTTAGATAATCTTCATAGATGGTGTGAGAAGTCACGCCTCTCCCTTAACATAAAGAAATGTTTCCATTTGACATATTGCAGGCGTCTAAGCATCCTCGATACATCGTATCGGATTGCTAATGATGTGCTGCAAAATGTAACAGAGTTTAAGGACTTGGGCGTGGTATTTGATGTTAAGCTTACTTTAAACGGCCACATAAACTTAATACTCTCAAAATCGTATTCTGTTCTCGGTTTCATTCGTCGCAACTCCACGGAGTTTTCTGATCCCTATACGTTTAAGCAAATATTTACCTCTCTTGTTCGATCACATTTAGAATATGCTGTTTTAATTTGGAGACCATATGATCAACTCTCGATAAGTAGAATTGAACGAGTTCAAAAGGTCTTTCTAAAACACGCTCTACGTTCCTTAAGGTTTGAGGAGCCTGTCCCGCCCTACGATTCCCGGCGTTTGCTAATTAATTTGGATTCGCTGGAAAAACGAAGGAAAATTCTCTCGCTTTCTTTTGCTTTCAATGTTATTAATGGCATTATCGATTGCCCAATGTTACTCGAGCGGATTAGTTTTAATATTCCTCAGAGAAATCTTCGTAAGTTCTACCCTTTTTATTTGGAAAACTTTAGAACAACATATGCTAGAAATGCGCCTATTGCTCAGGCACTAAGAGAATTAAATGCTTTGTTCTCCTCATCAACTAAGCTTGACTTTGCACTATCAAAATCGGATTTTGTAAGAATTCTAAATTCAATTTGTCTAATAGTTATAACAATCAATCACAATACATACTTCTTCTCATTTGCGCGAGATTATTTTACATTATTCTAGTCTGTAAGGTATCCTGTACTGTAGACTTAATTTAAATAAATAAATAAATAAATTCAAGCGTTTGCAGTTTCCAGTGCGCCTGTCATTTGCTATATCAAACAACACGGCGCAAGGACAAACGCTTCGAGTATGCTGATTGAATTTGGAGGAACGAAAAATGAAGTGTATCCAAATGTTACGGATTAAGAATTGAAATAAAGATTAAAAAATTCTATGATATTTTATTCTTTTTCCAACATTTCTATTGGTGTAGCGAAGCACACCGGGGTCCCGCTAGTATTATGAGGTGGGTTTTGTCTAAGGATGGGGTAACACTCAGTCAATACAGAGTCGAGTAAAGGTCCCACAAACCCCTACTGCATAAATACACGATATTTATTTGTTACGAACACACGCACACACGGCTGGAGGTATTAGGCGGGCAGCAGCTTTCCGTCGCAAGATGGCGAGGGGGCGGGGCGGCGGCTAACGGTCGTTGGAGTAGAGGAGGTTCGGTAGGGCGGTTGAACGGTTGGGTAACGGATGGACTGGTACGGTGGTACGGAAGCAGCGGCTTAACGGCGCTAGGATGGCGAAAGGCCAGTGGCTGGTGTAGAAGCGGTGGGACGGATGCCGCGGCTTAACGACGGTAGGATGGCAGACGGCCAACGGTTTTCGTAGCAGCGGCGTGACGGATGTAGCAGCTTAACGGCGGTAGGAAGGCGGACGGCCAACGGTCGTCGTAGCAGCGGCTTAACGGTGGCAGGACGGCTAACGGCCAACGGTCGTCGTAGTACCGGCGGGATGGAAGCAGCGCCTTAACGGCTGTAGGGTGGCGAACGGCCAGTGGTTGGTGTGGCAGCGGCGGCACCAGCAAAGCGGGATGGGCACGGTTGTAGTATGGCGGAAGGCCAACGGTCGGCGTATCACCGGCGGGATGGAAGCAGCGGCGGTACCAGAGGGGCGACGATATGACGGCAGCGGCGGTGGGCTACGGAGCGCGTACCAGGGCCGTGGTGAGGGGGGAAGTAGGCTGGCGATGGGGTTTACCTGGAAAGCGGCGGCTCGTTCCGGGCGGGGTCGGTTGATGGTATCGGCGGGATCGGATTGAACGGCAGTCTTCGGCAGAATCGATAGTAGGCCGGTCGGTTACCTGGGGAAGAGACTGCGAGGACTCGTTAGTGCTGGTTTCACTGCTGGACACCCCCGCCTCCCTACTTGCATGCTAATAGAAGGAGCGTAAGAGGGACGGGGTTGTACCAGCCGATACACCGTGGATCGATCCGTGCGCGGAGGGGAAGTGCACCTTAACGGCACAGCGGTAGCCCCTTATGCGCGCGCATCGGCTCACGGCCGAAACCAGTGCTGAGGGGGAGGGGGTATAGTCATTAAGGCGTCGGGTCGCTCAACACCCAGGGGGCGACGGGTGGCAATAGCACAAAGGCATCCGCCTCGCCCGTCCTTACCTGGGTGAAGGGTGACCCGTGCCATGACGGCGCCCCTTCCACTCAACTAGCCGAAACCAGAGCTGAGGGTGAGGGGGGTATAGTCATTAAGGCGTCGGGCCGCTCAACGCCCAGGGGGCGACGGGTGGCAATAGCACAAAGGCATCCGCCTCGCTCGTCCTTACCTGGGTGAAGGGTGACGCGTGCCATGACGGCGCCCCTTCCACTCAACTAGCCGAAGCCAGAGCTGAGGGGGAGGGGTTATATAGTCATCAAGGCGTCGGGCCGCTCAACACCTAGGGGGCGACGGGTGGCAATAGCCCAAAGGCATCAGCCCCGCTCGTCCTTACCTGGGTGAAGGGTGACCCGCGCCATGATAGCGCCCCTTCCACTCAGGTAGCTAGCAGGAGGGAAAAAGAATGCCTTTAAAAAGACATCCACTCCCGCTGGATCACCTGCGAGGACTGAATTGCAAAAATGCAAACTCGATATTTATATGGGTGGTGCCGCAAACTGGTTGAGAAGTCAACACACCATTATTGTGGTTTTCATTGGTTTGCTATCAGTGGTTGTTGACTATGCTATAAAAGAATAAGTACAAGTGGTTGTTGGCTATGCTATAGGAAAATAAGTACAGGGAGGTTCAGGTTTAAGTGAATAAGGAAATACAGGGGGTTACGTTATTGTAACGCTACGTTACAGTATTATTATATTTTATTATTATAAGTAGAAAATGAGCTAGGTTTATTGAAATTATTCGGTCTAATATATAAACAAACTTATACAATATCAATTTTACAAAAATAACAAATTCAGTCTTGAAGACGGCAATTGATGCACTAATTAATTACTATAAGCCGTTAAAACCAACTTAACAATAATTTTTAATTTCATTTAAATTTATACATATTTCATAATAATTATTTTATAACTTGAACTTCAACTGAATGATCAACCAAAGAAAAAACTTTGCTCTTACTGTTCCTTCTGCCACTGGAATCATGCACTGGTATGTCAACGTCCCTTTCACTGCTACTGCATTTTTAAATCTAGCTTCAAGGTTATTTTCTTCTTTGTAGTATTCCTCGTTTTCCACAAATTTAAATGAAATATTAGGGGTAGCCGCTATTGCCCAATCAAATAATCCTTTTGGCGTTTGAATTGGATTATTCGCTCTCTGTAGACTTGCTCTGGCAGCCAATCTTTTCAAGGTCCCACCTAAATCCTCGCATGCATTTTTGCCATGTCAAGTTGGAAAAAAAGTGCCAATCCACATTCAAACCGAACTCTTTTTTAAGGTGGGTAAGATTAACCAAAATCTTTTTGTTTTTATACTGTGCACTTGCCGCATCAGAAAAATATGTAATATTATTATTTTATATTTTCAAAGTTATTTTTAACATACATATTCCACTAGGTATTTTTGAAATAAGTGCACGGCAATTGTGTTGCGATGTAAACAGTCCGAAATGACAACAAAGCTTTTCATACGAATTTCGCCGCTTTCGTGCCTGTAATAAATGGCAAATGGATGAATTGGTGCCTGATTGTTATTCCAATGAATTCCCTGAGCAGCATTTTGCACGACAAATGCATAGAATTCGGAAAAATCACAGAGAACGATGTATTAATTTTCTGGTAAAGATTATTTTTTGCTGCTTATAAACTTGTTTTGGCTTTTAACTATGCATAAATGCAACACTAATTTTTTTAAACCGGATTCTAGTTTTTGTTAGTATTCGTCAACTGGGGATACCATTACTTGCAACGTGGTTCTATCGACGTTCACGTTGTATGTAAGTTATTTCCCCAATGAAGCTATCCTCCAAAATTGTTCTTACTTCATCGATCAAATTTTTTGCCCCAGGGTACTGGGCACATTTTCCGAAATAATAATTTGTTGATGCATTAAGACATAACATACGTTTCAAACAGTCTTGATAGCTTTTTATTGGGTGCACATGCTCAGCAGTTAGATGTTTGATGTTAGGTCATTGTTGTTGTTGTTGTTCTTCGACTAATAATTTGACGTTCTCATCTATAGTGCAAACACATACTGAATAAGTACCACTTGAACCTGCTAGAACACAATGTTTTGGCCTTAAGGTTGCAAATTTTGAAAAACTACACTTAACCGTGGGGTGATTTTCTTTAAAAATTTGATGAAGTTCGCGTAAGTTTATCAACAGTAGCCTCTTTTGCACGTGAATGCGTTCGCTATTAATTTTTACGGATACAAATTTTTTTTCCGGGCATTACACGGCTATATTCATCGAGTTCATAAAATTATGTTATTAAATCAATAACTTCGCTTTCTAATGACGGATGACTCTTGGGACTTGCTTCTTCCAGAATTCCTTTTTCCTCAGCAATTTTCTTAGCAACAGTTATCATATGAACTGTAGCAGAGAAATGATGTTGAATGATGTTGAAGCGAATGCGTCTTTAAGAGTTTGTAATATTTCGTTTCCATCATTTTCATCGAAGAAAACTTTGTAATCACTGGATATGCCAAACATTTTTCCTGAAATTGCTTCAGAAACATTCTGCATTTTTTCAGTTGAATAGTTTTGATGAACCTTTTTTTTTTTTGAATTGGTGAAACTCCGATTATTTCTAAGCCTTTGTTGATTAAACTAGTTGCCCCGAACATTGCTTCTCTGTCTTTCTCCAATGATACAGATGTAGAACATTTCGGAGCGTAATTCACGTCGCTATCAGTTTCAGTTAGTACTTCGCTGAAATTAATATCATCTGATTCTTTCATCTGGAAAAAGGAATAAATGTGTGATAAATACCTAATATTTGACGAATTTAATAATATTGATATATCGTTTCTAAATTTGGATATTCAATTATTATATGTGCAAGCATATACAAAACTGATTATGTTTGTTGATTTTAGATAGCTTAAGTCGGCATTTGTTGCAAATTCGTTGTTCCATCGCTTTTTTTGTTTCAGGAATATCCAGCGTCAATAAGAGGTTTTTTTTTACTTTTCTCAGAGTCCCGTAGTTTTTGGTGTTTGGGTGGGGAGAAAAATCAAATGGATTAAATCATTTAAATTTTGGAATTTTTCTAATAATATTTATTTAAAACTCGCATAATAAAACAAGAACTTTCTGAGTTAAGGAAATCAACGATGTTTCTACATTGAAATAAAATTTAACTCTGTTTTCTATTTACAATCTTACATCTACTTATACTAATTCTGACATAAATAATAAGTACCTGTGCGACCGAGCTTTGCTCGGCAATCTTCGAGTATGCCGCATAACATACTTTGTTCTACATGTCATCATTAATCAAACTCTACTTTTTTCATATGTACATATATTATATATTTTTACATACCACTATTTGATTTCCTTAAAAATAGATTTAAAAAACATATCAAACACTAACCGCAAAATGAACTGGAATGAAAAATTTGAAGTGGGTATTTCCAGCCTATAGTATAAGGGATTGTTATGATAATTAGTGAAATCGAGAATTATTAATTTCAAAAATTTTTTTAGTTATACACTATGAAAGTCTCACAATTTTGTTACATTCCAAAAACGTGTAAATTTCACGAATGACAACCATCAGTTATGACACCTATCAGTTAGTTTAATTAAATGTCAACTTACTTCCCTAAGCGCCATCTGTTGGTAAGTAGTTAAATGGGTAGATGTCGTTTTCAAATTGAACATATAGAGGCAACGGTAGCAAATTACCATGGTGAGGTATCTTTTTGCTATGGTGAGAAATCTTTCTAATAGTAATCTGTGAGAAATTGCAATTATTCATTTCATATTTGCCAAAAATATTCACTTAAATATATTTTGCTAGAATTTGTCACGGTGCCTTGATATTGTATTTTAATTTTATTAGCGAGTATGAAATTAAGAAAATTAAGTCGAATTATGTGTATGATTTTTTTACGAAGATTTTTAACTTTAATATTCTCCCTTAAAGCTTTCATAGATTATAAGTAAGTAGAGTACTACTTCGCCTAACTACCCCAACCCTAAATGGCAACCCTACTCAAAAATGTACCTATTGTAATGCGGAGTGAAATACCTTTCGTTTGATACCCATATCGGCATATCTCATGCATTTTTTTTTTAATTTCGAATAGGTGGCAACCTTAAATGGCAACCCTACTCAAAAATGGCCCTATTGTAATGCGGAGTCAAATACCTTTCGTTTGATACCCATATCGGCATATCTCAGGCAATTTTTCTTAATTTCGAAAAGGTGGCTACCCTAAATGACATCCCTACTCAAAAATGTCCCTATTGTAATGCGGAGTGAAATACCTTTCGTTTGATACCCATATCGGCATATGTCATGCACTTTTTTTATACCTTTCATGAACATGAAATGGTATATTAGCTTTGGTCCGATGTTTGTAACGTTGAGAAATATAGAAGATAGACTCACCATTAAACCTACCGAATTGATCAGGGCGACGAACTGAGTTGATATAGCCATGTCCGTCTGTCCGTCCGTCTGTTTGTTTGAACGCAAACTAGTCCCTCAAATTTTGAGATATCTCAATGAAATTTGGCACAAGGACGTATTTTTGTATTATATAAGACATTTGTCGGATCCGGTAGGATCGGACCACTATAACATATATCTCCCATACAACCGATCGTTGATATAAGACGATTTTGGTCATTCCTGCCGCAATTTAGAAAGTATAAACGTGAAACTCGGTCACATATATTCTAATATATCATAGGAGATATCCTGATATCCTGAAAAAAATCACTTTGATCGGAGCTATATATAGTTATATCCGATACAACCGATCGTTCAGATAGAAAGACTTTTGGCCATTTCACCCTTAATTTAGAAACTATAAACGTGAAACTCGGTGATATATGTTTTAATATATCATAGAAGATTTTCTGAAAAAATCATTTTGATCGGAGCTATATATAGTATATATCCCATACAACCGATCGTTCAGATAATAAGATTTTTGGCAATTTCTCTCTCAATTTCCAATATAAAAGCGTAAAACTTGGTGATATTTATTCTAATATATCATAGAAGATTCCATGAAAAAATCATATCGATTGGATCTATATATAATATATATCCCATAAAACCGATCGTTCAGATAAGGGGGTTTTTCGCCATTTTTTCTTTATATTTAACTTAAAATCGTTTAGGTATGTACATCTTTATATTTCTTATCTTATAAAACCGATTATTTGGAGAATACGAACGGGATAAGATTATTGTTCAGCCCCATTCATGAAAGGTATGAAGTCTTCGGCACAGCCGAAGACAGTCCCGTTCTTACTTGTTTATTTTATATTTATCTTAAAAATCGTTTAGATATGTTCAAATTTCATCAAGTGCATACGTGTATAGCGCATATTGTTGTCTGAAAAAATCATAGAGATCGGTGGTATATATAGTATATATCTCATACAACCGATTGTTCAGATAAGAAACTTTGCGAAATTTCTGTCCCATTTTAACAGCTAGAAGCTTCAAATTTCACCAAATGCTTACGTATATAGCATATATTGTTGTCTGAAAAAATCATAGAGATCGGTGGTATATATATTATATACCCCATATAAACTGTAATTTGTGTCCCTTTTTTACGGCTAGAAGCTTCAAAATTCATCAGATTTCATCAAATAGTTACGTTTACGTCATATATTGTTGAAATACGTGATTCGTAGTCATAGTTTTTACACGCAGACCACAAAAAAACTGAAACTTTGCACCCTCACACAAAGTAGCTACCTATTTTTATACCTTTCGTCACGAAACCCAAAATTGTAAGTCCCTAAAGGAAAATAGATAGACCCACCATTAAGTATACCGAAATAATCAGGATGAAGAGCTGAGTTGATTTAGCCATGTCCGTCTGTCCGTCTGTTTGTTTGTATGCAAACTAGTCACTCAATTTTTGAGATATCTTGATAAAATTTGGTGAGCGGGTGTATTTGGGTGTCCGGTTAGACATTTGTCGGAACCGGCCGGATGGGACTACTATAGCATATATCCTCCATACAATTGATTTTTCAGAAAAAGAGGATTTTTGTCATATCTTCCTCAATTAAACAGATTGAAGCTTCAAACTTCACCATATAATTTCGTATATTGCACATATTGTTGTCTGAAAAAATTGATGAGATCGGTCGTATATATAGTATATATCCCCCACAAGAGATTGTTCAGATAAGAAGCTTTTCGTAATTACTGCCCTATTTTAAAAGATAAAGGCTTAAAATTTTAACGAATGCTTACGTATATAGCATATATTGTTTTCTGAAAAAATCATAAAGATCGGTGGTATATATAGTATATATATGGTGGTACATATAGTATATATATATAGTATATATATATATATATATATTAGCAATTTCAGACCCATTTTAACAGCTAGAAGCTTCAAATTTCACCGAACGCTTACTTATATAGCATATATTGTTGTCTGAAAAAATCATAGAGATCGGTCGTATATATGGTATATATCTCATACAACCGATTGTTCAGATAAGAAACTTTTCGCAATTTCTACCCCATTTTAACAGCTATAAGCTTCAAATTTCCCGATTGCTTACGTATATTGTATATATTGTTGCGTAAAAAAATCGTAGAGATTGGTGATATATATAATATATATACGATGGTATATATAGTATATATATATTTTTTTGCAATTTCAGCCCCATTTTTACAGCTAGAAGCTTCAAATTTCACCTAATGCTTACGTGTATAGCATATATTGATGTCTGAAAAAATCATTGAGATCGGTGGTATACATAGTATATATCTCATACAACCGATTGTTCAGATAAGAGACTTTGCGCAATTTCTGCCCCGTTTTAACAGCTAGAAGCTTAAAATTTCACCAAATGCTTACGTATATAGCATATATTGTTGTCTGAAAAAATCATAAAAATCGGTGTTATATATATTATATACCCTATATAAACTGTGATTTTTGCCCCTTTTTTACGGCTAGAAGCTTCAAAATTCATCAAATTTCATCAAATAGTTACGTTTACGTCATATATTTTTGAAATACGTGATTCGTAGTCATAGTTTTTACATGCAGACCAAAAAAACGTGAAGCTTTGCATCCTCACACAAAGTACCTACCTATTTTTATACTCAGTTGAGCAGAGCTCACAGAGTATATTAACTTTGTGGTTGGTTGTACGGGTATAAGGTAATCGAAATAGATATAGACTTCCATATATCAAAATCATCAGTATAGAAAAAAAATTTGATTGAACCATGTCCGTCCGTCCGCCGTTAACACGATAACTTGAGTAAATTTTGAGGTATCTTGATGAAATTTGGTACTTAAGTACCTGGGCACTCATCTCAGATCGCTGTTTAAAATGAACAATATCGGACTATAACCACGCCCACTTTTTCGATATCAAAAATTTCGAAAAACCGAAAAAGTGCGATAATTCATTACCAAAGACGGATAAAGCGATGCAACTTTTTAGGTGGGTTGAAATTATGACGCTGAATAGAAAATTAGTAAAATTTTGGACAAGAGGCGTGGCACCGCCCACTTTTAAAAGAAGGTAATTTAAAAATTTGGCAAGCTGTAATTTGGCAGTCGTTGAAGATATCATAATGAAATTTGGCAGGAGCGTTACTTTTATTACTATATGTATGCTTATTGAAAATTAGCAAAATCGGAGAACGACCATGCCCACTTTTAAGAAAAACAATTTTTTTAGGGGAAATTTTAACAAAAAATTTAATATCTTTACAGTATATAAGTAACTTATGTGAACATTCAACTCCAGTAATGACATTGTGCAATCAAATACAAAAATAAAAGAAAATTTAAAATTGGGCGTGGCTCCGCCCTTTTTCATTTCATTTGTCTAGGATACTTTTAATGCCATAAGTCGAACAAAAAACTACCAATCCTTGTGAAATTCGGTAGGGGTTTAGATTCTAGGACGATATCTGTTTTTTGTGAAAAAGGGCGAAATCGGGTGAAGCCACGCCCAGTTTTTATACACAGTCAACCGTCTGTCCTTCCGCTCGGCCTTTAACACGATAACTGAGCAAAAATCGATATATCTTTACTAAACACAGTTCCCGTACTTATCTGAACTCACTTTGTATTGGTATAAAAAATGGCCGAAATTCGACTATGACCACGCCCACTTTTTCAATATCTAAAATTACGAAAAATGAAAAAAAAATGCTATAATTCTATACGAAATACGTAAAGGGATGAAACATGGTAATTGGATTTGTTTATTGACGTAAAATATAACTTTAGAAAAAAACTTTGTAAAATGGTTGTGACACCTACCATATTAAGTAGAAGCATATGAAAAATTTCGGCAGGGCGAAATCAAAAGCCCCTGAAATCTTGGCAGGAATACTATTCGTAGTATTATATATGAGCCGTTTATTTTGAAAGTGGCATAAGTCATTTCATGTCGTTTAGGTTCGGTGGTAATTTGTTTGTATCTCTCCTCGCCTCCAGTTTTTTAGAGTCAATATCCAAAAGATGCAATTCTTATTATTATTTTATAATTGTAGAACCATCTATATATGCATTCGTTCAAAAATAACAATGCATTTAAGACCATGAGTTGGTCATATATAAATAAATTAGCGGTACCCGACCGATGATGTTCTGGGTCACCCTGGTCCACATTTTGGTCGATATCTCGAAAACGCCTTCACATATACATCTACGACCACTCTCTTTTAAAACCCTTTATTCCTTTAATTTGATACCCATATCGTACAAACACATTCTAGAGTCACCACTGGTCAACCTATAGAACTAAGGCCCACTCCCTTTTAAAATATTCATTAACACCTTTCATTTGACACCCATATCGTACAAACAAATTCTAGAGTCACCCCTGGTCCACCTCTATGGCGATATCTTGAAAAGGCGTCCACCTATAGAACTAAAGCCCACCCCCTTTTGAAATACTCATTAACACCTTTCATTTGATACTCATATCCTACAAAAAAATTCTAGAGTCAGTAAGTCCTTAAAGGAAAATGGATAGTCCCACCATTAAGTATACCGAAATAATCAGGATGAAGAGCTGAGTTGATTTAGCCATGTCCGTCTGTCCGTCTGTCTGTTTGTATGCAAACTAGTCTCTCAATTTTTGAGATATCTTGATAAAATTTGGTGATCGGGTGTATTTGGGTGTCCGATTAGACATTTGTCGGAACCGGCCGGATCGGACCACTATAGCATATATCCTCCATACAACCGATTTTTCAGAAAAAGAGGATTTTTGTCATATCTTACTCAATTTAACAGATTGAAGCTTCAAACTTCACCATATAATTTCTTATGTTGCACATATTGTTGCCTGAAAAAATGGATGAGATCGGTCGTATATATAGTATATATCCCCCACAACCGATTGTTCAGATAAGAAACTTTTCGTAATTACTGTCCTATTTTAAGAGCTAGAGGCTTCAAATTTCAAAGAGTGCTTACGTATATAGCATATATTGTTGTCTGAAAAAATCATAAAGATCGGTGGTATATATATTATATATATGGTGGTATATATAGTATATATATATAGTATATATATATATATATTTTCGCAATTTTAGCCCCATTTTAACAGCTAGAAGCTTCAAATTTCTCCAAATGCTTACGTGTATAGCATATATTGTTGCCTGAAAAAAATCACAGAGATAGGTGGTATGTATATTATATACTTCATATAAACTGTCATTTTTGCCCCTTTTTTACGGCTATGAGCTTCAAAATTCATCAAATTTCATCAAATAGTTACGTTTACGTCATATATTTTTGAAATACGTGATTCGTAGTCATAGTTTTTACATGCAGACCACAAAAAACGTGAAGCTTTGCATCCTCACACAAAGTACCTACCTTTTTTTATACCTTTCATGAAAATGAAATGGTATATTAATTTCTTCAGGAAACCGAAAATTGTAAGTCCCTAAAGGAAAATAGATAGACCCACCATTAAGTATACCAAAATAATCAGGATGAAGAGCTGAGTTGATTTAGCCATGTCCGTCTGTCCGTCTGTCCGTCTGTCTGTTTGTGTGCAAACTAGTCCCTCAATTTTTGAGATATCTTGATACAATTTGGTGAGCGGGTGTATTTGGGTGCCCGATTAGACATTTGTCGGAACCGGCCGGATCGGACCACTATAGCATATATCCTCCATACAACCAATTTTTCAGAAAAAGAGGATTTTTGTCATATCTTACTCAATTTAACAGATTGAAGCTTCAAATTTCACCGTAGAATTTCGTATACTGCACATATTGTTGCCTGAAAAAATTGATGAGATCGGTCGTATATATAGTATATATCCCCCACAACCGATTGCTCAGATAAGAAACTTTTCGTAATTACTGCCCTATTTTAAGAGCTAGAGGCTTCAAATTTCAACTAATGCTTACGCATATAGCATATATTGTTGTCTGAAAAAACCACAAAGATCGGTGGTATATATAGTATATATATGGTGGTATATATAATATATATATATAGTATATATATATATATTTTCGCAATTTTAGCCCCATTTTAACGGCTAGAAGCTTCAAATTTGACCGAATGCTTACGTATGTATATAGCATATATTGTTGCCTGAAAAAATCATAGAGATAGGTGGTATATATATTATATACTTCATATAAACTGCCCTTTTGTCCATTTTTTACGGCAAAAAACTTCAAAATTCATCAAATTTCATCAAATAGTTACGTTTACGTCATATATTTTTGAAATACGTGATTCGAAGTCATAGTTTTTACATGCAGACAACAAAAACCCTGAAGGCATTCTCACACAAAGTACCTACCTATTTTTATACCTTTCATGAAAATGAAATGGTATATTTATTTCGTCACGAAACCCAAAATTGTAATTCCTTAAAGGAAAATAGATAGACCCACCATTGAGTATACCGAAATAATCAGGATGAAGAGCTGAGTTGATTTAGCCATGTCCGTCTGTCCGTCTTTCCGTCTGTCTGTTTGTGTGCAAACTAGTCCCTCAATTTTTGAGATATCTTGATAAAATTTGGTGAGCGGGTGTATTTGGGTGTCCGATTAGACATTTGTCGGAACCGGCCGGATCGGACCACTATAGCATATATCCTCCATACAAACGATTTTTTAGAAAAAGAGGATTTTTGTCATATCTTACTCAATTTAACAGATTGAAGCTTCAAACTTGACCGCATAATTTCGTATATTGCACATATTGTTGCCTGAAAAAATTGATGAGATCGGCCGTATATATAGTATATATCCCCCCAACCGATTTTTCAGATAAGAAACTTTTCGTAATTACTGCCCTATTTTAAGAGCTAGATGCTTCAAATTTCAACGAATTCTTACGTATGTAGCATATATTGTTGTCTGAAAAATCATAAAGATCGGTGGTATATATAGTATATATATGGTGGTATATATAGTATATATATATATAGAGCTTAAGCCAAATGGCTTGCAATGGTTGGGAATTGCTGGTGTTCTCCCAATTCAGCAGTTCCCTAAAAAGCAACTCTGTCATTGGAAAATCACCGGTGATCACTTGCATACTAGGAGAGAAGTAACTAATGATTGGCTGGAACGATAGGTCTTTTGATAACCATCATAGGAATCGCATCCAGCCATCATCGTGTACCTACAAATCTTACTATACTTAATTCCGTTGTATATCTATGTATTTATCCTTTTAAATACACTTTTATAATTTCATTCTAATTCCTTGGTTTTTATTTCTTTTGTACCAAATCTGTTGTGAGTTCGTACCGGCATTTTCTTCGGTCGATCCCCGCCCGATCATTGGTCCATCGAGCCGTCGAACTGCACGGTATTTTTTTTGGAAAAGTAAGCTAAAACACATATACAATTACAGCAAAGAGAGGCAGAAAAACGAAGACATCAACACAAAGAAGAAGAAGAAGAAAGACCAACAAATTAATTTCGATACAAACAAAATATTCATCGATCAAAAAGTCATAAAACAGGTGCGTTTAATATAATTAATTTGTTGAGCAATTAGGTTTTTCTTGTGTAAAAAATATACTTACATATGTGCAAGCGAAAAATAAAAAGCTAAACAGAAATTGTTTTATTAGTGCTAATAGCGATATTTTAATTAGTCACGTACACAAATGCACAGGTGAGAGATAAATACGATCGCCCGCAGTAAAGTGTTCGCGACTTTCTCAGCCAATTTTCGGCAAAAAATAAAGTGAATTGTTTTCAATTTTCGGTTTGAAAAATAATTAAATTGATAATAAAATCGATCGTATTTATCTGTTCTGGCAGTGTGTTTTAGTTATTTCTACATTTATTTGAAGTTGGATATTCAAATCGTTGAATATCATAAATAAGTGAATAAAACTTTGTATTGTTTTTCTTATGCACACAGGTGCAATCGGTAATAATTTGTTATTTCGGTTTCGTTCACTCTCTGAGTTCTCGCGGTTTATCCACTAATACAAATTTACGTTTAGTGGAAATTAATAATCTTTTTCGAGTCTCGAAATCACTGGTTTATTTTCTCCTACTCGCAAAATAAATAAAATCCATATTTAAATTTTCACGTCTACGTAAATTTTATTTAACTTAAATTTCAGTATTTAACTTAATATTCAATAAGCATTTGGCTATCGGTCATTTGTTTACTTTGTATAGTTAACAAAATCATTTGATTTAAATGTTTGCGTACATACATACGTAATTACAATATTTCAACCACCATTTCCATTGCCTTTGCTATTTTCTCGCTCTTTAATTTTGTTAGCGCGGGTTGTTACTTGTGTACATATACATACAAGGCACATTTGTAGGAACATACAGCCCAGTAGGAAATATTTACATTGACCCCGTTAGAAATTTTTCAAAAATTAACTTTGAATTAAATTCGAGACATTTTTTCAAATTTATATTTAATTGGTGGCGCTTATCATTCCCTTTGACGATCTTCAGTATTCGGGTACATTCCAATAGTCGTCATATTTTATTCGATTTTTTTAATTTTCGGCACACAGAGCGTGGTCCTTTAAACAAGAGATATGGCTTTGAGTTATTTCACCAGGTGTTCAGAACAAGTTATTGATTTCAACGCGCAATTCGACGACGCCTTTCTTAAAAGAAAATTCAAAAACGTCTCTAGAAGTTTTAAAACAGGAAGTAATCGATTCGTGGTCGAACACAAAGTGGGCGTATGGAAAATGCCTACAATCCTTGAAGAATGACGAGGAAGTAGAATCGGTAAAAGCAAAGCAGTCAACCACTCTTACTTACTTACTTACTTAATTGGCGCTTAACCGTCTAGACGGTTATGGCCGTCCAACAAGGCGCGCCAGCCGCTCCTTCGCTCCGCCAACCGGCGCCAATTGGTCACACCAAGGGAGTTTAAATCGTTTTCCACCTGGTCCTTCCAACGGAGTGGGGGCCGCCCTCTACCTCTGCTCCTATAGGCGGGTTCCGATGGAAACACTTTATTGGCCGGAGCATCATCTTTCATTCGCATAACATGGCCTAGCCAACGCAGCCGCTGCGTTTTAATTCGCTGGACTATGTTGATGTCTGCGTATAGCTCGTACAGCTCATCATTAAATCTTCTTCGGTACTCGCCATCGCCAACGCGTAGAGGTCCATAAATCTTTCGAAGAACTTTTCTCTCGAACACTCCCAAAGCCGCTTCATCTGCTGTTGTCATGGTGGATGCTTCTGCCACATATAGCAGGACGGGTACGATAAGTGACTTGTAGAGTATGATTTTCGTTCGCCGACAGAGGACTTTACTTTTCAATTGCCTACCTATTCCAAAGTAGCATTCATTGGCAAGATTGATTCTTCGCTGAATTTCAGTGCTGATGTTGTTGCTAGTGTTGATGCTGGTTTCCAAATAAACGAAGTCTTTTACTATTTCGAAATTATGACTGCCAACAGTAGCGTGGTTGCCAAGGCGCGTATGCGCTGACTCTTTGCTGGATGACAGCAGGTACTTCGTTTTGTCCTCATTCGCCATCAAACCCATCTTTACCGCTTCCTTTTCCAGTTTGGAGTAAGCAGTCAACCACTCTTAAGGACTACATATCCTGCCATTCGCGTATTAGCGAATACATTCAAAAGGCCGAAGCAAGCGTTGCTCCGGTCATAGCCCCTGCCCAAGTAGCCACCCAATCTAATAGTCTGCGTTTACCGCCATGTGATACGGAAATATTCCATGGTGATTATGTCGCCCTAATGCAATGAAATTACTGCACGCCCAATAATAGAATAACCGCTAGAAACCTCACTTTAAATGGAAATATTCAAGCGGGTAGTGCACGTAAAACATATTTCACAATTCCCATCGTTTACACTATCTGCACCAACTTCTATTGTCAAGTAGAGTGCAGCGCTGGTACTTATTGGCAATATGAACGTAGGACTTGCCACTGAGATTTACCAAGTTTGCTGTTGCAGCGTATCTTAAATAATGCACCATTGTCGCCAAGAAGTTGTAAAACAACCCGATGTTTTTTAGCAGAATTTGGCTGAACAAAATTTACAAACAACCAACTTTATAAACTAATGTTGGCGTGAATTTAGTTTTGGGCACACTTAATAATTTCACAACAAAAACAAAAGCAAAAGTGTTTTCACAGCTGATCTGAGACAGATGGCGATGCCGGTAAACATTCTACCACGGACAGCTGGCGCTCAAATAGATATAGCAGTTTCGTTTTACAATGACAAGGGGAGAATGCCATGGCACCATTAAGGAGCGCACACATAAAGGCTGGCGCAGCCGGTCAAACTATATGTTAACACTACATGTTAAAAGTTGCTTATAGTATTCTTGATTTAGAAACATAATGTTTATATATATTTAAGGCACATGTTATGAATATACTAGGGTGAGTAAGCTGTTGGTTTTTAGCCGGGTTTTCGTATATTATAGCCCGAATTTTTTATGTACTAATTTGCGAATAATGGGTAATATTTTTTCCTCCGGTTAACCGCATTGTACAAAGTTTGGTTTAGAAAGGACAGATCAACAACAGTATATAATTTTTACTATAATTTATGTGGGATCTTGTTGATTACACAGAAGCACTAGAGTTTGACAATACTTAGTCCAATTTCAACTAGACTCGGTATTTTTTGTTACACACTGTTGTACTGTTAAACATTCACCCTAAGAGGCGATTAGGTTACACTCCTATACCGAGCTTTCGGTCTTGGTAAACCAGCGCCCTGAATCAAGTCAAATGAACATGCTACATTTGCGACCATCTGCTCTACGTCTTGGGGACTGAGGTAGAAACACGTACTTTTTCACAACTCCCAGCATTTTGGGACCGGTTTTACCAATCGACCCCTATTGCAGACTACCAATAACTTCGTTTATGCCTTAACTTCTACTTGCGCATTAGGCATCTGCCTAACTTCGTCGGTTTCTAGCCATTGCACTGCTTTGCAGTAATTAACCCGCAAAGAGCGCACCTTCCATTTGATCAAGTCCCATGTAGCATCGCTAGGGTAAAATTTCCAGCATGTTCTCACAATAAGCTCGGGCTGTCGGTTTCTCAACAATAATCTATTATCCTGCTGTTGACCATAAAGAGAAAACCTGAAAACAAAAGGAAATTTAATTAATGAAGAGATAGACATATTTACACCTAGTCTACTCACCGGCGCCTGTTTTTAAATGAATGACATTTTTTTTTTCATTCAGGAAGTGAAAAAACGTAGCAACTGTCAGAATGTCTACACTTTACTTCTGACAGTCAATCCATTGCAATACAATTAGGCCTCATGCACAACTCATTTCGCACACTACACGTCGCGTGTCGCATATCGCGTATTACATCTCTCTATCAATCATGCATTTGGTCGAGAGTTAAAATACTTAATTTTACGGATGTCAACATTATTTTTCGATGTGTTTTATCAAGTGGTGAAACCGTAATGGCACAGGCAGTCCCTTATACCATTTAGGCCAAGTGGCGAACCGTGTGGTGGCAGGCTACTTGTGGTAAAACAAAACACACCAAAAATTATTTAGTACGAGAATACAACTTTAGTGCGAGACTGAGCGACATCTACCGACCAAAGGTCGAATTATATAAAGTAGAACGCCTAAAGCGGGAGTCATTGGTGCCGTATGTCGTATGTAGTCGCATCCCTAACGTAATCAGCTGCTTATCGTTACGACGGTAAGCCAAAAACGAATTGGTTGGCTACGATACGGTTACGACCTTAGCGCCACCAATAATCGATTGCATTGATTCCCATAAGGTTGGTCAAGTCAGCTGTTATGAGGTTACCGATACGGTTACCGATAAAGCAACAATGTATGCAGCCTAACGCACCATACATGTGTGCGGGTATTATAATAAGGAGTTGTACCTTTTTCGGTACAGTTGTTTTTTTTTGTTGTGGAAAGGGGGTAGGAAATTTGTTGGCATTTTAGCATCAACAACAAAGTTATAACTCACCCATTAGGGATTAGCACATACCAACACTCACACTTTCTAGCTGTTTTACCCGGGACTGAGTAACCAGAATTGGCCTGCGCCATATATCCGCGAAACATATAATTCACCACCACTCCGGGTGTGCGAACGTGGACGAGTTTCGAACTTAAAAAAATAAAAAATAAATGTAAGGCGCGATAACCTCCGAAGAGATCTAAGGCCGAGCTTCTCTTCCAATTTGCGTCGTGCTCCTCTTGATTTTTCCCTACAAATTGGCCGGACGGGACCTACATATTTTATGCCGACTCCGAACGGCATCTGCAAGGCAGATGAGTTTTCACTGAGAGCTTTTCATGGCAGAAATACAATCGGAGCGCTTGCCAGACACTGCCGAGGGGCGACCCCGCTTAGAAATTTTTCTTCTAATTGAAAAATCTTATTTCTAAAATTTTGATGTTGCTTTGCCCGGGAGTTGAACCCAGGGCATACGGTGTGATAGGCGGAGCACGCTACCATCATACCACGGTGGCCGCGAACGAACTTAGGCCGCAGTCTTATAGTCCCAGCCATCAGCTGACAAAGAAACATCGGACAGGGTTGCAATTAACATTTTGCATAACGATACGGGCAGATAGAACACGTCGTGCAGCAAGCCTCACCAACCTGACAATTCAGCCCAAAATTCTCAACCGATTAGGATGTTAGAGATATATTTCACCCACTCAAATGACCACTCGCCCCTGCACTTCGATAAGGACCCGACCTATTCAAACCTATTGCATTCCTTTCAGAAAAATGGGTCGTTTTGCCGCTTTGAAACGGAATGCCGCCGCGCATGCAGCGCGTTATTCATCTGAATGCCGAGTGTGTCTTGAGCGACACCCTATCCGCGTGTGCCCCATCTTTCGGGCAAAAAAGCCAGAAGAGCGCCTCTACGTAGCGATACGCGGAAGCTACTGCGGAAATTGTCTGGCCCTTGATCACCGCTCTAACGCGTGCCCAAGCCAAGGGCGATATAAACGGTGCGGCGAGAAGCACCACACGATGCTACACATCGCCTCGATCGACGAGGAGGAGCAGCTACTCCGAGAAGCCCGCTCCAAGCCATGGAGCGTCCAAGTGGGAGAGGAGCTAGACTCACCCCGAGAGCGGATAGACGACTCAATTTCTTTATATGCTTCGGACGCTGGAACGGAGACTGGACCTCTTCGTCCACCCCGAAACCAAGATGCCAGCCGAACCGGAGCAGAGACGCGGTCTCTTCGCCCGACTATACCACCCACAGCCAAATCATTTCGACCTCGATTGCAGCATGAGATGAAGCGGCTCCAACAAGAGACAGCGACAGCGCAGCGCCATACATGTAACGACCGAGCGGAGATCCGGTCTCTTCGCCGGCAAACCAAGGAACCTCAACAGAGACAACAACCCCGCGACCGCAGAGCGGAGACAAGGCCTCTTCGCCTGCAACAACGACACCACACCCATAATCAGACACAAGGTCGCAGCCACCGATACAGCTCGTTGCAGCTCTCCACAGTGTCCGCCTTCCGGGCAGGGCTCCTAGCCCCGCATTCAGCTGCCACCGGCACCATGATACCGAAGGTAGCGATCACCCCCACCGCCGTCGTGAAAATAGAAGCAGGGGGGCGGCTACACCTCGTTCGCGCCTTAATCGATGGATGCTCCCCCAACACAGTGATTGCGGATGAGCTCGCCCAGGAGCTCCAACTTCCTACCAGCAACATTGGCGGGCAAGCAGGATGTCTGCTGCCTATCCGAGGAAGACACGGACAGAACAAAAGGATTGCGACCCATGCTGCTGTCGTACCGATTTTCGGCGAATGACCCCCACAACCAGCATCGACAGTGCCATCGCAGCCCCGTACGCACATCTTCGTCTGGCGGATCCGCAGTTCTACTCATCCGCCCCGATCCGCTTCGTCCTAGGGACAGATGTATATGCGGAGATAATACTCCCAGGGATTCTGCCCACCACGTTTGGCCCTTTGCTCGCTCAGAGTACCATCTTCGGTTGGGTACTCTCGGGCACAATCAAGGCCTAACATCAAAATGTTCGGCAACGACCGAAACACATGCATTTTTATATTTTGTTATTTTTATCGAATTTCTGTTGTACACAGTTGCAAGAGGTGTGCATTGTGAATTCGTACAAGGGAAAAATCTTTCTATTCCTCCATTGCCATACCTACCTGTCAAATAATTGCTAACAGGGAGAACGGTTGTCGCGAATGGCCAGAGAATGGAAGAAAGGTTTGTGTTTCGCTAGCCGTTATTAAATTGAAGTGCCATAAATTGCACATTTGTGTTTCAAATCAGCTTTTCCTTTAAATGTGTATACAGAAAATCAGACTACATACTAATATTCATTTCTAAAATCGACTTTATAGATTAAATTTGAGTAACCAGCCATGCATGCATTTTGAAATATGCAAATAAAGCAATATACCAGTCGTCTACAAAAATGTTTGAAAACCACTGTTAAGCTAATGATTTAAGTAATCGAACAGCGATTGAACAGGTGATCGAGGCTGTTTACTATTGTGAACGTTTTTATCAAACCTTCGCCACTTGTATGAATTCACAATGGAGGTGTGCGTTTACAATCTTTTATCGTTACAATACGTTATTTTTTATTGAATTTTCTTCATACAAAATTCTTTGTTTGTTCATTTCCAATGAATTTGTAATAAACGGCAAGAAATATCAACACATATATCTTCTTACTTCTTTTCGCAATCCCTAGCTCTAGGCAAACATGGCTCAGGCCTCTAACCATGACGGGAAAAGTGGCGAATGACCGAGGCATCCGCAACCAGGCTCGCACACTACGCAAACAATCTTGCGTGCCGCCAAGCCGGCGGACTCGTCGTAGTTATGTTAAGTTAGATATACTTAGTTATAAATTTTTTATTTTTTTTCTTCTTCACGGTCGGTGATCCCTGGAGGACTGTGAGGTTGCGTGCCGCAAGGGGTGGCATGTTTAGGCCCAATGCCTAACGTTTACCTGATCGACGGCGCCCCTCCCTAACGTTCTAATGATATTTCCAGCCACCCACACTCACGCCGCATTTGTGTGCATGCATGCACATGCATGCGTTTCATACACATGCACGTGTGTGGGTGCCGGTTGTCAGCACCCATGCACGTATATGTGGGGGTGGTTGTGTGTGTGGTTTTTCCCCTTCCTAACACCAGAGGACCTTTTTCGCGGCTTAGCGGTTGTCCTCAACGGGACAACCGGCCTCTTTTATGATCGACCGCCAAGCAGTTCACAACGCCCAGGATCACCATCGTCAATTTCGATATTAAGGTAACATTATACCGATTGTATATTCTCTTTTTATTTTCTAATTAAATATTATTTTATAAAGAGGAATTCCTCTTGTGTTCTTTCATTTTATTCTGAGTGAACCATCACACCAACCCCGAGATCGACCCTTGTGCGCCTACCCACTGCCGGTTTACGACGCACTCAGGCCGAACAATCGGTGTTATATATAATATATATATGAGGTATATATAGTATATATATTTTTTTTGCGATTTCGGCCCCATTTTAACAGCTAGAAGCTTCAATTTCACCAAATGCTTACGTGTATAGCATATATTGTTGTCTGAAAAAATCATTGATATGGGTGGTATACATAGTATATATCTCATACAACCGATTGTTCAGATAAGAAACTTTGCGCAATTTCTGCCCCGTTTTAATAGCTAGAAACTTTAAATTTCACCATGAGCTTACGTATATAGCATATATTGTTGTCTGAAAAAATCATAGAGATAGGTGGTATATATATTATATACTTCATATAAATTGTATTTTTTCCCCTTTTTTACGGCTAGAAGCTTCAAAATTCATCAAATAGTTACGTTTACGTCATATATTTTTGAAATACGTGATTCGATGTCATAGTTTTTACATGCAGACCACAAAAAACCTGAAGCTTTGCATCCTCACACAAAGTACCTACCTATTTTTTATTTTATATTTATCTTAAAAATCGTTTAGATATGTTCAAATTTCACCAAATGCTTACGTGTATAGCATATATTGTTGTCTGAAAAAATCATTGAGATCGGTGGTATATACAGTATATATCTCATACAACAGATTGTTCAGATAAGAAACTTTGCGCAATTTCTGCCCCATTTTAACAGCTAGAAGTTTCAAATTTCACCAAATGCTTACGTATATAGCATATATTGTTATCTGAAAAAATCATAGAGATCGGTGGTATATATATTATATGCCCCATATGCACTGTAATTTTTGCCCCTTTTTTACGGCTAGAAGCTTCAAAATTCATCAAATTTCATCAAATAGTTACGTTTACGTCATATATTTTTGAAATACGTGATTCGTAGTCATAGTTTTTACACGCACACCACAAAAAACCTGAGACTTTGCACCCTCACACAAAGTACCTACCTGTTTTTTATTTTATATTTATCTTAAAAATTGTTTAGGTATGTAGATCTGTTCACTATATATTTCTTATTTTATACATCCGATTATTCGGAGATTACGAACGGGATAAGATTATTGTTCAGCCCAATTAATGAAAGGTATGAAGTCCCATTCTTATTTGTTTATTTTATATTTACCTTAAAAATCGTTTAGATATGTTCAAATTTCACCAAATGTTTACGTGTATAGCATATATTGTTGTCTGAAAAAATCATAGAGACCGGTGGTATATATAGTATATATCTCATACAACCGATTGTTCAGATAAAAACTTTGCGCAATTTCTTCCCCATTTTAACAGCTAGAAGCTTCAAATTTCACCAAATGCTTACGTGTATAGCATATATTGATGTCTGAAAAAATCATTGAGATCGGTGGTATATAAGTTAAATTACTAAAGGTTATTTAGTTGAAAAAAAATGTTTTTATTGGGAGCTATAGCTCCTTTATTACTCAATGTCAGAATTAGAACTAACTTTTACAAATATTATTTGCTTACAACTAACTTATTTTGTCGCCGCTCTACCGACTGCGCTGCTGTTGCCGCTTTGTGAATTCGCTGACGATGCGCTTCCCACCGCTTGCTGCATTCCTGCTTATTTTCGTGATGTTATGACTTGGTTGAAATTGTTGACGATGCATTTCCCACCGTTTGCTGCATTCTTAGTTATTTTCGTGGTGTTATGTTTCGTTATGGAATTTTGTTTACCAGCTTGTGCAACAAGTGTCTTCTTGCTTTACTATTTGGCGTGCGTCGTGCTAACAGCCCCCCCCCCCCCCTGAAATTCAAACGTCCGCGTTTGAGGTGCTGGGTTTTTGAAATATTTGATTTAGCCCCTCTATTGCAGCCTTTGTCAGTTCGATGGGCTGCTGCTGGTTGACCTTTTTGAGGGGTAATCTTGACCTTGTAATGGATATAATAATGATTATAGCTACCAGTGCGATACTGATATTAGAGGCATAGTTGAAATGATTTGCAGATTTTGTGTATTCTATTAGTTTCGTGTTATTTATGTTTATCTGCTTTAGCATTTTTAAGGACAATATTTCTTCGGTTGTATTTGATTCTGAAAATGGTTGTAGTACAGCGGGTAGGGGCTTGCTTGTGCGCTTTTCTGTATTGGAAAAATTTGTCCCGTTGATTATAATTGTAGCGTTGTTGTAGTGTATTATAAATGTGCCGTTAAGGGATGTAGTTTCTTCGTTTATTACGATTTCTCCTTTAAAGTCGTTCAAAAATAGGATGTCTGGTGAGAGTGCTTCAACTTCCGGTATGTGTTGATTGTTGGTCACTGTGCAGTTCGGCAAGCGGCTGTTTAGGAGATTACTTATACAATAGTCCCTACTTAAATCTAACAAATTATTTTTTGAACATATTTGAATTGAGTTGTATTGTTTACATTCTTTTTGTATGCCATAAAGGTTTCTTTCACAGGTAAGTATTGATTCGAAATTTATTTTATTAATCTTATTGTTTTTCTTTATTGCTCTAATGTCTATTGTTTTACAGGTTTGTTCTTCTACCGTGGGTAGACTTATGATATAAATGATAATTTTGCCATTTGTTGCTATTTTAATTTGTGAAAATTCTAAAGCTTCATCCAAATTTATAAACGGAATATTATCTTTTTCGAAAATCTGTTTGGCAATGTCTACTTCTTCACTTGACATAATATATGAGTTTACTATATTGGCTTTAGCCCAATGAATAGCATATGCTATATTTATGATTTCTTCCTTTAAAATTTCTAATTTGTATTTCAATTTCAAAAATGCTTCTATTTCCCTGCTTTTGTCATTTTGCAATTCCTTGGTAATATTGTTTGTAATATTTGTAATTTCATTTATCTTTTTTATTGTTAGTTTGTTAATAATAACCTGAATGTTATTATTTTCAAGGACGTTATTTAATTTATTTAAAACTATTTCATGATCCTCGTGGTCTGGATTTCCTGCGATCCATTTCCACGCACTACCTATGAAATTTAGTGACCTTTTCGATCTTCCTTCTATTTTTAGATTATTTAGATGAGCCTTAATTTGTGATATGAGAAGGGGTAAGAAGGGATAATTGGGATTTTTATAGAGTTCTTCTGCTTGTGTTATTCTATGTCCTTTCTCTGCTAAAGTGCCAGTTTCTCTAAGTTATTTTGCCTACTTCTTTCTATATCTTCTGGAGTAAACGTAACGTTTCTACCGAAATATAAATCTACTGGCCTCTTTTTAGTCACAGAATGGATAGTATGATTGTATTCCGACACAGCTCTTTCTAGGAGCTCGTCAAAATTCCTGTGTCCTCCATTCTCTTTGAGGCAACGCATTATTTCCACCAGAGTAGAATGGAACATTTCTACTTGCCCGTTTGCCTGGCTTTTGTATGGTGGTGTTGTAAAAACTTCTATTCCCAACTCGTCCGTCATCATAAATTTAATTGAACTAGAATTCAATGAAGGTTCGTTGTCGATTCCAATCAGTTTTGGCACTCCGAAATAGAAAATCAAGTCTCTTAAAGGACCTCTAACGTCTACTATTGCCTTGCTTGAAAGTTTCCTTGTTTGTGCGTATTTCGTAAATTTGTCCAGGGCAGTCATAATTACTTTACCTTCTGTTAAAAAAATGTCTATGTGGACCGTGTGTCCGGGATATGTGGGTAATGGCGTCTCGCCAATTTTGGGTTGGTTGGGATGGCGTTCGTATTTGTTTTCTTTGCAAGTTGTGCAATTAGTTACAATTCTTTTTATTTTGCTGAGTATTCCTGGGAAATAGCTTTTTTCCAGAATTTGTACTTTGTTTTCAACTGCATTTCTGTGTGCGCGTTTATGGATGTCTAAAATGGTGTTTTCCTGGTCCTGTTCGTTGGTGATGTCGTCAACTAATTTTCTGGTATAGCGTATCTTATAGTTACTAAAATGTAGTGGATAGATGTTTTGGATCATGCCCATTATCCTTTCATCTGTGTTGATTCCGTTGATGATGGAGGGGTTAGGGTATCGTTTTAGGTGCGTAGCGAGTATTTGATCGTCATATTGGGGTTCTGTAATTATGTGACGATGGATTGTTGGAAATATTATTTTAAATTGATATGAAGATGTTTCGTCTTGCTTGAAAAATATTTGATTTTTAAAAACGTTTATTGGGGTATTTGTACATGGTATGAGGTTATGGCTTGAGCTCTCGTCACTGTGGATTGTGGGAGTGAGGGAATTTATTTGGGGAAGTATCCTTGATAAGGCGTCTGCGACCACGTTGGAGTACCCTGGTTTATATTTCAGTTCGTAATTATATTCTTCCAGGATTGCTTTCCATCGTTTCATTTTGCTATTCGTATTCCTTGTACTTAAAGCGTATGTAAGCGGTTGGTGGTCGGTAAATATATTTACTTTTCTTGACCCGTACAAGTAGTTCCTTAAGGAGCTTATGGACCATATAATGGCCAGCATCTCCTTCTCATTGGTTGCATAAGATTCTTCGGTTTTGTTGAGGGTTCTGGATATGTATGTTACGGGTTTTTTATTTTGTGATAGTACGGCGCCTATTGCGAAGTCGGATGCGTCCGTGGTCAGTTCGAAGTCCTTTTCAAAATTCGGATGGGACAGAACGATGTCCGGTGAAGTAAGGGTGTTTTTTATTTTGTCGAATGCATTTAATGCTTCCTGATCTAGGGTAATGAATTGCTTCCTTGATGCGTTTTTGGAAATATTTCCAAATTCGCCTCGCAAAATGGCCGTAAGTGGCTTGGCGATCTTGGCAAAGTCCTGAATAAATCTTCTATAATAGCCTGCCATGCCAAGGAACGACCGAAGTTCCTTAAGATTTTTAGGAGGAGGCATATTAACTATGGCTTCTACCTTTGTTGGGTTTGTTTTTATTCCTTCCGGGGTAACAACGTACCCCAGGAATTCTACTTCCTGTTTGGCAAACTCGCACTTGTCTAGCTGTATTTTCATTTTTGCTCTCTCTAGGGTTCTGAACACTAATTCAATATTTTTTAAGTGTTCCTCTTCGTTTTTCCCAAATATTATTACATCATCGATGTAGACGTAACATCTTACACCGATATGTTGCCGGAGGATATCATCCAGTGCCCGTTGAAATGTGGAAGGGGCATTCTTGAGCCCAAATGGAAATCGGAGACTTATTCCACTTCCCGGTGCCGCTGTAGACGCGTGGTCTTACTTGTTATTTTTCAGGCACTTTTAACGTTTTTTTTTTTATATACGTCACTTGCGTGGCCTTACTTTTTGATTTTCAGGCACTACTACTTTCCGACACTCGCGCTGGTCCCTGCTCGGGCGCCAGTTAAATTACTAAAGGTTATTTAGTTGAAAAAAAATGTTTTTATTGGGAGCTATGGCTCCTTTATTACTCAATGTCAGAATTAGAACTAACTTTTACAAATATTATTTTCTTACAACTAACTTATTTTGTCGCCGCTCTACCGACTGCGCTGCTGTTGCCGCTTTGTGAATTCGCTGACGATGCGCTTCCCACCGCTTGCTGCATTCCTGCTTATTTTCGTGATGTTATGACTTGGTTGAAATTGTTGACGATGCATTTCCCACCGCTTGCTGCATTCTTAGTTATTTTCGTGGTGTTATGTTTCGTTATGGAATTTTGTTTACCAGCTTGTGCAACAAGTGTCTTCTTGCTTTACTATTTGGCGTGCGTCGTGCTAACATATATAGTATATATCTCATACAACTTATAGTTCATATAAGAAACTTTGCGCAATTTCTGCCCCATTTTAATAGCTAGAAGCTTTAAATTTCACGAAATGCTTACGCATATAGCATATATTGTTGTCAGAAAAATTATAGAGATCGGTGGTATATATATTATATACTTCATATAAACTGTCATTTTTGCCCCTTTTTTACGGCTAGAAGCTTCAAAATTCATCAAATTTCATCAAAGAGTTACGTTTGCGTCATATATTTTTGAAATACGTGATTCGTAGTCATAGCTTTTACATGCAGACCTCAAAAAACGTGAAGCTTTGCATCCTCACACAAAGTACCTACCTATTTTTATATCTTTCATGAAAATGAAATGGTATATTAATTTCGTCACGAAACCCAAAATTGTAAGTCCTTAAAGGAAAATAGATAGACCCGCCATTAAGTATACCGAAATAATCAGGATGAAGAGCTGAGTTGATTTAGCCATGTCCGTCTGTCCGTCTGTCTGTTTGTATGATAACTAGTCCCTCAATTTTTGAGATATCTTGATAAAATTTGGTGAGCGGGTGTATTTCGGTGTCCGATTAGACATTTGTCGGAACCGGCCGGATCGGACCACTATAGCATATATCCTCCATACAAACGATTTTTCAGAAAAAGAGGATTTTTGTTATATCTTACTCAATTTAACAGGTTGAAGCTTCAAACTTCACCATATAATTTCGTATATTGCACATATTGTTGCCTGAAAAAATTGATGAGATCGGTCGTATATATAGTATATATCCCCCACAACCGATTGTTCAGATAAGAAACTTTTCGTAATTACAGCCCTTTTTTAAGAGCTAGAGGCAAATTTCAACGAATGATTACGTATATAGCATATATTGTTGTCTGAAAAAATCATAAAGGTCGGTGGTATATATAGTATATATATGGTGGTATATATAGTATATATATATATTTTCGCAATTTTAGCCCCATTTTAACAGCTAGAAGCTTCAAATTTGACCGAATGCTTACGTATATAGCATACATTGTTGTCTGAAAAAATTATAGAGATCGGTTGTATATATCTCATACAACCGATTGTTCAGATAAGAAACTTTTCGCAATTTCTACCCCATTTTAACAGCTATAAGCTTATAAGCGATTTCTTACATATATAGTACATATTGTTGTGTCAAAAAATCATAGAGATCGGTGATATATATAATATATATATGATGGTATATATAGTATATATATATATTTTTTTTTTGCGATTGCGGCCCCATTTTAACAGCTAGAAGCTTCAAATTTCACCAAATGCTTACGTGTATAGCATATATTGATGTCTGAAAAAATCATTGAGATCGGTGGTATACATAGTATATATCTCATACAGCCGATTTTTCAGATAAGACACTTTGCGCAAATTCTGCCCCGTTTTAATAGCTAGAAGCTTTCAATTTCACCAAATGCTTACGTATATAGCATATATTGTTATCTGAAAAAATCATAGAGATCGGTGGTATATATATTATATACTTCATATAAACTGTCATTGTTGGCCCTTTTTTACGGCTAGAAGCTTCAAAATTCATCAAATTTCATCAAATAGTTACGTTTACGTCATATATTTTTGAAATACGTAATTCGTAGGCATAGTTTTTACATGCAGACCACAAAAAAACGTGAAGCTTTGCATCCTCACACAAAGTACCTACCTATTTTTATATCTTCCATGAAAATGAAATGGTATATTAATTTCGTCACGAAACCCAAAATTGTATGTCCTTAAAGGAAAATAGATAGACCCACCATTAAGCATACCGAAATAATCAGGATGAAGAGCTGAGTTGATTTAGCCATGCCCGTCTGTCCGTCTGTCTGTTTGTATGCAAGCTAGTCCATCAATTTTTGAGATATCTTGATAAAATTTGGTGAGCGGGTGTATTTGGGTGTCCGATTAGACATTTGTCTGAACCGGCCGGATCGGACCACTATAGCATATATCCTCCATACAACCGATTTTTCAGAAAAAGAGGATTTTTGCCATATCTTACTCAAATTAACAGATTGAAGCTTCAAACTTCACCATATAATTTCGTATATTGCACATATTAAAATAAAAATAAAATAAAAAAAATGCACATATTGTTGCCTGAAAAAATTGATGAGATCGGTCGTATATATAGTATATATCCCCCAAAACCGTCTGAACCGGCCGGATCGGACCACTATAGCATATATCCTCCATACAACCGATTTTTCAGAAAAAGAGGATTTTTGTCATATCTTACTCAATTTAAGAGATCGAAGCTTCAAACTTCACCATATAATTTCGTATATTACACATATTGTTGCCTGAAAAAATTGATGAGATCGGTCTTATATATAGCATATATCCCCCACAACCGATTGTTCAGATAAGAAACTTTTCGTAATTACTACCCTATTTTAAGAGCTAGAGGCTTCAAATTTCAACGAATGATTACGTATATAGCATATATTGTTGTCTGAAAAAATCATAAAGGTCGGTGGTATATATAGTATATACATGGTGGTATATATTGTATATATATATATTTTCGCAATTTTAGCCCCATTTGAACAGCTAGAAGCTTAAAATTTGACCGAATGCTTACGTATATTGCATATATTGTTGTCTGAAAAAATCATAGAGATCGGTTGTATATATAGTATATATCTCATACAACCGATTGTTCAGATAAGAAACTTTTCGCAATTTCTACCCCATTTTAACAGCTATAAGCTTCAAATTTCACCGATTTCTTACGTATCTATATATATAAAAAGAAGTGTTGTGTGGAGAGTGTTTGTGAAAAGTTTTTTTTCGGGAAGTGGACCAGGGACCGATTTATTCTAAACTGTCGTATATATGGCTCGATTTGCCTGAAATTTGGTATGTAGGTAGCGTTATATCTAGAATAAAATGTCGGATAATTTTTCTTCCGGGAAGTGGAATTGGTGACTAGGGTCTCGAGGAATAGTACAAAAAGTGGACCCCGGCGCCCCTAGAATGTGCTTATACAATATGGATACCAAATGGAAGCTGCTGATGAGTGCTTTAGTACAGGGTATTTTTTATACCGATGGGTGACTAGGGTCCCGAGATATAGGCCAAAACGTGGACCCGGGCACCCCTAGAATGTGTGTGTATTTAGGATATAAAATGAAAGCTGTTGCTGAGAGCTTTTAAGTAATTTTCATTGTGTTATTCGATTTAGTCGCATCAACCTGGCAAAACTGATAAATATGCATGCGAAGCCGAAATAAAGACATCAATTAATAATACCTACATACCTATTTACATACGTCCTATTCGATTTGACTAAATTTGGTATATAAATTTGCCTATATTAGTATTTCCGATGCTTTTTCCGGGAAGTATACCAGAGACGGACTGGGACTGGGATTAGGGCTGGGACTGAGACTGAGACTCGGAGTGGGACTGGGACTGAGACTCGGAATGGGACTGGAACAAAATACATACCACCCTCTGGGACTGGCAATAAGATATGAAGAAGAATGAGAAAAACTTGAGAGAAGAGAAAAGAGAAAAGGAGACTGAGAAAGAGATAGAATGAGACGAAGATGGTGATAGTTGAACCGAAAAATACGGAGGGAGGAGTGAATACAAAGATTAGGAAAAAGTGTAGAGGGGCGAGGGAGGGTTAGACGGAAAAAGCTTATTAAAATGTATGCAGATATACAAATTTAGCGCAGAACAATTTCTGCGGGTCTGCTAGTATAGTATAGTACATAGAGATCGGTGATATATCTAATATATATATGAGGTATATATAGTATATATATATAGTATATATATAATATATTTTTTTGCGATATCGGCCCCATTTTAACAGCTAGAAGCTTCAATTTCACCAAATGCTTACGTGTATAGCATATATTGATGTCTGAAAAAATCATTGAGATCGGTGGTATACATAGTATATATCTCATACAACCGATTGTTCAGATAAGAAACTTTGCGCAATTTCTGCCCCGTTTTAACAGCTAGAAGCTTCAAATTTCACCAAGAGCTTACGTATATTGCATATATTGTTGTCTGAAAAAATCATAGAGATAGGTGGTATATATATTATATACTTCATATAAACTGTCATTTTTGCCCCTTTTTTACGGCTAGAAGCTTCAAAATTCATCAAATTTCATCAAATAGTTACGTTTACGTCATATATTTTTGAAATACGTGATTCGAAGTCATAGTTTTTACATGCAGACCACAAAAAACCTGAAGCTTTGCATCCTCACACAAAGTGCCTACCTATTTTTTATTTTATATTTATCTTAAAAATCGTTTAGATATTTTCAAATTTCACCAAATGCTTACGTGTATAGCATGTATTGTTGTCTGAAAAAATCATAGAGACCGGTGGTATATATAGTATATATCTCATACAACCGATTGTTCAGATAAGAAACTTTGCGCAATTTCTTCCCCATTTTAACAGCTAGAAGCTCCAAATTTCACCAAAAGCTTACGTGTATATCTTATATTGTTGTCTGAAGAAACCATTGAGTTCGGTGGTACATATAGTATATATCTCATACAATCGATTGTTCAATTTCTGTCCCATTTTAATAGCTAGAAGCTTCAAATTTCACCAAATGCTTACGTATATAGTATATATTGTTGTCTGAAAAAATCTTAGAGATCGGTGGTATATATATTATATACCCCTTCAAACTTCACCATATAATTTCGTATATTGCACATATTGTTGCCTGAAAAAATTGATGAGATCGGTCGTATATATAGTATATTTTTTTTTTTTTTTTTGTATCCCCCACAACCGATTGTTCAGATAAGAAACTTTTCGTAATTACTGCCCTATTTTAAGAGCTAGATGCGTCAAATTTCAACGAATGCCTACGTATATAGCATATAATGTTGTCTGAAAAAATTATAAAGATCGGTGGTATATATAGTATATATATGGTGGTATATATTGTATATATATATAGTATATATATATTTTCGCAAGTTTATCCCCATTTTAACGGCTAGAAGCTTCAAATTTCACTGAATGCTTACGTATATAGCATATATTGTTGTTTGAAAAAATCATAGAGATCGGTTGTATATATAGTATATATACCGATTGTTCAGATAAGAAACTTTTCGCATTTTCTACCCCATTTTAACAGCTATAAGCTTCAAATTTCACCAAATGCTTACGTGTATAGCATATATTGATGTCTGAAAAAATCATTGAGATCGGTGGTATACATGGTATATATCTCATACAACCGATTGTTCTGATAAGAAACTTTGCGCAATTTCTACACCATTTTAATAGCTAGAAGCTTTAAATTTCACCAAATGCTTACGTATATTGTATATATTGTTGTCTGAAAAAATCATAGAGATCGGTGCTATATATATTATATACTTCATATAAACTCTCATTTTTGCCCCTTTTTTACGGCTAGAAGCTCCAAAATTCATCAAGTTTCATCAAATAGTTACGATTACGTCGTATATTTTTGAAATACGTGATTCGTAGTCATAGTTTTTACATGCTGACCACAAAAAACGTAAAGCTTTGCATCCTCACACAAAGTACCTACTTATTTTTATACCTTTCATGAAAATGAAATGGTATATTAATTTCGTCACGAAACCTAAAATTGTAAGTCCTTAAAGGAAAATAGATAGACCCACCATTAAGTATACCGAAATAATCAGGATGAAGAGCTGAGTTGATTTAGCCATGTCCGTCTGTCCGTCTGTCTGTTTGTCTGTTTGTATGCAAACTAGTCCCTCATTTTTTGAGATATCTTGATAAAATTTGGTGAGCAGGTGTATTTGGGTGTCCGATTAGACATTTGTCGGAACCGGCCGGATCGGACCATTATAGCATATATCCTCCATACAACCGATTTTTCAGAAAAAGAGGGTTTTTGTCATATCTTACTCAATTTAACAGATTGAAGCTTCAAAATTCACCATATAATTTCGTATATTGCACATATTGTTGCCTGAAAAAATTGATGAGATCGGTCGTATATATAGTATATATCCCCCACAACCGATTGTTCAGATAAGAAACTTTCCGTAATTACTGCCCTATTTTAAGAGCTAGAGGCTTCAAATTTCAACGAATGCTTACGTATATAGCATATATTGTTGTCTAAAAAAATCATAAAGATCGGTGGTATATATAATATATATATGGTGGTATATATAATATATATATTTTCGCAATTTTAGCCCCATTTTAACACCTAGAAGCTTCATATTTGACCGAATGCTTACGCATATAGCATATATTGTTGTCTGAAAAAAATCATAGAGATCGGTTGTATATATAGTATATATCTCATACAACCGATTGTTCAGATAAGAAACTTTTCGCAATTTCTACCCCATTTTAACAGCTATAAGCTTCAAATTTCAACGATTTCTTACGTATATAGTATATATTGTTGTGTCAAAAAATCATAGAGATCGGTGATATATATAATATATATATGAGGTATATATAGTATATATATATATGGTATATATATATTTTTTTTGCGATTTCGGCCCCATTTTAACAGCTAGAAACTTCAATTTCTCCAAATACTTACGTGTATAGCATATCTTGATGTCTGAAAAATTCATTGATATCGGTGGTATATTTTGTATATATCTCATACAACCGATTGTTCAGATAAGAAACTTCGCGCAATTTCTGCCCCGTTTTAACAGCTAGAAGCTTCAAATTTTACCAAGTGCGTACGTATATAGCATATATTGTTGTCTGAAAAAATCATAGAGATAGGTGGTATATATATTATATACTTCATATAAACTGTCATTTTTGCCCCTTTTTTACGGCTAGAAGCTTCAAAATTCATCAAATTTAATCAAATAGTTACGTTTACGTCATATATTTTTGAAATACGTGATTCGAAGTCATAGTTTTTACATGCAGACCACAAAAAACCTGAAGCTTTGCATCCTCACACAAAGTACGTACCTATTTTTTATTTTATATTTACACACAAAAAACCTGAAACTTTGCATCCTCACACAAAGTACCTACCTGTTTTTTATTTTATATTTATCTTAAAAATCGTTTAGGTATGTAGATATGTTCACTATATATTTCTTATCTTATACATCCGCTTATTCGTAGATTACGAACGGGATAAGATTATTGTTCAGCCCCATTCATGAAAGGTATAAAGTCCTTTCTTACTTTTTTATTTAATATTTATCTTAAAAATCGTTTAGATATGTTCAAATTTCACCAAATTTCATGAAAATGAAATGGTATATTAATTTCGTCACGAAACCCAAAATTGTAAGTCCATAAAGGAAAATAGATAGACCCACCATTAAGTATACCGAAATAATCAGGATGAAGAGCTGAGTTGATTTAGCCATGTCCGTCTGTCCGTCTGTCTGTTTGTTATCAAACTAATTCCTCATTTTTTCAGATATCTTGGTAAAATTTGGTGAGCGGGTGTATTTGGGTGTCCGATTAGACATTTGTCGGAACCGGCCGGATCGGACCACTTTAGCATTTATCCTCCATACAACCGATTTTTCAGAAAAAGAGAATTTTTGTCATATCTTACACAATTTAACAGATTGAAGCTTCAAACATCACCATATAATTTCGTATATTGCACATATTGTTGCCTGAAAAATTGATGAGATCGGTCGTATATATAGTATATATCCCCCACAACCGATTTTTCAGATAAGAAACTTTTCGTAATTACTGCCCTATTTAAGAGCTAGAGGCTTCAAATTTCAACGAATGCCTACGTATATAGCATATATTGTTGTCTGAAAAAATCATAAAGATCAGTGGTATATATAGTATATATATGGTGGTATATATAATATAGATATGATGATATATATAGTGTATGTTTAGGCAGGATGCCTAACTTTTTCCGCATCTGTCTGCGATCCCCCCAATGCAACCCTGCGAATCGATACTCGATACTCGAATTAATTTGTAACCACCCACACCATCACCGCCACATGCATGTGCATGCATGTACATGTACGTGTACGTGTGTTTTTTGTCAGCACTCATGCATATGCATGTCGGGGTTGATGTGTGGGTTCCTTTCCCCTCCAAAACGGAGGATTTTGCGGGTCAACGGTTGTAGCTTGCTATACAACCGGTCTCTTGGATTTCAACCGCCGTACCATATGCATCTGCCGCCAACGATCTCTGCCGTGTTTCTACATACAGTCAGGTAATATTTTCACCAAAATATTGTACTTCTATTTCAATAAAACACATATAATAACGAGAAATTCTCGCCTATTTGTCTATTCCTTTATTTCCACACGCCACATTCCCCTTGAGATCGACCCCGGTGCGCCCATCGACTCAGGAGCAGACGCACCCCGGCCGAACATTTGGTCCATCTTCACCAGGAATTTGGAATACAGTACCTATATACAGTCCACATCACAAGATACCATAGCTGACCGCACACATTTCAGAATTCTTAACATAAAATGTTAGCCGGAGAATTTTTGCCACAACCACAAAAAGTCTATTATTTCATACCAGCGTGCAAAACACTGAGAGATCAAGCCATCTTGCCACATCAGCGACAGTATAAGAATCACCAAAAAAGTTCAAAGTAAGTGCAATATTTCTTGCCACATTTTTTTTTGTTAAAAAAAAAATAATAAATAAGAAAGTGCGAAAAATCGATTTAAAGTGCCATACGTGATTATAATTAACCGCGAAAAGTGTGAAAAAACTATGTAGTGCCAAAAAGGAAAATAAGTGCAAACGCGTTGCATTAAAGTCGTTTAAGATTCCTTGTGACTATCTGGCTTGTCCCCCCACCAGCGGTAAGGCTCTCCGGACACAGCACAAGGAAGAGGTACACATAACCTCACTTTCACATAAAATTTCACGCCATTCGAGATAAATTTTCTTTTTGTATCACATTATTTTCACTAATTTCTCTAATTAATCTTGTTACACAGTTTTGTTCCTTGTTGCATAAGATTTATTTCACGGTTTCACACTTTTCGTCGAGTTTATATCAACGCGCGTACTTATTTCATAATAAAATTGAAGGTTGAAGTGGCGAGTGGCTCCTCCTTTACTTTACACAGTACACATCGGTGTTGCTACCCCCTGCTCTCTGTTTTAAGGCACACATAATCTGCAAAGTCAGACAAAAATAAACAAATTAAAAGTAGTAACAAAAATTTTGCGTAATTTTAATAGTTGTTGGTTGGGTGATTCGCTCAGGTTTTTCAAGTTTTATATCCCTTGGTTAATTCGCTCTCCACTTTTCAACCATGAACATGGACTCCTACATTAGATTGGCCGATCGAATAATCGAATTCGAGGCCGATTTTAATGATATCAATGCGGGCTCTGCACCCTGTACACACTCTTGCAATACAGCAAAAAGAGTTGCAAGCCAAGTGGGAAAAAGCAGAGAACGCCCTATAGAGATGCTTGGCTCTGACACGCTCGACGCAAAGAAAATTGCAGCGGTCAAGATCAAGCATAAAGCGGCATATGCCGTATTCTTGCGATGCATGTCGAACATGGCTGAACTTCAAGCCAAATTGAAGGAGGAAAAAGATAGGGCAGTCAGACCTGAGGGAGAACGCGCGCGCGAACACAGTATCCGCCTGCCAGCTTGTGATACTGAGGTGTTCAAGTGCGACTACCTATCTTGGCCAACGTTTCGTGACCTGTTCACGGCCATATACAAAAACAACAGTCGCCTAAGCCCTGTAGAAAAGTTGTTCCACCTCAATCAGAAAACTCAAGGTGAGGCAAAGGACATCGTCAAGAAATGTCCCTTGACAAATGAAGGCTTCGAAACAGCCTGGAAAAACCATTGTGAGAGATACGAGAATAAGCGGATTCTCGTAAACTCACAACTACAAATTTTGTTTAATCTAAAAAAGATAGATAGCGAGTGCGGCAGCTCTATCAAAACCTTACAGCGCGACATAAATAATTGCTTGGCATCTTTAAAAACACATCAGATCGATGTTTCAAATTAGGATGCGATTATTACCTATTTATGTTCGACAAAATTACCTGAAAATACGTTGGCTCTATGGGAGCAGAGCATTGACCACAAGACGGACATATCCAAGTGGGAGGATATGGACAAATTCTTGTCAAATCGTTTCCAGACACTTGAAACCGTGCCTGGTTTTACAGGGAATGCCACTTCTAAAGTGCAAAAATCAAACACGTTGCGCCAGTAGACGGAAAACCCTACAAAAAGACTTGGTGCTTTTCAAACCAAAGTAACCAAGCAAACAACAAAATCAATGTGTAAAATGTGCAAATCTACGGAGCACAGATTACGCAGCTGTTCACGTTTTTGCGATTTAAACCCCGTAGAAAGGATTAAATTCGTCAAATCCACAAATGGCTGCCTGAATTGTTTATCACCAGGACACACAGTGACGAGGTGCACCAGTTCATACAACTGGTCCAAATGCCACTCTCGTCACCACACGCTCCTGCATGCGGACACACTTCAGCAACCGGCGGTACGAAATCACCTCAAAGATGCGGATAATGCCCCATCAACTTCGGCACAGGCAAGGAAAAGACAGGAATCGGGACAACCACCTTCCTCTGTGAATCAGAATGTCAAATCCTGCCATGCCAATTCCAGCACAGGCGTGCTATTAGGAACTGCTCGCGTACACATTCACCATAATGGTACCGACTTCTCCGCGCGGGCATTAATTGATTCTGGGTCTGAATGTTCCTTTATAACTGAAAGACTGAAACGCAGAATCAATTTGCCAGCGAGGAAAATGCATGCCTGACTACACCCGTACTAGTTCTAGCGAAACTCACTGGGAATCTTCCATCCTGCCATATCAACGCAATGACTATGCAGGCATTCCCAGACTTGGTTTTGGCAGACAAGAGGTTCTACGTCAACGAAGACGTAGACCTCATACTTGGCGGAGACATATATCCCCAAATTATAATGAACGGTATAAAAAAGAATGTGCTAAACACACTCTTAGCCCAAGAGACAGTGTTCGGTTGGATACTGACCGGTCGTATCGAATCACCGAATCCAACGAAGAGCATTATGTCTTTCTACAACGAGGTTGCGTTAGACAACCAACTCAAAGCTTTCTGGGAGGTAGAAAATGTACACAAAAATAAAATATTAAATGAAGATGAAAGGTACTGCGAACAACTATTTAAAGAAACAACGCAGCGAAGTAAGAATGGAAAGTACACCGTGTCACTACCATTCCGGCAGGATTACCCTAACAATATTAACTTAGGACCATCCCTGAAGCGTGCATGCTCTCAATTCTTCCGGAATGAGGGGCGGCTAATAAAAAACCCAGATTTAGGTAAGGAATATGTTCGGGTGTTGTCAGAATATGAAACGCTCGGACATATGGAAAAATTGAAAAGAAATATCCCATCCGACGATTCGGATCATTACTTCCTGCCCCACCACGCCGATATTTAAGCGGAAAGTACCACCACAAAGGTACGCGTAGTATTAAATGCCTCAAGCCCTACGGCCAACGGTAATAGCCTAAACGATATTCTCCTCCCAGGCCCAGTTCTACAAGCCGATCTACCCATCCTTATCTTACGATGGAGACTATACCGTTTCGTCTTCAATAGCGACATCGAAAAGATGTATCGACAGATTTGGGTGAACGAAAATCACACCAAATTTCAACATATTGTGCATCGCACTTCCCCGAATGACCCTATTAGTCTTTACGAATTAAAGACGGTTACCTTCGGAGTGAACTGCGCTCCATATCTCGCGATAAGAACGCTCCTACAACTGGCAGACGACGTGTCAAATTCACACCCTACAGCGGCTAACATACTACGAGAATACATGTATGTAGATGACGTGTTAGCGGGTGGACATACGATCACATCGACTATTAAAGCCAGAGATGAAATTCGTCAAGTCCTACACTCAGCGGGCTTTCCACTTCGCAAATGGACATCCAATTCAGAGGACATTCTAAGGGACATCCCCAAAGCAGACCTGCTCAATGAAAACTTCCTGGCATTCGAAGATACCAGTTCAGTTAAAGCGTTAGGCATTCGATGGAATGCCCTCTCCGATTTATTTTATTTTAAAGCAGGGACGCTGCACAACCCGGAAAACATTACGAAGAGAGCGATACTATCAGCAATCGCCAAACTTTTCGATCCCTTGGGATGGCTGGTACCAATGGTCATTGTGGCAAAAATACTCATGCAGAGTATTTGGTTGGAAGGCATCGCTTGGGACGAACCAGTATCTACCAGTACGCTGGAACGATGGAAAACCTTCACCGACCAATACCATGAAATCGATAAAATCAGGATATCTAGATGGGTCAACTTTTCTCCAGGAACCGACATCGAGATCCATGGATTTTGTGACGCATCCGAGAAGGCTTATGCAGCAGTCATTTACATGCGTATCAAAACGGATGATAATGTCTGCACAAACCTACTCCTAGCCAAAACCCGAGTAGCCCCAGTGAAAACTCTTTCTCTTCCACGATTAGAACTTTGCGGAGCCGTGCTGTTAGCAGAAATCGCCGAATCAATTTTCAGGAACCTTAAATTGGGACCAGTGAGAATTCACCTGTGGACGGATTCAACGATCGTCCTCGCATGGATAAGGAAACCGCCCTGTTCCTGGTCCACTTTCGTCGCACATCGGATCACCAAGATCATCGACATGGTCGGAAATAAGGACTGGTTGCGCGTGAACTCAGAGTCTAACCCAGCAGATTTAGGTAGCAGAGGATTACCGGCGTCTGAATTTGTCAACAATTCGTTGTGGTGGCAGGGACCTTCTTGGCTGCAAGAAGACACTTCCCAATGGCCAGCACAAGAAAGTGACTACATCACCTCCGTAGAGGAAAAGAGGGCGAAGACCTGCGCAACAACAACAGTAAATACTACCGATGTTCTCCAATGCTTTTCAGACCTACCTAGGGCTTTACGGGCGCTCTCATACGTTATGAGGTTCTACCGAAGAACTCACCCCAAAACAAAAAAAACATTTCAGGTCAAGTCACCTTTAATCTCTCCTGATGAGATCAAATCAGTAACCCAACTCTTAATTAAAATCTATCAGAAACAACATTATAGTTCCGAATATAATGATCTGAAGGCCGGAAAACCAATTGGAGGGAAAAGTGCAATTCTCTCACTTAATCCCTACTTAGACCAAGATGGCATCATTCGGGTAGGAGGGCGACTCGGGGCGTCAAAGGACTTAGCCTTTAGTGAATGCGATCCAATCCTCCTCCCATACAACTGCAGGTTATCCCGTCTTACAGTCCTAATGTTTCATCAACAAAGTCTGCATGGGGAAAATCAACTCATGTTGCGTCTGATACGCACCCAATACTGGATACCGAACATCTAAACCATGATTAGGGCAACCATTCATAATTGCAAAGTTTGCACGATACACCGAAAGCGGGCTCAGACCCAACTTATGGGTATCCTCCCTCGTGAACGCACGACATTCAGCCGTGCATTCACGAATACTGGAGTCGACTTCGCCGGACCCTTCGACATTAAAAGTTACCGCGGCAGAGGGTGTCGACTATCCAAAGGCTATGTCTGCCTTTTCGTGTATTTTTCCACACGAGCGATTCATCTGGAGGCCACTACTGACCTCAGAACCCCATCATTTCTTGCGGCTTTTGCCCGTTTTATATCTAGACGCGGATGTCCCAAAAACGTCTACTCCGACAACGGTACAAACTTTGTCGGAGCTTCACGATCCCTACGATCGGAATTCAAAACTTTCATTTCACAAGCCCGAAAAAATGCTGTCTCGAAGTACAGCCACCAATCACTCACTTGGCATTTCATCCCTGCGGGCGCTCCCCATATGGGAGGGCTGTGGGAGGCTGGAGTGAAAAGCTTCAAAAGCCATTTCAAAAAGATAGCCTCACCACACAAATTCACCTTCGAGGAATTACATACTCTCCTGTGTCGCATCGAGGCATGCCTGAACTCGCGGCCGCTCAGCCCGGCGTCCAATGACCCGACGGACCTAGAGCCGCTCACCCCAGGACATTTCCTCACTGGCAGCCATCTCCTGGCTCCGCCAGAGCCGGATGCGAGTGAGAGTCCTGCCTCGTTGATCAATCGGTGGCAGAAACTCAAAGCCCTCCATCATACTTTCTGCAAGCGATGGAAAACCGAATATCTCACCGAGATCCAGAAACGATACAAGTGGAAACATCCACAACCTAATCTGAAACCCGGAGACCTAGTTTTTATCAAAGAGGACAACCTCCAACCCAACGAATGGAGAATGGGGAGAATCGTCAACACACACCCAGGCTCTGATAACCGTGTGCGTGTTGTTGACGTTCATACAACCAGGGGACAGACCACTAGACCAATTACGAAAATGGTACTCCTTCCGTCCCACGACAAGGAGGATTAAATGTAAGGGGCCAAAGCCCGCCTTACAAAACCCAAAAACCAAAACTCTATTTGCCCCAGCTACCTAAAATCAGAGGCCCACGGTTGGTGATAGCATAGAAGGCAAATTAAGGAACCCGCGTCTTCGTGTCTCTCTATCCCTAAGCCTGTGGTTCTCCCGAGCCATATATTATAAACAACCCCCCGGTCTCGTGAGGGTGCGAGTCTACCGGAGGGGAAACCTAAGGCGTACTACGCGATGGCAATGGGGAAAGGGAGCGCGGGACATAAAGACGCGTTCAATAACGTGCCGTGATGCCCCGCTATCCCTAAGCTTGTGTCTCTCCCGAGGCCCGAATTATAATCAACCCCCCGGTCTCGTGATGGTGCGAGTCTACCGGAGGGGATCCTACATCTTCTCTTTTTTTTGTTCTCTACCCCCGGTCTCGTGTCGAGTCTACCGGAGGGAATCCTACACCTGACTACTGGTTGGCAATGGGGAAGGGGAGCGAGACGCACGAAGACACGGGAGAGCTTACCAAAAGCTCGCAAACAAAAAACATTTTTTTTTAGGTTTTTTGACAATACTAACCGGGGGCCCCTGAACACAAAAACCCACAATTCACTCGCTCACCCAGAGCGAGGACAACAGAAAACCCCAAAATTCACCCGCTCACCCAGAGCGAGGACACCAGAAATCCCACAATTCACTCGCTCACCCAGAGCGAGGACAACAGAAAATCCCACAATCTACCCGCTCACCCAAAGCGAGTACACCAGATAGCCCTTGTTCCTCTTAGTAGGTATGTAATTTATCACAAAACTTTGCATGACCATTCTTGCAAGATTTGTCTTTGTTGAAGGGTGCCGTGCATCGGTTGAATGCGTAAGAAAGATTTCATTCGGCTTGGTATTTTTCATCTAGGCTTATTTGCATAATTTCAATATAGGGAAATTTTCGGTTAGCGGCACCGTGCCGCAACATTGCACCCAAAATATGAGTATTCATGAGTACTTTTTTTTTCCTTTCATTTCGTGTAATCACTCTCTCTTGAGTTCGATACCCTAAAGCTAGTACACCATACGTAACGATATCGGGTTGTAACTTGGCAGTATGCATCTTTGCTATTATTTCTTTAGCACCTTCTTCATCGAAACGCATTGACCGTTTTTACGAGAATATTGGAAAAAAAAATCAATATCAGCTGTAAGTCCGATCTTTGGCACAAATGATAACAACTGTTTTTCGGCTGCATAAGTTGGTGGTGTAACTTCCAATACAGTTGTGAAAGTTTTCAACACTGAGTGCTACTTTACTTTCTTTCATCAGTACAAAAAAAAAAAAAAAAAAAAAAAAAAAATTGTTAGCCCACCAATTAGACCGAACCAATGAAGCCAAACTATCCATTACGTGCTAAATTCGGCAGTTCTAACGCCAATAGCTCGTTCCTAATTCTTATTTGTGTTAATGATCTAAACCGGTTTAAGTATGGGTCGTTATTACAGACAGGAGGGCCATTCCGTCATGGAACATGCTCAAGACTCACGAAACACCAAATGATTACATGGTTCCAATGTAACCGTGCTATTATTCCCTCCACATTTCATAGGGACATTTTTTTTTAACATTTGCCAGTCGTTCAAATCTACACACATATGGAAATAGCTTGTCCTATTGATGATGTGCGCGATAGTGCGCTATCAGTTATTTAATTAATCCAAGTTTTAGCATCACGTTCCTCAGCACCACCTAACAGCCCTAACTATACATTAAACACCTCGATGGACAGGGGGTATTTCAACCCTGGCGGTTTCTCAGTCAACATTCCTCACAACGGCTATTCTACAACACATTCTTGTCAAAACAAGCCGGGACAATTCGCCTCTTGCAACAAACTGCACAAAATATTTTCTGCCTAGTAGGGTAAAAGGTTTACTCACCAACTTGGCTGCATCTGCCAGCAACGTGCTCAAAGTATACGCCAGGGCACTACCTGTGAAGCATGTTCAGTGGCAAACCATTTCCGGGGAATCAAATGCGGTAGTAGTTCCTTTGAACCGCAAACGAGGAAGGCCAACAGTAAGACAGCTGTTGCCCACAATCCTTACGGCGCTATATCGGCGGACCGATGTATGACTGCATTACACAACGAAAAAAAAAAAAAACAAACCATCAAAATCATTACAAAACAAAAAGAGAAAATAAATACCAATGTTGGTCGGGCGATCCCAACCCGAAAGCCTCTCCTGATTGCATTCCTTTCAACACCGTTGGTAATATAGTAATGATGTGCCATTCCCCAACTGCGTGTGCATACACTAACGCGCCTATAACTAAAGACGAAAAAATTATCATCAGGCCGAGCTCGAATTAGAGAAATACAAAAATATCGCTAATATAACGACAACAAACCGTTTAACAATCTCTTCACAAACTGAACCACTAATAATAAAAGCGGCAACAGACCCACCACCACCCCACTTCCTTACTAAACTTATTTATAATCAGTTGGACGATGAGACGACCGGTAGTGCAGCAACATTCAGCGATAGTACTGTAGGCTATAGCTTACAAAGGGAGGCTACGAGCGATAAAATAATTGGAACTATAAGACAATACGTGCAAGGCGCAGCAACAGGTCTTGACGCTCTAGTGAAGGAATTCAAATCTGGACGTGTCACATTACGTCGTAATCGTCGCAAGACGCGTGCATTTCACGACAGGAAATGTTCCAAGTCTTACAGATAAGTCAAAAACAGAATCGCAATTCCAAAATCTGCATTAATATGAAATTGTAATTGACTGCCAATCGAATGTCATGCCGTATCATTGTTTTTTGTTGTAGAATAAGAACGTTTTATTTATCCCAGATATGCTATATTTCAACCCTACCAAATCCAAATAATTTTCGTTACCAAAAACACGTTTTCTTAGGTACATGGTGCTTTTGGAATTTCTCTTTCAAAACCGTTATACTATCCTACTCTTCAAAGTTCATTTGTTGTTTTGGAAAATCTTACCAAGTGGCGCTGTATAAGAATTATTTGTGCATGCCATAACAAATAATGCTAACTTCTGCAGAGCGGAACGGCAATTTTGTGTCATTTTTCGAACAACAGTGGTCGACCATTCGCGTGATACTAAACGTACAGGGCGGCAGAGTAAGCCAAGGTATATTCACGACCCACACTTTGGTGTGAGGAAGCCCATCATGAAAGTATGTTGGAGGCCCGGAAAGCGCTACAAGGGGGCTATTAATATCACAAGCATGTGCAAATACCCACGCCCAAAATGATAACTTTCTGAATTGGCGCAGCCATGGTACAGTATCGGTGATTTGTGAGCGGGCACACAGACGTGATGGTAGTGATAAATTGATGATGCGACCACGGTCACCAGCCATTGTATAGTATCGTAGCATTGATGCCCATGCAATACCCAAAAGGCCAATAACACGAAAAACATATGGCCGGCCAGAATGGTCCAATACAAATGAGCCCAATCTGCCGGTGGGTAGAGTGCCCAAAGCTGAGCCGGCAGTGAGTAGTCCAAAAAGCTTGTGCGTTCATTTTATCATGGGTTCTGGCTGGTCAGACTTGTCATTGCCGGAAAGTGTACTCCTTGGAATGCGCCATTCATGCTGCGTATTGTTGCAATAAATGCAACGCCATCGCCATCCACCTGAAAAAATAATAAAAGAAAAGAACATTTAATTAATAAAAACAAATAAAATATGAAAATGAAATTAAATATAAAATCTAACCTACGACATACTTACCGCATACGTTTTTTTTTCAATGGAAATGTCATATTTTTTTTCACGTCACGTACCGGTTTGCTATTCCACCACAGCAATCACTACACACAATGAAACGAGAAACGGCAGAGTTGCCACGTTACCTAGCGCGACCACCAAATGGTCCGTTTCTCGACGCCTCTGTCAATGTCCAAGCACTCCTTTTCTTTTCTATAGGACGACCACGCTGGTCCACACGACACCTTAAACCAGCACAACCCCCCCCCCCCCCCCCCCCCCCCATTCAGCTCCATTTGACACTGAAAAGAAAAAAAAAAGAAAAGAGAAACTAAAAAAAAAAAAAAAAGATTACAAAAAATCCGTTAGGAATTTGTTATACTTACATTTTACCAGCTTGAAAATCCTTTTCCAAATAACAATGTGGTGAAGGTAATTTATCCACCACAATCCTACATTAATGTATCCTGGAAAATTCCTGTTACGGGAAAACAACTGGATGGCAACCCGCAACATACCAACGGCAGCCTCATTAGTGCTGTCATATTAAGAAAGAAAAAAAAGCGGATACCGATAACTACACCAAAGCAGTACCGAAAACCGCAAAACATCAGAATCGGTACTGACGTGTTTTTGCCGAATATAGGCATCTACTGCAGTACCAAGCAGTCATACACAACAAAGGAACTCAAAAAAAAGGGGAAGACAAAACAAAAAAAACAACCTTTCCTTGCACACATTTCCTTCACATTTTTTTTTACAAAGAAATTTTTTTTTGTTGTTGTTTTTTTTTTACCCTTCCCGTTTTTTGGGCACGGTTTTCTGGCTGGGGGCAGGACTTGTTGTTTTTCAACAACTAACATCACAAACAGTCATTATAAGGGCTCGGTACAGAAACAATCCGAGTCCCGAAATTAAAGAATCCCGACAAGACCAAGTCCCGAAATTAGAAAAAAGTCAACTGTTTCTACCGGCCTAGTGTGCTACTGCCCCAGTGACCTAGTTTTTTTCAAAGGCAAGCAAATACATATATGTATATATATACTCGCACACCACATATTCACCATACCAGCTGTCAGCTAACCAATAAATACACGACAGGGCTGCATGCAATCTCATAATGATACGTGCAGATAGAACGCGTCGTGAAGAACGCATCGCCAATCTGCATGCAAGCACCGGCAGTTGGTACACTTTCCAATTTAATTACGATTTGCGCTGCTCGTCATGAGCTTTCGCACAAAATTAAATACATACCTTCGTCGGCCCCTACGCTTCGCTTTAAACTCGCTTTTATTCATCTATTTTAATATACGTTCTTGTAATAAAACACCGTCGCTTCACCCAACCAACCTCACGGCCACTCGCCCTGGCACATCCATAAAATGCCACAGTCGACCTGAGAGCGACACGACACGTTATACGCTGGAACGGAGACCTCGGCCTCTTCGTCCAGCCCAGAAAAACCTCAAAACCCTCGAGTCTGGAACGGAGACCTCTGCTTCTTCGTCCAAACAAAAAAAAAAACTGCAAATCTAGAATGGAGACCTCGGCCTCTCCATCCGGAACGACAAAAAAACCAAAGAATAACAAAAATGGTGCCACTCTGGAACGGAGACCTCGGCCTCTTCGTCCAGCCTTACTGGCCATCGACTATACACATATTACATTCTGAATTTCTATATTTATGTATAATTCAATGGCAAGAAATATTCACTTATACCTGTTCATAACCGCTAATTTTCTCATCTTAGCTCAGGTGGCCTGCTAAGCAGGTCGGAAGGGATTCCCGGCCAGTTTGCGTCGCAGACGAACTCCTCATTTAGATTAAGTTTAGTGTGTAAGTCTTATATTCATTTTTCTCGTTTCAGCGGAGGTCATTGGCGGAAAACGATGTTGCGTATCGCAAGGGGGGCCAGCATGTTTAGGCAGGATGCCTAACTTTTTCCGCATCTGTCTGCGATCCCCCCAATGCAACCCTGCGAATCGATACTCGATACTCGAATTAATTTGTAACCACCCACACCATCACCGCCACATGCATGTGCATGCATGTACATGTACGTGTACGTGTGTTTTTTGTCAGCACTCATGCATATGCATGTCGGGGTTGATGTGTGGGTGCCTTTCCATTCCAAAACGGAGGATTTTGCGGGTCAACGGTTGTAGCTTGCTATACAACCGGTCTCTTGGATTTCAACCGCCGTACCATACGCAACTGCCGCCAACGATCTCTGCCGTGTTTCTACATACAGTCAGGTAATATTGTCACCAAACTATTGTACTTCTATTTCAATAAAACACATATTATAACGAGAAATTCTCGCCTATTTGTCTATTCCTTTATTTCCACACGCCGCATTCCCCTTGAGATCGACCCCGGTGCGCCCATCGACTCAGGAGCAGACGTACCCCCGCCGAACAGTGTATATATATAGTATATATATATATTTTTTTTGCGATTTCGGCCCCATTTTAACAGCTAGAAGCTTCAAATTTCACCAAGTGCTTACGTATATAGCATATATTGTTGTCTGAAAAAATCATAGAGATAGGTGGTATATATATTATATACTTCATATAAACTGTCATTTTTGCCCCTTTTTTACGGCTAGAAGCTTCAAAATTCATCAAATTTAATCAAATAGTTACGTTTACGTCATATATTTTTGAATTACGTGATTCGAAGTCATAGTTTTTACATGCAGACCACAAAAAACCTGAAGCTTTGCATCCTCACACATAGTACCTACCTATTTTTTATTTTTTATTTACACACAAAAAACCTGAAACTTTGCATCCTCACACAAAGTACCTACCTGTTTTTTATTTTATATTTATCTTAAAAATCGTTTAGGTCTGAAGATCTGTTCACTATATATTTCTTATCTTATACATCCGATTATTCGGAGATTATGAACGGGATAAGATTATTGTTCAGCCCCATTCATGAAAGGTATGAAGTCCTTTCTTACTTTTTTATTTAATATTTATCTTAAAAATCGTTTAGATATGTTGAAATTTCACCAAATGCTTACATGTATAGGATATATTGTTGTCTGAAAAAATCATATAGACCGGTGGTATATATAGTATATATCTCATACAACCGATTGTTCAGATAAGAAACTTTGAGTAATTTCTTCCCCATTTTATCAGCTAGAAGCTTCAAATTTCACCAAATGCTTACGTGTATAGCATATATTGTTGTCTGAAAAAGTCATTGAGATCAGTGGTATATATAGTATATATCTCATACAATCGATTGTTCAGATAAGAAACTTTGCGCAGTTTCTGCCCCATTTTAACAGCTAGAAGCTTCAAATTTCACCAAATGCTTACGTATATAGCATATATTGTTGTCTGAAAAAATCACAGAGATCGGTGGTATATATATAACATACCCCATATAAACTGTAATTTTTGCCCCTTTTTTACGGCTAGAAGCTTCCAAATTCATCAAATTTCATTAAATAGTTACTATACGTCATATGTTGTTGAAATACGTGATTCGTAGTCATAGTTTTTACACGCAGATCACAAAAAATCTGAAACTTTGCAACCTCACACAAAGTACCTACCGATTTTTATACCTTTCATGAAAATGAAATGGTATATTAATTTCGTCACGAAACCCAAAATTGTAAGTCCATAAAGGAAAATAGATAGACCCACCATTAAGTATACCGAAATAATCAGGATGAAGTGCTGAGTTGATTTAGCCATGTCCGTCTGTCCGTCTGTCTGTTTGTATGCAAACTATTTCCTCAATTTTTGAGATATCTTGATAAAATTTGGTGAGCGGGTGTATTTGAGTGTCCGATTAGACATTTGTCGGAACCGGCCGGATCGGACCACTATAGCATTTATCCTCCATACAACCGATTTTTCAGAAAAAGAGAATTTTTGTCATATCTTACCCAATTTAACAGATTGAAGCTTCAAACATCATCATATAATTTCGTATATTGCACATATTGTTGCCTGAAAAATTGATGAGATCGGTCGTATATATAGTATATATCCCCCACAACCGATTTTTCAGATAAGAAACTTTTCGTAATTACTGCCATATTTTAAGAGCTAGAGGCTTCAAATTTCAACGAATGCCTACGTATATAGCATATATTGTTGTCTGAAAAAATCATAAAGATCGGTGGTATATATAGTATATATATGGTGGTATATATAGTATAAATATATAGTATATATATATATTTTCGCAACTTTAGCCCCATTTTAACAGCTAGAAGCTTCAAAAATCACTGAATGCTTACGTATATAGTATATATTGTTGTCTGAAAAAATCATAGAGATCGGTTGTATATATAGTATATCTCATACAAGCGATTGTTCAGATAAGAAACTTTTCGCAATTTCTACCCCATTTTAACAGCTATAAGCTTCAAATTTCACCGATTTCTTACGTATATAGTATATATTGTTGTGTCAAAAAATCATAGAAATCCGTGGTATATGTAATATATATATCATGATATATATAGTGTATATATATGGTATATATATATTTTTTTTGCGATTTCGGCCCCATTTTAACAGCTAGAAGCTTCAAATTTCACCAAATGCTTACGCGTATACCATATATTGATGTCTGAAAAAATCATAGAGATAGGTGGTATATATACTATATACTTCATATAAACTGTCATTTTTGCCCCTTTTTTACGGCTAGAAGCTTCAAAATTCATCAAATTTCATCAAATAGTTACGCTTACGTCATATATTTTTGAAATACGTGATTCGAAGTCATAGTTTTTACATGCAGCCCACAAAATACCTGAAGGCACCCTCACAAGTACCTACCTATTTTTATACCTTTCATGAAACGAAATGGTATATTAATATCGTCACGAAACCTTACATTGTAAGTCCTAAAGGAAAATAGATAGACCCACCATTAAGTACACCGAAATAATCTGGATGAAGAGCTGAGTTGATTTAGCCATAGCCCTCTGTCCGTCTGTCTGTTTGTATGCAAATTAGTCCCTCAATTTTTGAGATATCTTGATAAAATTTAGTGAGCGTGTGTACTTGGGTGTCCGACTAAACATTTGTCGGAACCGGCCGGATCGGACCTTATAGCATATATCCTTCATACAACCGATTTTTCAGAAAAAGAGGATTTTTGTCATATCTTACTCAATTTAACAGATTGAAGCTTCAAACTTCACCATATAATTTCGTATATTGCACATATTATTGCCTGAAAAATTGATGAGATCGATCGTATATATAGTATATATCCCCCACAACCGATTGTTCAGATAAGAAACTTTTCGTAATTACTACCCTATTTTAAGAGCTAGAGGCTTCAAATTTCAACGAATGCTTACGTATATAGCATATATGTTGTCTGAAAAAGTTATAAAGATGTTTGGTATATATAGTATATATATGGTGGTATATACAGTATATATATATAGTATATAATTTTCGCAATTTTAGCCCCATTTTAACAGCTAGAGGCTTCAAATTTCACTGAATGCTTACGTATATAGCATATATTATTGTCTGAAAAAATCATAGAGATCGGTTGTATATATTGTATATATCTCATACAACCGATTGTTCAGATTAGACACTTTTCGCAATTTCTACCCCATTTTAACAGCTATAAGGCTTCAAATTTCAACGATTTCTTACGTATATAGTATATATTGTTGTGGTCAAAAATCATATATATCGGTGGTATATATATTATATACTTCATATAAACTGTCATTTTTGCCCCTTTTTTACGGCTTGAAGCTTCAAAATTCATCAAATTTCATCAAATAGTTACACTTACGTCATATATTTTTGAAATACGTGATTCGTAGTCATAGTTTTTACATGCAGCCCACAAAAAAACGTGAAGCTTTGCATCCTCACACAAAGTACCTACCTATTTTTATACCTTTCATGAAAATGAAATGGTATATTAATTTCGTCACGAAACCCAAAATTGTAAGTCCTTAAAGGAAAATATATATACACCCACCATTAAGTATACCGAAATAATCAGGATGAAGAGCTGAGTTGATTTAGCCATGTCCGTCTGTCCGTCTGTCTGTTTGTATGCAAACTAGTCCCTCAATTTTTGAGATATCTTGATAAAATTTGGTAAGCGTGTGTATTTGCGTGTCCGATTGAACATTTGTCGGAACCGGCCGGATCGGACCTCTATAGCATATATCCTCCATACAACCGATTTTTCAGAAAAAGAGGATTTTTGTCATATCTTACTCAATTTAACAGATTGAAGCTTCAAACTTCACCATATAATTTCGTATATTGCACATATTATTGCCTGAAAAAATTTATGAGATCGTTTCATACCCCTGGGTGACTAGGGTTTCGAGATATAGGCCCAAACTGTGGACCTGGGTACCCCTAGAATGTGTGTATAGAATATGGACACCAAATGAAAGCTGTTGATGAGTGCTTTAGTAGTGGGTAATTTTCATACCCTTGGTTCACTAGGGTCTCGAGCTATATGCCAAAACGTAGACCCGGGCACCCCTAGAAAGTGTTTATATAATGTGGATATCAAATGGAAGCTGTTGATGAGTGCTTTATTAGAGGGTAATTTTCATACCCCTGGGTGACTAGGGTCTCGAAATATAGGCCAAAACGTGGACCCGGGTACCCATAGAATGTGTTTATAGAATATGGATATCAAATGAAAGCTGTTGGATGGGTGCTTTATTAGAGGGTAATTTTCATACCCCTGGGTGACTAGGGTCTCGAGATATAGGCCAAAACGTGGACCCGGGTACCCCTAGAATGTGTGTGTATTATGGATATCAAAAGAAAGCTGCTGATGAGTGCTATAGTACAGGATAATTTTCATACAACAAGGGTACCAATAGAATGTGTTTTTACAATATGGATATCAAATGAAAGCTGTTGACGAATGCTATAGTACAGGATAATTTTCATACAACTGGGAGGCTAGGGTCTCGAGATATAGCCCAAACGTGCACCCGGGCACCCTAGAATGTGTTTATACAATATGGATATCAAATGAAAGCTGTTGATGAGTGCTTTAGTACAGGGTAGTTATCATACCATTGGTGACTAGGGTCTCGAGATATAGGCCAAAACATGGACCCGGATACCCCTAGAAAGAGTGTGTTGTGGATATCAAATGAAAGCTGTTGCTGAGAGCTCTAAAGTTCATTGTTGTATTCGATTTAGTCGTATCAGCCTGGCAAAAACTGATAAATATGCATGCGAAGCCGAAATAAAGACAAGAATAACATACGTCCTATTCGATTGGCCTGAAATTTCGTATATAAATTTGCCTATATTAGTATTTACGATGCTTTTTTCCGGAAAGGATACCAGAAACGTACTGGGACTGGGATTAACACTAGGATTGAGACTGAGGCTCGGAGTGGGACTGGGACTGGGCCTGGAACAAATTCATACCGCTCCCAGGGATGGGCAATAAGGGATGAAGAAGAATGAGAAGAACTTGAGAGAAGAGAAAAGAGAGAAGGAGAAGGAGACTGAGAAAGTGATAGAATGAGACGAAGATGGAGGTAGATGAAGCAAAAAAGACGGAGGGAGGAGTGAATGAAAGGATTAGGAAAAAGTGAGGGGGGGGGAGGCCAGAGTTAGATGGAAACAACTCTTTAAAATGTATGCAGATAGGCCAAATTTAGGGCAGAACACGTCTGCGGGTCTGCTAGAATAGTGTATATATATATATATTTTTCAAAGCTTCAAATTTCACCAAATGATGCTTACGTGTATAGCATATATTGATGTCTGAAAAAATCATTGAGATTGTGGTATACATAGTATATATCTCATACAACCGATTGTTCAGATAAGAAACTTTGCGCAATTTCTGCCCCGTTTTAATAGCTGGAAGCTTCAAATTTCACCAAATGCTTACGTATATAGCATATATTGTTGTCTGCAAAAATCAATAGAGATCGGTGGTATATATATTAAATACTTTATATAAACTGTAATTTTTACCCCTTTTTACGGCTAGAAGCTTCAAAACTCATCAAATTTCATCAAATAGTTACGCTTACGTCATATATTTTTGAAAAACGTGATTCGCAGTCATAGTGTTTACATGCAGACCACAAAAAACGTGAAGTTTTGCATCCTCACACAAAGTACCTACCTATTTGTATACCTTTCATGAAATGGTATATTAATTTCGTCACGAAACCCAAAATTATAAGTCATTAAAGGAAAATAGATAGACCCTCCATTAAGTATATCGAAATAATCAGGATGAAGAGCTGAGTTGATTTAGCTATGTCCGTCTGTCTGTTTGTATGCAAACTAGTCCCTCAATTTTTGAGATATCTTGATAAAATTTGGTGAGCGGGAGTATTTGGGTGTCCGACTAGACATTTGGTGGAACCGGCCGGATCGGACCACTTTAGCATATATCCTCCATACAACCGATTTTTCAGGAAAAGAGGATTTTTGTCATATATTACTCAATTTAACAGATTGAAGCTTCGAACTTCACTATATAATTTCGTATATTGCACATATTGTTGCCTGAAAAAATTGATGATATCGGTCGTATATTCAGATATATCCCCCACAACCGATTGTTCAGATAAGAAAATTTTCTTAATTACTGCCCTATTTTAAGAGCTAGAGGCTTCAAATTTCAACGAATGCTTACGTATATAGCATATATTGTTGTCTGAAAAAATCATAAAGATCGGTGGTATATATAGTATATATATGGTGGTATATATAGTATATATATATAGTATATATATATATTTTCGCAATTTTAGCCCCACTTTAACAGCTAGAAGCTTCAAATTTCACTGAATGCTTACGTATATAGCATACATTGTTGTCTGAAAAAATCATAGAGATCGGTTGTATATATAGTATATATCTCATACAACCGATTGTTCAGATAAGAAACTTTTCGCAATTTCTACCCCATTTTAACAGCTATAAGCTTCAAATTTCACCGATTTCTTACGTATATAGTATATATTGTTGTGTCAGAAAATCATAGAGATCGGTGAAATATATAATATATATATGATGGTATATATAGTATATATATATTTTTTTTTGCGATTTCGGCCCATTTTAACAGCTAGAAGCTTCAAATTTCACCACATGCTTACGTGCATAGCCTATATTGATGTCTGAAAAAATTATTGAGATCGGTGGTATACATAGTATATGTATATCTCATACAACCGATTGTTCAGATATGAAACTTAGCGCAATTTCTGCCCCGTTTTATTAGCTAGAAGCTTCAAATGTCACCAAATGCTTACGTATCTAGCATATATCGTTGTCTGAAAAAATCATAGAGATCGGTGGTATATATATTATATACTTCATATAAACTGTCATTTTTGCCCATTTTTTACAGCTAGAAGCTTCAAAATTCATCCAATTTCATCATATATTTTTGAAATACGTGATTCGTAGTCATAGTTTTTACATGCAGACTACAAAAAACGTGAAGCTTTGTATCCTCACACAAAGTACCTACCTATTTTTATACCTTTCATGAAATTGAAATGGTATATTAATTTCGTCACGAAACCCAAAATTGTAAGTCCTTAAAGGAAAATAGATAGACCCACCATTAAGTATACCGAAATAATCAGGAAGAAGAGCTGAGTTGATTTAGCCATGTCCGTCTGTCCGTCTGTCCGTCTAGTATAGTATATATCCCCCACAAACCGATTGTTCAGATAAGAATCTTTTCGTAATTGCTGCCCTATTTTAAGAGCTAGAGGCTTCAAATTACAACGAAAGCTTACGTATATAGCAAATATTGTTGTCTGAAAAAATTCATAAATATCGGTGGTATACATAGTATATATATGGTGGCATATATATAATATATAGTATATATATATATTTTCGCAATTTTAGCCCCATTTTAACAGCTAGAAGCTTCAAATTTGACCAAGTGCTTACGTATATAGCATATATTGTTGTCTGAAAAAATATATATAGTATATATTGTTTTGTCAAAAAATCACAAAGATCGGTGATATATATAATATATATATGAGGTATATATAATATATATATATATAGTATATATATATTTTTTTTTGTGATTTCGGCCCCATTTTAACAGCTAGAAGCTTCAAATTTCACAAAATGCTTACGTGTATAGCATATATTGATGTCTGAAAAAATCATTGAGATCGGTGGTATTCATAGTATATATCTCATACAACCGATTGTTCAGATAAGAAACTTTGCGCAATTTCTGCCCCGTTTTAACAGATAGAAGCTTCAAATTTCACAAATGCTTACGTATATAGCATATATTGTTGTCTGAAAAAATCATAGAGATAGGTGGTATATATATTATATACTTTATATTGTGACGAATATCAGTGACACTAAGTGATACTTCCATCACTAATCTGATACTAAGTAAATAAAGCCACAACACAATGAAGCAAGCTGCTACACTTGTATGTACGTAAACAAATTAATCATTATGTCTGCACACATACATGCGGGGCAACAGAGAGAGATACTCACAAGCGCATGTCATCATCAGCCGCTCACATATACACACGCATCTAATTCTAATATATATTATAAATGGGAAAGTTTGGATGTTTGGATGTTTGTATGTTTGGATGTTTGGATGTTTGGATGTTTGTCCAGACGTTTGTCTTTGTGACTCAATAACGCAAAGACGGCTGGACCGATTTGGATGAAATTTTGCTTTTTGATTTTTGAAATATAGCCAATAGTCTAGAAGGATCTACTAGCTATATATTTTTCAAAAGGGGCGTGGTCCCCGCCCCCTAGGAACAGTTATAATTTAATTATTATATTTTTTCGTCTTTGCGACTGAATCACGCCAGAATGGCTAAACGGATTTTGATGAAATTTGGGACACAGACTATACTCTACTAGCGAAATTTTTTCCGAACATGGAAAGAGGGGTGCGGTCCCACGACCCCTTCGAGCAATTACTTTTTACTAATTTTTACACATTATAACTTTACGTATAGTGGCCTTCACCAATATCACAGAGGGGTCAAATAAGTCGAGGGGTTACAAAGTAAGCAATGACACCCTCTGCCACCCAACCCCCCCCCCCCCCCCTTTATCACCCCCTCTGGTGTAAAATCTATAAATTGTTATAAATCAATATAAATTTTCTCCTAAATCAATAGTTTTTGGTATCTGGAACATACAGATCGAGATCTAGACAATTTTGGAGGAACGATCAGTAGTCCTCTCCTTCTACTCCCGCCATCCGCCCTCCTTCAACTGTTTTTATTAGCACGCTTTTATTACCTTTACCTGTATGTTTCTATTTAACTTTTCATTCGCTCCAATGCGCCTGCTGCCTTATTAACATGGTTTTATAATTAGCTTCACCTTATTTGTAATCCCGTAAGGGTCATATCGAGACCCTTCCGGGATCATTTCTGGATAGTTTTCGGGATCGGTACGGGATCCCGCCCGGGTAATTTCGGGACGTTTTCGGGACTATTTCGGGATCATTTTGGGACCCTTCCGGGATCATTTCTGTATAGTTTTCGGGATCCGTCCGGGATCCCGTCGGGGTTATTTTGGGACATTTTCGGGACTCTTCCGGAATAATTTCGGGGCTATTTCGCGATCATTTGGGGACCCTTCCGGCATCATTTCTGGATGGTTTTCGGGATCCGTTCGGGATCCCGTCGGGGTACTTTCGGGATCATTTGCGTACCTTCGAGAGATAAATTCTTGATGGGTTCCGGGATCATTACGGGACTTTTTCGCGGTTATTTTGGGTCCCTTTAGACATCATTTCTGGATGGTCTTCGGGATTCGTCCGGCATCCCGTCGGGGTCATTTCGGGGCTATTTCGGGATCATTAGGGGTATCTTCCGACATCATTTCTGGATGGTTTTCGAGATCCGTCCGGGATCCCGTCGGGGTAATTTTGGGACTTTTTCTCGACTAATACGGGATCATTTGGGGACCCTTTCGGCATCATTTCTGGATGGTTTTCGGGATCTGTCAGCGATCCCCTCAGGGTCATTTCGGGACTATTTCGGCATAATTTGGGATACCTACCGGCATCATTTCTGGGGTTTTCGGTATCCGTCCGGGATCCCGTCGGGGTCATTTCGGGACTTTTGCGGGAGCATTTGTGGTCTCTTCCGGCATCATTTCTGGATGGTTTTCGGGATCCGTCCGGGATCCCGTCGACGTCATTTCGGGATTATTTCGGCATCATTTGGGGTACCTGCCGGCATCATTTCTAGATGGTTTTTGGGATCCGTCCGGGATCCCGTCAGGGTCATTTCGCAACTTTTTCTCGACTAATACAGGATCATTTGGGGAACCTTTCAGCATCATTTCTGGATGGCTTACGGGATCCGTCCGGGATCCCGTCGACGTCAATTCGAGACTATTAGGTGATCTTTGGGGACCTTTCCGGCATCATTTCTGGATGGTTTTCGGTATTCGTTCGGGATCCCATCGGGGTCATTTTGGGACTTTTCCGGGATGATTTGGAGTCCCTTTTGGCATCATTTATGGATGGCTTTCGGGATTCGTCTGGGATCACGTCGGGATCATTTCAGGACTTTTCCGATATCATTTGGGGTACCTTCCGGCATCATTTCCAGATGGTTTTCGGGATCCGTCTGGGATCCCGTCGTGGTCATTTCAGGGCTTTTTCGAGATCATTTGGAGACCCTTTCGCCATCATTTCTGGATGGTTTTCGGGATTCGTCCGGGATCTCGTCAGGGTAGTTTCGGGACTATTTGGGGATCATTTGGGAACCTTTAGGGCATCATTTCTGGATAGTTTCCGGGATCCCTCGGGGATCCCTTCAGGGTCATTTCGGGATCATTTGGGGTCCCTTCCGGCATCATTTCTGCATGGTTTTCGGGATCCGTCTGGGATCCCGTCGGGGTCATTTCAGCGCTTTTTCGGGATCATTTGGAGACCCTTTCGCCATCATTTCCAGATGGTTTTCGGGATCCGTCCGGGATTCCGTCAGCGTCATATCTGGACTATTAGGGGATAATTTGGGGACCTTTCCGGCATCATTTCTGGATAGGGATCCGTTCGGCATCCCGACGGGGTCATTTCGGGCTCATTTGGGTACCTACCGGCATCATTTCTGGTTGGTTTTCGGGATGCGTCTGGGATTCCGTCGGGGTGATTTCGGGACTATTTCGGGATCGTTTGGGTACCTACCGGCATCATTTCTGGATGGTTTTCGTGATCCGTCCGCGATCCCGTCAGGGTAATTTCTGGTCTTTTCCGAGACTATTTCAGGATCATTTTGGGACCCTTCCAAGATCATTCCTGGATGGATTTCGGCATATGTCCGTGATCCCGTTAGGATCATTTAGGGATCCGTTCGAGATCCCGTCAAGGTCATTTCGGGACTTCTTTTGGACTATTTCGGGATAATTTTTGGATGGTTTTCGGGAACCGTCCGGGATCCCGTCGGAGTCCTTTAGGGGATTTTTCAGGGCTAATACGGGATCATTAGGGGACCCTTCCGGCATCACTTCTGGATGGATTTCGGGATCTGTACGGGAACCCAGCAGGGTAATTTCGTGGTCATTTCATGACTTTTTCTGTATAATTTCGGGATCATTTGGTGACCCTTTCGGCATCAATTGTTGATGGTTTGCCGGATTCATCAGGGTAATTTCAGTACCATTTTGGGATCATTTGGGGACCCTTCCGAGATCATTTCTGGATCCGTCCGGGATGCCGTAGGAGTCATTTCGGGATTTTTTTGTTACTTTTTCGGGATTATTATGGGACCCTTCCGGGATCATTTCTGGATCCGTGCGGAAGCCCATCGGGGTCATTTCCGGACTATTTCGCGAATAATACGGGATCATTTGGGGACCCTTTCGCCATCATTTCTGGAAGGTTTTCGGGATCCATCCGGGATCTCGTCATGGTCGTTTCGGGACTATATGGGGATCATTTGGGAACCTTTCGGGCATCATTCCTGGATAGTTTCCGGGATGTCTCGGGGATCCCTTCAGGGTAATTTCGGGACTATTTCGGGATCATTTTGGGGTACCCACCGGCATCATTTCTGGATGGTTTTCGATATTCGTCCGCGATCCCGTCGGGGTCATTTCAGGACTTTTTCGGAATCCGCCCGTGATACCGACGGGGTCATTTCGGGCCTATTTCGGGATCATTTGGGGTGCCTAGATGGATGGTTTTCGGGATTCGTCCGGGATCCCGTCTGGATCATTTCAGGACTTTTTCGGGATCATTTGGGGTATCTTCCGGCAACATTTCTAGATGGTTTTCGGGATCCGTCCGGGATCCCGTCGGGGTCATTTCGGAACTTTTTCGCGACTAATGCGGGATCATTTGGGGACCCTTTCGCCATCATTTCCGAATGGTTTTCGGGATTCGTCCAGGATACCGTCAGGGTAATTTCGGGACTGTTTGGGGATAACTTGGGAAAATTTATGGCATCATTTCTGGATAGTTTCCGGGATCCGTCGGGGATCCCGTCAGGGTCATTTCGGGACTATAAGGGGATCATTTCATCTTTCATCTTTATTTAAGGGGATCATTTCACCTTTCCGGCATCATTTCAGTATACTTTTCGTGATCCGTCCGGGATCCCGACGGGGTCATTTCGGGCCTATTTCGGTATCATTTTGGGGTACCTACCGGCATCATTCCTGGATGATCCGGGATCCATCCGGGATCCCTTCGGGGTAATTTCGGGAATTTTTCGGGATCATTTGGCGTCCCTTCCGTCATCATTTCTGGATCATTTTCGGGATCCGTCCGGGATCACTACTTTTTAGGGATCATTTGGGGTCCCTTCCGGCATCATTTCTGGATGGTTTTCGGGATCCGTCCGGAATCCGGTCGGTGTCATTTCGGGACTTTTTCGCAACTTTCTCAACTTTTTCTCCCTTTCGGCATAACTTCAGGATGGTTTCCGGGATCCGTCCGGGATCCTGTCAGGGTCAATTCGGTACTATTAGGGGATCATTTGAGGACCTTTCCGGTATCATATCTGGATGGTTTTCGTTATCCGCACTGGATCCGTCGGGGTCATTTCGGGACTTTTACGGGATCATTTGGGGTCCCTTCCGGCATCTTTTTCGGTACTGTTCCGGGATAATTTGGGGATCCTTCCGGGATAATTTCTGGATTGTTTTCGGGATCCCGTCAGGGTAATTTCGGGACTTTTTCAGGCCTATTTCGCTGTCAATTTGAACCCTTCAGAGAGCAATTCCGGATGGCTTTCTGAATCCGTCCGGGATTCCGTTGTTGCATTTTGGGGACTTTTTCGGGATCACTTTGGGACTCTGCCGGGATCATTTCTGGATGGTTTTCGGGATCCGTCCGGGATCCCGTCGGGTTACTTTCGGGGCTTTTTCGGGACAATTTCGGGATCATTTCTGTATAGTTTTCGGGATCCGTCCGGAATCCCGTCGGGTTTATTTTTTTACTTTTTCGGGAAAATGTCAGGGTCATTTCTAGACTGTTCCGGGATCATTTGGGGATCCTTCCGGGATAATTTCTGGATGGTTTTCGGGATCCCGTCGGGGTAATTTCGGGACTTTTTCACTACTATTTCGGGGTCAGTTGCCGTTAAATATCATTTCTGGGTGGTTTTCGGGATCCGTCCGGGATCCCGCCAGGGTCATTGTGGGACTGATTAGTTTTCGGGATTTGTCCGGGATCCAGTCGGCATCATTTCGTGACCATTTTGGTGTCATTTAGCGACCCTTCTGGGATCATTTTAGGTCTCTTCGAAACCGGTAATTCAGCACACATGGCCGTGGATTTACTGCAAATTATTCGTAATAAAAATTCGGTATGTTTTATCTTTAATATCTAACACAGCTTTTTCGTTCTATTTTTAAATTAATCCTGTAACGAACTGTTACAACTATAATTACAATTTTTGTAATATTTTAACCAACTAAATACCCGAAAAACAACACTACTTTCATTTAAAAAATTCTTTTTGGTTTTAGCTAATTGTAGTTTCACTCCTTTGTTCTATGAGTAGTAATTGTTTCACCCCTGTCATATCAATTAATTTAACTTAAAAACAAAATGTATTTTTTTTTAATTCGAAAAAAGTGTATTGCACTATTCACGTAAGCGTGCCTGTCAGCTCATTTAGTTCTTTTTTTTAATGTATTTAAAAATAAAATACATTGACAGAAACAATTTTTAAATAGACAACTTGATAAGCAGGCTAACGTGAATAGCACATATATTTTATTTTCTCCTTGCGGACGGGGCCGCGGGGAAAGGCTAGTATGGATATAAATTGCGAATATACGTGTATATAGCTCATAAACAAGCATCAGGTTCACGAAATTACTAGACCTTACGAGAAATGGGTGAACGAGGAAACCGAAGAGTATAAAAGCGACACAGGCTGAGGCATGAATAATCAGTTTCAATTAAGCTATCAATCAGTTGGTTATTCAGCGAGCTATTTGTTGCAAAGTATAAGTGTTATTGTGGAGTACTTTAATAAAGGTCATTTTTCCATTATTCAATATTGGAGTTATTTATTCAACAGTTTAGCGATACGAACGTTGGCAGAAGGTTGCAAATAAGGGGAATTGCAGTAAATTCGTTAAAATTGGTGTCAGAAGAGTATTTGTTGAATAAATTCCAGAGTTGCAGAGCACAACAAGGACATGGCGAAGTTAAGTGAATTAAGGATCCAGCAACTGAAAAAGGAGTTGGAAGCCCGTGGATTGAATACAACCGGCAATAAAATCGAACTTCAGGCAAGACTACGACAGGCAATGGAATTAGAAGGAATTGTCGTGGAAGAGTATGACTTTCATCTTGATGGCGAGGAAACAACAAAAATGGAAGAGACAGTTACGCAGACAGTTACGAGCACAGACTTGAACATGATTTTGGCTGTAATATCTGCTCAAACATCGACAGTGGCGTCTCAACTGGAATCGCAAAAGACAGATATAACATCTCAACTGGCATCCCAACTGGAATCCCAAGAGACACGAATTACATCAAAGATGAAAACACAACTGAAAGAACAAGAGGCACGCATAACAGTACTCGAAGCGCAGGAGGCGCGTATATCACCAAAATTCGAAGCGCGTATGGACGAGAAAATAACGCAGTTTGAGGAAAAAATCGAAGCCGAGGTGGATGCTTTGAGAGGTCGTATACAGGAGTTGCAATTGCACCGCCCAGCTGTTTCAGCAAGCAATCCAATGGTAAAAACACCATCCTTTGACGGTTCTGTTCCTTTCCAGGTCTTTAAGCTTCAGTTTGAGAAGAGCGCAGCAGTGAACAACTGGAGTGCTGAAGATAAAGTTGATGCACTATTCGTAGCATTTAAAGGACCAGCTGCCGAAATCTTACAGACTATTCCAGAGTACGAACGGAACAGTTATGACGCATTGATGGCTGCTGTAGAACGGCGATACAGAAGCGAACACAGGAAGCAGATACACCAAATAGAGTTGCAAAACCGCTACCAAAAAGCTAATGAGACTTTGCAGGAGTTTGCGTCAGATATCGAAAGGCTTGCACATTTGGCGAATGCCGACGCACCCGTGGAATACACCGAAAGGGTTAAAATTCAGAGCTTTATAAATGGCATACGGGACGTCGAAACGAAGCGAGACACATACGCATACCCAAAGCCAACAATTGCAGAAACGGTATCCCATGCGCTGACTCAGGAAACAGCGTCACTTTTGAGTAAGCCCACATACAAAGCTCATCGCGTGGAAGTGGAAAGGCCAGACTGGGTAGACACAATTTTGGAAGCATTAAAAGGAACGCAGCAGAAAAACGATAGTGCCGTCAAATGGTTTAAATGTGGAAAGCCAGGGCACATTGCACGTTATTGCAGTACCAATCCTAACAGTTCCAGCAATGTGGGTGGCCTTAAACGCAGAGCTGAAGGAGAGGAACAAATCTCAAAATCCACTCAATCGTTAAGCTAAATCGAGTCAGCCGCAAGGGGCGACAGCTGGCTCCCGAAATTGAATGCCCCATAATCTCTATCTCGCAGATTGGAAGAAGATCGAGCAATCTTACTGTCGGAGGACATGTGGATGGAAAGGAACGTTTACTGACTGTAGATACAGGTGCATCTCATTCCATCATTCGAGTGGATTTAGTCAACAAAAAGATAAGACCATTGCTTGGAGCAAGATTACGTACAGCTACGGGAGAGGACACCCATGCAATTGGAGAAGTAGAATGTGAAGTAGCAATTGGGAACGTCACGGTACTACACAATTTTATAGTGGGAGATATTGTTGATGAAATCATAATTGGAGTGGACTTCATAATCGACCAAGGCATTAAGATCGATATGCAAAGCAAGACGATGCGATATAAGAACATGGATGTGCCACTTAATTTCGGCTACGAGAGGGGCTACAGCAGTAAACGAGTGCTGGTGGAAGAGAGTCAGCAAATACCACCAAAATCCGAAGCAGTCATCTGGGCAAAGGTTGATGGAGATTGTTGGACAAACAATTGTGGGTTGTCGAACCAGCAAACAAATCAGCACTGAAAATACTTTTAGGAAAAACCCTGGCTATGACAAAACAAGATGGACATATTCTGGTTAGAGTACTCAATGAGTTCAAGTCACCATTTAATTTGACCAAAGGAGCTATTTTGGGTAGATGCATAGAGGCTGAAGTAGTTATTAACTGTGAACAGCTCCAGGAACATGTTTCATCTAGTAATACTGATCTTTTGAATGACATCACGGCATGGACGCAGGGGCTAGAGGAAGCCTATCAGAATATGGCAAAACAACTGCTCCTAAAGTACGCGAACATATTTGACCAGGATGGTTCCAAACCAGGCCGCGCCAATGTTGTGAAACATCAAATTGACACCGGAGACGAGGCCGACACGTCAAGCTCCTCGTAGTGTTCCACGGGCGAAACGGGAAGTTGTGAGTCAAATCGTACAAGAAATGAGCGACAGCGGCGTCAGCGAACCATCATCTAGTCCATGAAGCTCACCGGTAGTACTTGTAAAGAAGAAGGATGGAAAAATGAGGTTTTGCGTGGACTACCGGAAGTTGAATGACGTTACGAAAAAGGATAGCTACCCATTGCCAAGAATTGACGACACTCTGGACTCGCTATCTGGTACGAAATGGTTTTCCACACTGGACTTGAAAAGCAGCTACTGGCAAGTTGAGGTGAAGGAGGAAGATAAAGAGAAAACCGCCTTCAGTGTCGGTGATGGTCTTTGGCAATTTACAGTAATGCCTTTTGGACTTTGTAATGCACCAGCTACTTTTGAGAGACTCATGGACCAGGTACTGAAAGGTCTACATTGGAAAACATGCTTGGTATACCTGGACGCCATCATCGTGTTGGGCAAGAACCTTGAGGAACATCTCAATAGCTTGGAGGAAGTTTTCCAGAGAATAGCTGGCGCTGGTTTGAAGTTAAGTCCAAAAAAGTGTGCGCTGTTTAAAAAGGAAGTAAATTATTTGGGTCACAAGGTAACGACAGAGGGCATCTGCACTGCAAACGAAAAGATAGAGGCTGTAAAGGATTGGCCAAGACCACAGAACCTACATGAATTGAGAAGTCTCCTTGGGCTGTGCACATATTACCGCCGATTTGTACCAAATTTTTCCAGCGTAGCCCTTAGCCTCCATGAGCTAACAAGAAAAAATAAAGCTTTTGAATGGAAAAAGGAGTAAGAGGTGGCTTTCCAAACATTGAAGGAGCGTTTGTGCACTGCCCCAATGTTGGCATATCCGATTCCAGGAGCAACATTTATTCTAGATACAGATGCGAGTGGATATGCTATAGGAGGCGTTTTGTCACAACTGGTTGATGGACAGGAGAAGGTAGCTGCATATTACAGCCGTTCAATTGGAAAACCAGAGGGGAACTATTGCGTTACACGGAGAGAGTTGTTGGCATTGGTAGAGTGCATTAAACATTTTCATAAATACCTCTACGGCCAGCGATTCCGTGTCAGGACAGATCACGCAGCGTTAAAATGGCTTCTGCGGTTCCGTAATCCGGGAGGACAATTGACACGGTGGATCGAGCGACTACAAAGCTACGACTTTTCCATTGAGCATCGGAAAGGTAGTACCCATAGAAATGCCGACGCAATGTCACGAAGACCATGTAGTTTGGAATGCAAGCACTGTTCAAGGGCCGAAGCTAAAGAAGACATTATAGATGTCGGGCTAATGACTATAATGTGTACGGATGAATGGGTCAAGGAACAACTAAGAATGTGTCAGCTAGAAGATACAGATCTGTCACATGTTATGCAAGGGCTCGAACGAAACGAAAGACCAAGCAGAAATGACCTTCGACTGCCAGCTGATTTGAAGTATGGGATAGGTGCCGATGCGGAGAGGAATGTCAAGAAATCTACTGGTGTCTTGGAAAAAGAGCTGAGAGAGGTACACGTTCTTGTAAGGCAACGAGCAATGATTATGAGTGACAAGATGAAAGCAAGGTACGAAAAAGCAATTAATTCGGAAGGGTTTCAGGAAGGAGATTGGTGCTGCTATACAACCCACAACGAAAAAAAGGTTTGTCCCCGAAATTGCAGTGTAACCGGGAAGGCCCACACAAAGTTGTAAAGTGGATCAACAATGTAGTGTACCGCATACAAACCATTGGCAAACCACGAACCAAAATGAAAGTGGTTCATTTGGAGAAGCTAGCAGCGGTTAGATCGAGAGATTATTCTGATCGGGACGATCAGACTTAGGTGGAGGGCAGTGTGACGAATATCAGTGACACTAAGTGATACTTCCATCACTAACCTGATACTAAGTAAATAAAGCCACAACACAATGAAGCAAGCTGCTACACTTGTATGTACGTAAACAAATTAATCATTATGTCTGCACACATACATGCGGGGCAACAGAGAGAGATACTCACAAGCGCATGTCATCATCAGCCGCTCACATATACACACGCATATCGATACAAATTGCAAATATGCGTGTATATAGCTCATAAACAAACATCAGGTTCACGAAATTACTAGATCTTACAAGAAATGGGTGAATGAGGAAACCGAAGAGTATAAAAGCGGCACAGGCTGAGGCATGAATAATCAGTTTCATTTAATCTATCAATCAGTTGTTTATTAAGCAAGCTATTCGATGCAAAGTATAAGTGTTATTGTGGAGTACTTTAATAAAGGTAATTTTTCCATTATTCAATATTGGAGTTATTTATTAAACAGTTTAGCGATACGAGCGTTGGCAGAAGATTGCAAATAAGGGGAATTGCAGTAAATTCAAATTCGTTACAATATAAACTGTCACTTTTGCCCCTCTTTTACGGCTAGAAGCTGCAAAATTCATCAAATTTCATCAAATAGTTACGTTTCCGTCACAAATTTTTGAAATACGTGATTCGAAGTCATGGTTTTTACATGCAGACCACAAAAAACCTGAAGCTTTGCATCCTCACACAAAGTAGCTACCAATGTTTTATTTTATATTTATCTTAAAAATCGTTTAGATATGTTCAAATTTCACCAAATGCTTACGTGTATAGCATATATTGGTGTCTGAAAAAATCATAGAGACCGGTGGTATATATAGTATATATCTCATACAACCGATTGTTGAGATAAGAAACTTTGCGCAATTTTTTTCCCCATTTTAACAGCTATAAGCTTCAAATTTCACCAAATGCTTACGTGTATAGCATATATTGTTGTCTGAAAAAATCATTGAGATCGGTGTTATATATATATTATATATCTCATACAACCGATTGTTCAGATAAGAAACTTTGCGCAATTTCTGCCCCATTTTAACGGCTAGAAGCTTTAAATTTCACCAAATACTTACGTATATAGCATATATTGTTGTCTGAAAAAATCATAGAGATCGGTGGTATATATATTATATACCCCATATAAACTGTAATTTTTGCCCCTTTTTTACGCCTAGAAGCTTCAAAATTCATCAAATTATATCAAATAGTTACGTTTACGTCATATATTGTTGAAATACGTGATTCGTAGTCATAGTTTTTACACGCAGACCACAAAAAACCTGAAAATTTGCATCCTCACACAAAGTACCTACCTGTTTTTATACCTTTCATGAAAATGAAAGGGTATATTAATTTCGTCATATCCGTTTGTCCGTCTGTCCGTCTGTCTGTTTGTATGCAAACTAGTCCCTCAATTTTTGAGATATCGTGATTGATATTATAGAAAAATTGTAAGTTTACAAACGGCGATGGTTACTAGGATATGTTTCTGAATTTCACTTCTTCGTCTGCTAGCTTTTCGGGAGCTGAGCGTTGAACTCGAATCTCCAACATTCATATCAGTGCAAGCCTTTAGCTGCTAAGCCATATGAATATCCCGTTGTTCGCTGTACAATTGGTCTCTAAGAGTTGCCTTTTTATTTTATATTCCTTCTAAGATATCTTGATAAAATTTGGTGAGCGGGTGTATTTGGGTGTCCGATTAGACATTTGTCGGAACCGGCCGGATCAGACCACTATAGCATATATCCTCCATACAACCGATTTTTCAGAAAAAGAGGATTTTTACCATATCTTACTCAATTTAACAGATTGAAGCTGCAAACTTCACCATATAATTTCGTATATTGCACATATTGTTGCCTGAAAAAATTGGTATATATGGTATATATAATATATATATACTATATATATATATTTTCGCAATCTTAGCCCCATTTTAACAGCCAGAAGCTTCAAATTTCACAGAGTGCTTACGTATATTGTCTGAAAAAATCATAGAGATCGGTTGTATATATAGTATATATCTCATACAACCGATTGTTCAGATAAGAAACTTTTCGCAATTTCTACCCCATTTTAACAGCTATAAGCTTCAAGTTTCACCGATTTCTTACGTATATAGTATATATTGTTGTGTCAAAAAATCATAGAGATCGGTGATATATATAATATATATATGATGGTATATATAATATATATATAGTATATATATATATATTTCTTTGCGATTTCGGCCCCATTTTAACAGCTAGAAGCTTCAAATTTCACCAAATGCTTACGTGTATAGCATATATTGATGTCTGAAAAAATCATAGAGGTAGGTGGTATATATATTATATACTTCATATAAACTGTCATTTTTGCCACTTTTTTACGGCCAGAAGCTTCAAAATTCATCAGATTTCATCAAATAGTTACGTTTACGTCATATATTTTTGAAATACGTCATTCGTAGTCATAGTTTTTACATGCAGACCACAAAAAACGTGGAGCTTTGCATCCTCACACAAAGTACCTACCTATTTTTATACCTTTCATGAAAATGAAATGGTATATTAATTTCGTCACGAAACCCAAAATTGTAAGTCCATAAAGGAAAATAGATAGACCCACCATTAAGTATACCGAAATAATCAGGATGAAGAACTGAGTTGATTTAGCCATGTCCGTCTGTCCGTCTGTCTGTTTGTATGCAAACTATTCCCTCAATTTTTGAGATATCTTGATAAAATTGGGTGAGCGGGTGTATTTGGGTGACCGATTAGACATTTGTCGGAACCGGCCGGATCGGACCACTATAGCATATATCCTCCATACAACCGATTTTTCAGAAAAAGGGGATTTTTCTCATATCTTACTCAATTTAACAGGTTGAAGCTTCAAACTGCACCATATAATTTCGTATATTGCACATATTGTTGCCTGAAAAAATTGATGAGATCGGTCGTATATATAGTATATATCCCCCACAACCGATTGTTCAGATAAGAAACTTTTCGTAATTACTGCCCTATTTTAAGAGCTAGAGGCTTCAAATTTCAACGAATGCTTACGTGTATAGCATGTATTGATATCTGAAAAAATCATTGAGATCGGTGGTATACATAGTATATATCTCATACAACCGATTGTTCAGATAAGAAACTTTGCGCAATTTCTGCCCCGTTTTAACAGCTAGAAGCTTCAAATTTCACCAAATGCTTACGTATATAGCATATATTGTTGCAAGAAGAAACTGATAGTTGTTCCCAGAAAGAGGATTCCAGACGTGCTCAGCGAGCTGCATAATGGTCCAAGCGGAGGTCATCTTGGAATCACAAATGCGCTTGAGAAAATTAAGCAGAGATTCTATTGGGTTGGTTGCCGTCAGTCGGTCCCCGAGTGGATTACCAACTGCGAGGTATGCAACAGAGCGAAAGGCCCCAAAACACGAAGTCATGGCCAGATGAAGTCAGGTGCATCATTTGAAAGGATCGCTATGGATGTCGCAGGTCCATTTCCTACTAACAACCGCGGAAACAAATACGTACTGGTGGTTAGGGATTATTTCAGTAAATGGCCAGAGGTATACCCAATCCCAAACCAAGAAGCACAAACAGTAGCAGAAGTGGTTAAAACCGAATGGGTTGCAAGGTATGGTGTACCAATAGAGTTACATTCTGACCAAGGCAGGAATTTTGAATCAGCTGTGTTCCAAGAAATGTGTAAATCATTGGGCATTCGAAAAACACGGACAACTGCATTGCATCCTCAGTCCGATGGTATGGTGGAACGTTTCAATAGAACCTTGGAGGAGCATTTAAGGAAAGTAGTAGACAAGTACCATAAGGAGTGGGATACCCGCAGACTATTATTCTAGATGGCTTACCGATCAGCAGTGCATGAGACAACGGGCCTAACCCCTGCAAAAGTAATTTTGGCAATGACCTTCGACTGCCAGCTGATTTGAAGTATGGGATAGGTGCCGATGCGGAAAGGAATGTCAAAAAATCTACTGGTGTCTTGGAAGAAGAGCTGAGAGAGGTACACGTTCTTGTAAGGCAACGAGCAATGATTATGAGTGACAAGATGAAAGCAAGGTACGAAAAAGCAATTAATTCGGAAGGGTTTCAGGAAGGAGATTTGGTGCTGCTATACAACCCACAACGAAAAAAAGGTTGGTCCCCGAAATTGCAGTGTAACCGGGAAGGCCCATACAAAGTTGTAAAATGGATCAACAATGTAGTGTACCGCATACAAACCATTGGCAAACTACGAACCAAAATGAAAGTGGTTCATTTGGAGAAGCTAGTAGCGGTTAGATCGAGAGATTATTCTGATCGGGACGATCAGATTTAGGTGGAGGGCAGTGTGACGAATATCAGTGACACTAAGTGATACTTCCATCACTAATCTGATACTAAGTAAATAAAGCAACAACACAATGAAGCAAGCTGCTACACTTGTATGTACGTAAACAAATTAATCATTATGTCTGCACACATACATGCGGGGCAACAGAGAGAGATACTCACAAGCGCATGTCATCATCAGCCGCTCACATATACACACGCATATGGATACAAATTGCAAATATACGTGTATATAGCTCATAAACAAACATCAGGTTCACGAAATTACTAGATCTTACGAGAAATGGGTGAATGAGGAAACCGAAGAGTATAAAAGCGGCACAGGCTGAGGCATGAATAATCAGTTTCATTTAAGCTATCAATCAGTTGTTTATTAAGCAAGCTATTCGATGCAAAGTATAAGTGTTATTGTGGAGTACTTTAATAAAGGTCATTTTTCCATTATTCAATATTGGAGTTATTTATTAAACAGTTTAGCGATACGAGCGTTGGCAGAAAATTGCAAATAAGGGGAATTGCAGTAAATTCAAATTCGTTACAATAGAAACTGTCACTTTTGCCCCTTTTTTACGGCTAGAAGCTGCAAAATTCATCAAATTTCATCAAATAGTTACGTTTACGTCACAAATTTTTGAAATACGTGATTCGAAGTCATAGTTTTTACATGCAGACCACAAAAAACCTGAAGCTTTGCATCCTCACACAAAGTAGCTACCAATTTTTTATTTTATATTTATCTTAAAAATCGTTTAGATATGTTCAAATTTCACCAAATGCTCACGTGTATAGCATATATTTTTGTCTGAAAAAATCATAGAGACCGGTGGTATATATAGTATATATCTCATACAACCGATTGTTCAGATAAGAAACTTGGCGCAATTTCACCAAATGCTTACGTGTATAGCATATATTGTTGTCTGAAAAAATCATGGAGATCGGTGGTATATATAGTATATATCTCATACAACCGATTGTTCAGATAAGAAATTTTGCGCAATGTCTGCCCCATTTTAACAGCTAGAAGCTTCAAATTTCAAATGCTTACGTATATAGCATATATTGCTGTCTGAAAAAATCATAGAGATCGGTGGTATATATATTATATACCCCATATAAAATGTGATTTTTGCCTCTTTTTTACGGCCAGAAGCTTCAAAATTCGTCAAATTTCATCAAATAGTTACCTACCTATTTTTTATTTTATATTTATCTTAAAAATCGTTTAGATATGTTCAAATTTCACCAAATGCTTACGTGTATAGCATATATTGGTGTCTGAAAAAATCATAGAGACCGGTGGTATATATAGTATATATCTCATACAACCGATTGTTGAGATAAGAAACTTTGCGCAATTTTTTCCCCATTTTAACAGCTATAAGCTTCAAATTTCACCAAATGCTTACGTGTATAGCATATATTGTTGTCTGAAAAAATCATTGAGATCGGTGTTATATATATATTATATATCTCATACAACCGATTGTTCAGATAAGAAACTTTGCGCAATTTCTGCCCCATTTTAACGGCTAGAAGCTTTAAATTTCACCAAATACTTACGTATATAGCATATATTGTTGTCTGAAAAAATGATAGAGATCGGTGGTATATATATTATATACCCCATATAAACTGTAATTTTTGCCCCTTTTTTACGCCTAGAAGCTTCAAAATTCATCAAATTATATCAAATAGTTACGTTTACGTCATATATTGTTGAAATACGTGATTCGTAGTCATAGTTTTTACACGCAGACCACAAAAAACCTGAAAATTTGCATCCTCACACAAAGTACCTACCTGTTTTTATACCTTTCATGAAAATGAAAGGGTATATTAAGTTCGTCATATCCGTTTGTCCGTCTGTCCGTCTGTCTGTTTGTATGCAAACTAGTCCCTCAATTTTTAAGATATCGTGATTTATATTAGAGAAAAATTTAAAGTTTACAAACGGCGATGGTTGCTAGGACATGTTTCTGAATTTCACTTCTTCGTCTGCTAGCTTTTCGGGAGCTGAGCGTTGAACTCGAATCTCCAACATTCATATCAGTGCAAGCCTTTAGCTGCTAAGCCATATGAATATCCCGTTGTTCGCTGTACGATTGGTCTCTAAGAGTTGCCTTTTTATTTTATATTCCTTTTGAGATATCTTGATAAAATTTGGTGAGCGGGTGTATTTGGGTGTCCGATTAGACATTTGTCGGAACCGGCCGGATCAGACCACTATAGCATATATCCTCCATACAACCGATTTTTCAGAAAAAGAGGATATTTGTCATATCTTACTCAATTTAACAGATTGAAGCTTCAAACTTCACCATATAATTTCGTATATTGCACATATTGTTGCCTGAAAAAATTGGTATATATGGTATATATAATATATATATACTATATATATATATTTTCGCAATCTTAGCCCCATTCTAACAGCCAGAAGCTTCAAATTTCACAGAATGCTTACGTATATTGTCTGAAAAAATCATAGAGATCGGTTGTATATATAGTATATATCTCATACAACCGATTGTTCAGATAAGAAACTTTTCGCAATTTCTACCCCATTTTAACAGCTATAAGCTTCAAATTTCACCGATTTCTTACGTATATAGTATATATTGTTGTGTCAAAAAATCATAGAGATCGGTGATATATATAATATATATATGATGGTATATATATTATATATATAGTATATATATATATTTCTTTGCGATTTCGGTCCCATTTTAACAGCTAGAAGCTTCAAATTTCACCAAATGCTTACGTGTATAGCATATATTGATGTCTGAAAAAATCATAGAGGTAGGTAGTATATATATTATATACTTCATATAAACTGTCATTTTTGCCACTTTTTTACGGCTAGAAGCTTCAAAATTCATCAGATTTCATCAAATGGTTACGTTTACGTCATATATTTTTGAAATACGTCATTCGTAGTCATAGTTTTTACATGCAGACCACAAAAAACGTGGAGCTTTGCATCCTCACACAAAGTACCTACCTATTTTTATACCTTTCATGAAAATGAAATGGTATATTAATTTCGTCATGAAACCCAAAATTGTAAGTCCATAAAGGAAAATAGAGAGACCCACCATTAAGTATACCGAAATAATCAGGATGAAGAACTGAGTTGATTTAGCCATGTCCGTCTGTCCGTCTGTCTGTTTGTATGCAAACTATTCCCTCAATTTTTGAGATATCTTGATAAAATTGGGTGAGCGGGTGTATTTGGGTGACCGATTAGACATTTGTCGGAACCGGCCGGATCGGACCACTATAGCATATATCCTCCATACAACCGATTTTTCAGAAAAAGGGGATTTTTCTCATATCTTACTCAATTTAACAGATTGAAGCTTCAAACTGCACCATATAATTTCGTATATTGCACATATTGTTGCCTGAAAAAATTGATGAGATCGGTCGTATATATAGTATATATCCCCCACAACCGATTGTTCAGATAAGAAACTTTTCGTAATTACTGCCCTATTTTAAGAGCTAGAGGCTTCAAAGTTCAACGAATGCTTACGTGTATAGCATATATTGATATCTGAAAAAATCATTGAGATCGGTGGTATACATAGTATATATATCTCATACAACCGCTTACGTATATAGCATATATTGTTGCCTGAAAAATCATAGAGGTAGGTGGTATATATATTATATAATTCATATAAACTGTAATTTTTGCCCCATTTTTACGGCTAGAAGCTTCAAAATTCATCAAATAGTAATGTTTACGTCATATATTTTTGAAGTGCGTGATTCGAAGTCATAGTTTTTACATGCAGACCACAAAAAACCTGAAGGCATCCTCACACAAAGAACCTACTTATTATACTCAGTTGAGCAGAGCTTACAGAATATATTAACTTTGATTGGATAACGGTTGGTTGTACAGGTATAAAGGAATCGAGGTAGATATAGACTTCCATATATCAAAATCATCAGTATCGAAAAAAAATTTGATTGAGCCATGTCCGTCCGTCCGTCCGTCCGTCTGTCCGTTAACACGATAACTTGAGTAATTTTTGAGGTATCTTGATGAAATTTGGTATGTAGATTCCTGGGCACTCATCTCAGGTTGCTATTTAGAATGAACGATATCGGACTATAACCACGCCCACTTTTTCGATATCGAAAATTTCTAAAAACCGAAAAAGTGCGATAATTCATTGCCAAAGGCGGTTAAAGCGATGAAACTTGGTAGATGGGTTGACGTTATGACGCAGAATAGAAAATTAGTAAGATTTTGGACAATGGGCGTGGCACCGCCCACTTTTACAAGAAGGTAATTAAAAAGTTTTGCAAGCTGTAATTTGGCAGTCGTTGACGATATCATGATGAAATTTGGCAGGAACGTTACTACTATTACTATATATGTGCTAAATAAAAATTAGCAAAATTTGATGAAGAACACGCCCACTTTTTAAAAAAAAAATTTTTTAAATTCAAATTTTAACAAAAAATTTAATATCTTTACTGTATATAAGTAAATTAAGTCAAAATTCAACTCCAGTAATGATATGATGCAACAAAATACAAAAATAAAAGAAAATTTCAAAATGGGCATGGCTCCGCCCATTTTCATTTATTTTGTGTAGAATACTTTTAATGCCATAAGTCGAACAAAAATTTACCAATCCTTCTCAAATTTGGTAGGGGCATAGATTCTATGACGGTAACTGTTCTCTGTGAAAATGGGCGAAATCGGTGAAAGCCACGCCTAGTTTTTATACACAGACCACCGTCTGTCCTTCCGCTCGGCCGTTAACACAATAACTTGAGCAAAAACCGATATATCTTTACTAAACTTAGCCCACGTACTTATCTGAACTCACTTTATCTTGGTATAAAAAATGGCCGAAATCCGACCATAACCACGCCCACTTTATCGATATCGAAAATTACGAAAAATGAAAAAAAAAACCATAATTATATACCAAATACGAAAAAAGGGATGAAACATGGTAACTGGATTGTTTATTGACGCGAAATATAACTTTGGAAAAAACTTTGTAAAATGGGTGTGACGCCTACCATATTAAGTAGAAGAAAATGAAAAAGTTCTACAAGGCGAAATCAACAGCCCTTGGAATCTTGGCAGGAATACTGTTAGTGGTATTGCATATATAAATAAATTAGCAGTACCCGACAGATGATTTTCTGGATCACCTGGTCCACATTTTGGTCGATATCGCGAGAACGCCTTCACATATACATCTAAGGGCCACTCGCTTTTAAAACCCTCATTAATACCTTTAATTTGATATCCATATCGTATCATTCTAGAGTCACCCCTGGCCCACCCTAATGGCGATATCTCGAAAAGGCGTCCACCTATAGACCTAATGCCCACTCCCTCTTAAAATGCTCAGTAAAACCTTTCGTTTGATACCCTTATCGTACAAACATTCTAGAGTCACCCCTGGCCCACCCTAATGGCGATATCTCGAAAAGGCGTCCACCTATAGACCTAATGTCCACTCCCTCTTAAAATGCTCAGTTACACCTTTGGTTTGATACCCATATCGTACAAACATTCTAGAGTCACCCCTGGCCCACCCTAATGGCGATATCTCGAAAAGGCGTCCACCTATAGACCTAATGCCCACTGCTTCTTAAAATGCTCCGTAACACCTTTCGTTTGATACCCATATCGTACAAACATTCTAGAGTCACCCTTGGTCCACCTTTATGGCGATATCTTGAAACGGCGTCCACCTATAGAACTAAGGATTACTCCCTTTTAAAATACTCATTACCACCTTTCATTTGATACCCATATCGTACAAACACATTCTAGAGTCACCCTGGCCCACCCTAATGGCGATATCTAGAAAAGGCGTCCACCTATAGACCTAATGCCCACTCCCTCTTATAATGCTCAGTAACACCTTTCGTTCGATACCCATATCGTACAAACATTCTAGAGTCACCCTTGGTCCACCTTTATGGCGATATCTCGAAAAGGCGTCCACCTATAGAACTAAGGATTACTCCCTTTTAAAATACTCATTACCACCTTTCATTTGATACCCATATCGTACAAACACATTCTAGAGTCACCCCTGGCCCACCCTAATGGCGGTATCTCGAAAAGGCGTCCACCTATAGACCTAATGCCCACTCCCTCTTAAAATGCTCAGTAACACCTTTCGTTTGATACCCATATCGTACAAACATTCTACAGTCACCCCTGGCCCACCCTAATGGCGATATCTCGAAAAGGCGTCCACCTATAGACCTAATGCCCACTCCCTCTTAAAATGCTCAGTAACACCTTTCGTTTGATACCCATATCGTACAAACACATTCTAGAGTCACCCCTGGCCCACCCTAATGACGATATCTCGAAAAGGCATCCACCTATAGTCCTCATGCCCACTCCCTATTAAAATGCTCAGTAACACCTTTCGTTTGATACCCATATCGTACAAACATTCTAAAGTCACCCTTGGTCCACCTTTATGGCGATATCTCGAAAAGGCGTCCACCTATAGAACTAAGGGTTACTCCCTTTTAGAATACTCATTACCACCTTTCATTTGATACCCATATCGTACAAACACATCCTAGAGTCACCCCTGGCCCACCCTAATGGCGGTATCTCGAAAAGGCGTCCGCCTATAGACCTAATGCCCTCTTCCTCTTAAAATGCTCAGTAACACCTTTCGTTTGATACCCATATCGTACAAATATTCTAGAGTCACCCTTGGTCCACCTTTATGGCGATATCTCGAAAAGGCGTCCACCTATAGAACTAAGGATTACTCCCTTTTAAAATACTCATTACCACCTTTCATTTGATACCCATATCGTACAAACACATTCTAGAGTCACCCCTGGCCCACCCTAATGGCGGTATCTCGAAAAGGCGTCCACCTATAGACCTAATGCCCACTCCCTCTTGAAATGCTCAGTAACACCTTTCGTTTGATACCCATGTCGTACAAACATTCTAGAGTCACCCCTGGCCCACCCTAATGGCGATATCTCGAAAAGGCGTCCACCTATAGACCTAATGCCCACTCCCTCTTAAAATGCTCAGTAACACCTTTCGTTTGATATCCATATCGTACAAACACATTCTAGAGTTACCCCTGGCCCACCCTAATGACGATATCTCGAAAAGGCGTCCACCTATAGACCTCATGCCCACTCCCTCTTAAAATGCTCAGTAACACCTTTCGTTTGATACCCATATCGTACAAACACATTCTAGCGTCACCCCTGGTCCACCTTAATGGCGATATCTCGAAAAGGCATCCACCGATAGACCTAAGGCCCTTTCCCTCTTAAAATGCTCATTAAAACCTTTCATTTGATACCCATATCGTACAAACAAATTCTAGAGTCAGCCCTGGTCCACCTTTATGGCGATATCCCTAAATGGCGTCCATCCATAGAACTATGGCCTAGTCTCTCTTAAAATACTCTTTAATACCTTCCATTTGATACACATGTCATACAACCACATTCCAGGGTTGATTTTCCTTATTTTGTCTCCATGGCTCTCAACTGAGTATGTAATGTTCGGTTACACTCGAACTTAGCCTTCCTTACTTGTTTATTTTATATTTATCTTAAAAATCGTTTAGATATGTTCAAATTTCACCAAATGCTTACATGTATAGCATATATTGTTGTCTGAAAAAATCATTGAGATCGGTTGTATATATAGTATATATCTCATACAACCGGTTGTTCACATGAGAAACTTTTCGCAATTTCTACCCCATTTTAACAGCTATAAGCTTCAAATTATACCGATTTCTTACGTATATAGTATATATTGTTGTGTCAAGAAATCATAGAGATCGGTGATATACATAATATATATATATGATGGTATATATAAAATATATATATATAATATATATATATATTTTTTTTTTTTTGTGATTTCGGCCCCATTTTAACAGCTAGAAGCTTCAAATTTCACCAAATGCTTACGTGTATAGCATATATTGATATCTGAAAAAATCATTGAGATCGGTGGTATACATAGTATATATCTCATACAACCGATTGTTCAGATAAGAAAATTTGCGCAATTTCTGCCCCGTTTTAACAGCTAGAAGCTTCAAATTTCACCAAATGCTTACGCATATAGCATATATTGTTGTATATATATTATATATCTCATATAAACTGTAATTTTTGCCCCTTTTTTACGGCTAGAAGCTTCAAAATTCATCAAATTTCATCAAATAGTTAAGTTTACGTCATATATTTTTGAAATACGTGATTCGAAGTCATAGTTTTTACATGAAGACCACAAAAAACCTGAAGGCATCCTCACACAAAGTACCTACCTATTTTTATACCTTTCATTAAAATGAAATGGTATATTAATTTCGTCACGAAGTCCTTAAAGGAAAATAGATAGACCCACCATTAAGAATACCGAAAAAATCAGGATGAAGAGCTGATATGATTTAGCCATGTCCGTCTGTCCGTCTGTCTGTTTGTATGCAAACTAGTCCCTCAATTTTTGAGATATCTTGATAAAATTTGTTGAGCGGGTGTATTTAGGTGTCCGATTAGACATTTGTCGGAACCGGCCGGATCGAACCACTATGGCATATATCCTCCATACAACCGATTTTTCAGAAAAAGAGGAACTTTGTCATATCTTACTCAATTTATCAGATTGAAGCTTCAAACTTCACCATATAATTTCGTATATTGCACATTTTGCTGACTGAAAAAATTGATCAGATCGGTCGTATATATAGTATATATCCCCCACAACCGATTTTTCAGATAAGAAACTTTTCGTAATTACTGCCCTATTTTAAGAGCTAGAGGCTTCAAATTTCAATGAATGCTTACGTATATAGCATATATTGTTGTCTGAAAAAATCATAAAGATCGGTGGTATATATAGTATATATATGGTGGTATATATAGTATATATAATATATATATATATTTTCGCAATTTTAGCCCCACTTTAACAGCTAGAAGCTTCAAATTTCACTGAATGCTTACACATGTAGCATATACTGTTGTCTGAAGAAATCATAGAGGTCGGTTGTATATATAGTATATATCTCAGACAACCGATTGTTCAGTTAAGAAACTTTTCGGAATTTCCACCCCATTTTAACAGCTATAAGCTTCAAATTTCACCGATTTCTTACGTATATAGTATATATTGTTGTGTCAAAAAATCACAGAGATCGATGATATAAGTTAAGCCTCACAGCAAGCGAGGCGATAAAAAATAAAAGTTGCGGTGAACTGCCCGTTCACCGAATTAAAATAAGCACGAGAAATATGTTAACGTTATAAAATATGTCCGTCAAGTTAGCACTACCACTTTGAAATTTCAAACTCAAATATAGCTAATTAATTTCCGTTTTTTAACCGTTTTTTTTACCGTGGAATCGAAAAAATTACCGCTCGAATATTTTTCAAGTTAACACCCCGTTACCCCGAAAAACCGATTTCAACTATTCTTACAATCAAGCCGATTATGTCAATAATTGCCGTTTTGTTCACCGTTTTTTACCGGCAAACGAAAAATTGATCACACTAGTACTTTTCAAAATATTCCTAAAAATGCTGTTTTGGCCGTCAAGTTAGCACTACCACCCCTGCAACTTGGAATTGGCAACAGCTAGCTTAAACCAAAAAACGCCAGTAATTGCCGCTTTTTAGCCGTAACTGATATCCCAAAGAGATTTTGGATCTCATTATTACTTTTTAAATATAAACGAGCTCTAGGCCAAATATTTGTATATTCTTAATAAAACACAATACGTGAATTTTCGATATACAATTATATTATTTAATTTGTCGATATTTCGACTTCAGTCTGAAGTCATCATCAGGACTAGGTACGAAAAGAACAAACATACATATTAAAATCATAAAAATACACATTTGCACAAGTACAGAACTTACATTTTTGAATGCAATATGTCGACTATTGTAACAAAAATATAAGTTTACGAACAGTGCAAAGCAAATAAAAATAAAATGTAAATAACACACAGCCGTTATCATAAACAAAAAATGAACATAAGCAGAAAGTTATCTAAATGAGTAGTGAGCGCCGCTCAAGTGATATCAGCTGCAGCCTGCAGGTGAACTCTTTGGTAAACAGTGGGAGATGCTCTTATCTATTATTGTTGTTGTTGTTGATCAGCTGCCTAAAGGCAGAGGCAATACCAATTGTATCAGATTTGAAGTTCATGCGTTTGTCGCTGGGTGTATTTATTATGTGCAGCATCTCTAATATGTAGCGTTTGTTGTAATTCCTCTCTTGCTGTAGAATTTCTACATTTTCTAAATTGGGAGAGTGTCCAGTTTCTCTGCAATGCTGTGTTAGCGCCGTTTTGCCATCATTAGGGTTGTTGCAATTTTTAATATTCGTTTTATGCCCGGAAATCCTCGTTTTTAGTTTAGATTTAGTAGTCCCCACATATACTTTGTCGCATACGTGGGACCCGTCACCATTACATAGAATTTTATATATCAAGTCCGATTTCTCATATCTATCTATTCTACTCTTGGTATTACTGAAAATTTGTCGCAACGTATTATTGTAGGTAAAGGCTAAATTACATTTCTCTTTGTCATAAATATTTGAATATTTTATTCTGTTAGACAGGCTTGACACATATGTAGTCGATTTATATATTTTATTATTTTCGGCATTTTTCCTCGCAGTGGGTTTCTTATAATAATCTCTTATAAAGTAAAAATATATAAATCGACTACATATGTGTCAGGCCTGTCTAACAGAATAAAATGTTCAAATATTTATGACAAAGAGAAATGTAATTTAGCCTTTACCTACAATAATACGTTGCGACAAATTTTCAGTAATACCAAGAGTAGAATAGATAAATATGAGAAATCGGACTTGATATATAAAATTCTATGTAATGGTGACGGGTCCCACGTATGCGACAAAGTATATGTGGGGACTACTAAATCGAAACTAAAAACGAGGATTTCCGGGCATAAAACGAATATTAAAAATCGCAACAACCCTAATGATGGCAAAACGGCGCTAACACAGCATTGCAGAGAAACTGGACACTCTCCCAATTTAGAAAATGTAGAAATTCTACAGCAAGAGAGGAATTACAACAAACGCTACATATTAGAGATGCTGCACATAATAAATACACCCAGCGACAAACGCATGAACTTCAAATCTGATACAATTGGTATTGCCTCTGCCTTTAGGCAGCTGATCAACAACAACAACAATAATAGATAAGAGCATCTCCCACTGTTTACCAAAGAGTTCACCTGCAGGCTGCAGCTGATATCACTTGAGCGGCGCTCACTACTCATTTAGATAACTTTCTGCTTATGTTCATTTTTTGTTTATGATAACGGCTGTGTGTTATTTACATTTTATTGTTATTTGCTTTGCACTGTTCGTAAACTTTTATTTTTGTTACACTAGTCGACATATTGCATTCAAAAATGTAAGTTCTGTACTTGTGCAAATGTGTATTTTTATGATTTTAATATGTATGTTTCTTCTTTTCGTACCTAGTCCTGATGATGACTTCAGACTGAAGTCGAAATATCGACAAATTAAATAATATAATTGTATATCGAAAATTCACGTATTGTGTTTTATTAAGAATATACAAATATTTGGCCTAGAGTTCGTTTATATTTAAAAAGGATCTCATTATTATTTTTTAAACTATGGCCCAAAATGTGCTAACAAGGCGTCAAGTTAGCACTACCACCATAGTAACTTTGAGTGGGTGCGTGAAAATGAAAAAAAGTATGCCAATAATTCCCTTTTTTACCGTTTTTCACCGTGGAAACGAAAAATTTACCGTTCGACTTTTTAAAAAAATAACCCCTGGTAATGCTAACTTGATGCCTACATAGCACTACCACCCTAGTAACTTTTGAGTGGGTGGGTGAAAATGAAAAAAGAGTATGCCAATAATTCCCGTTTTTTTACCGTTTTTCACCGTGGAAACGAAAAATTGACCGTTCGACTTTTTTAAAAAATAACCCCTGGTAGTGCTAACTTAATGCCTACATAGAACTACCACCCTAGTAACTTTTGAGAGGGTGGGTGAAAATGAAAAAAAAGTATGCCAATAATTCCCGTTTTTTTTACCGTTTTTCACCGTGGAAACGAAAAATTTACCGTTCGAGTTTAAAAAAAAAAACCCCTGGCAGTGCTAACTTGATGCCTACATAGCACTCCCACCCTAGTAACTTTTGAGTGGGTGGGTGAAAATGAAAATAATATGCCAATAATTCCCGTTTTTTTACCGTTTTTCGCCGTGGAAACGAAAAATTGACCGTTCGACTTTTTTAAAAAATAACCCCTGGTAGTGCTAACTTGATGCCTACATAGCACTACCACCCTAGTAACTTTTGAGTGGGTGGGTGAAAATGAAAAAAAAGTATGCCAATAATTCCCGTTTTTTTTTTACCGTTTTTCACCGTGGAAACAAAAAATTGACCGTTCGACTTTTTTAAAAAATAACCCCTGGTAATGCTAACTTGATGCCTACATAGCAATACCAACCTAGTAACTTTTGAGTGGGTGGGTGAAAATGAAAAAAAGTATGCCAATAATTCCCGTTTTTTTACCGTTTTTCACCGTGGAAACGAAAAATTGACCGTTCGACTTTTAAAAAATAACCCCTGGTAGAGCTAACTTGATGCCTACATAGCACTACCACCCTAGTAACTTTTGAGTGGGTGGGTGAAAATGAAAAAAAAGTATGCCAATAGTTTTCTTTTTTTACCGTTTTTCACCGTGGAAACAAAAAATTGACCGTTCGACTTTTTTAAAAAATAACCCCTGGTAATGCTAACTTGATGCCTACATAGCAATACCAACCTAGTAACTTTTGAGTGGGTGGGTGAAAATGAAAAAAAAGTATGCCAATAATTCCCGTTTTTTTACCGTTTTTCACCGTGGAAACGAAAAATTGACCGTTCGACTTTTAAAAAATAACCCCTGGTAGAGCTAACCTGATGCCTACATAGCACTACCACCCTAGTAACTTTTGAGTGGGTGGGTGAAAATGAAAAAAAAGTATGCCAATAGTTTTCTTTTTTTACCGTTTTTCACCGTGGAAACGAAAAATTGACCGTTCGACTTTTTTTTAAAAAATAACCCCTGGTAGTGCTAACTTGATGCCTACATAGCACTACCACCCTAGTAACTTTTGAGTGGGTGGGTGAAAATGAAAAAAAAGTATGCCAATAATTCCCGTTTTTTACCGTTTTTCACCGTGGAAACGAAAAATTGACCGTTGGACTTTTTTTAAAAAATAACCCCTGGTAGTGCTAACTTGATACCTACATAGCATTACCACCCTAGAAACTTTTGAGTGGGTGGGTGAAAATGAAGAAAAAGTATGCCAATAATTGCTTTTTTACCGTTTTTCACAGTGGAAACGAAAAATTGACCGTTCGACTTTTTAAAAAATAACCCCTGGTAGAGCTAACTTGTGCCTACATAGCACTACCAACCTAGTAACTTTTGAGTGGGTGGATGAAAATGAAAAAAAAGTATGTCAATAATTCCCGTTTTTTTTACCGTTTTTCACCGTGGAAACGAAAAATTGACCGTTCGACTTTTTTAAAAAATAACCCCTGGTAGAGCTAACTTGATGCCTACATAGCACTACCACCCTAGTGACTTTTGAGTGGGTGGGTGAAAATGAAAAAAAAATATGCCAATAACTCCCGTTTTCTTTACCGTTTTTCGCCGTGGAAACGAAAAATTGACCGTTCGACTTTTTTAAAAAATAACCCCTGGTAGTGCTAACTTGTTGCCTACATAGAACTACCACCCTAGTAACTTTTGAGTGGGTGGGTGAAAATGAAAAAAAAGTATGCCAATAATTCCCGTTTTTTTTTTACCATTTTTCGCCGTGGAAACGAAAAATTGACCGTTCGACTTTTTTAAAAAATAACCCCTGGTAGTGCTAACTTGATGCCTACATAGCACTACCACCCTAGTCACTTTTGAGTGGGTTGGTGAAAATGAAAAAAAAGTATGCCAATAATTCCCGTTTTTTACCAGTTTTCACCGTGGAAACCAAAAATTGACCGTTTGCCTTTTTTAAAACATAACCCCTGGTAGTGCTAACTTGATGCCTACATAGCACTTCCACCCTAGTAACTTTTGAGTTGGTGGGTGAAAATGAAGAAAAAGTTTGTCAATAATTCACGTTTTTTTTACCGTTTTTCACCGTGGAAACAAAAAATTGACCGTTCGACTTTTTTAAAAAATAACCCCTGGTAGTGCTAACTTGATGCCTACATAGCACTACCACCCAAGTAACTTTTGAGTGGGTGGGTGAAAATGAAGAAAAAGTATGCCAATAATTCCCGTTTTTTTACCGTTTTTCACCGTGGAAACGAGAAATTGACCATTCGAATTTTTTAAAAAATAACCCCTGGTATTGCTAACTTGATGCATACATAGAACTACCACCCTAGTAACTTTTGAGTGGGTGGGTGAAATTGAAAAAAAAGTATGCCAATAGTTCCCGTTTTTTTACCGTTTTTCACCGTGGAAACGAAAAATTTTTACTTGATGCCTACATAGCACTACCACCCTAGTAACTTTTGAGTGGTTGGGTGAAAATGAAGAAAAAGTATGCCAATAATTCCCTTTTTTTTACCGTTTTTCACAGTGGAAACGAAAAATTGGCCGTTCGACTTTTTTAAAAAATAACCCCTGGTATTGCTAACTTGATGCATACATAGAACTACCACCCTAGTAACTTTTGAGTGGGTGGGTGAAATTGAAAAAAAAGTATGCCAATAGTTCCCGTTTTTTTACCGTTTTTCACCGTGGAAACGAAAAATTTACCGTTCGACTTTTTTAAAAAATAACCCCTGGTAGAGCTAACTTGATGCCTACATAGCACTACCACCCTAGTAACTTTTGAGTGGGTGGGTGAAAATGAAAAAAAAGTATGCCAATAATTCCCGATTTTTTACCGTTTTTCATCGTGGAAACGAAAAATTGACCGTTCGACTTTTTAAAAAAATAACCCCTGGTAGTTCTAACTTGATGCCTACATAGCACTAACACCCTATTAACTTTTGAGTGGGTGGGTGAAAATGAAAAAAAAGTATGCCAATAATTCCCGTTTTTTTTACCGTTTTTCACGGTGGAAACGAAAATTTGACCGTTCGACTTTTTTAAAAAATAACCCCTGGTAGTGCTAACTTGATGCCTACATAGCACTACCACCCTAGTAACTTTTGAGTGGGTGGGTGAAAATGAAAAAAAAGTATGCCAATAATTCCCGATTTTTTACCGTTTTTCATCGTGGAAACGAAAAATTGACCGTTCGACTTTTTAAAAAAATAACCCCTGGTAGTGCTAACTTGATGCCTACATAGCACTAACACCCTATTAACTTTTGAGTGGGTGGGTGAAAATGAAAAAAAAGTATGCCAATAATTCCCGTTTTTTTTACCGTTTTTCACGGTGGAAACGAAAATTTGACCGTTCGACTTTTTAAAAAATAACCCCTGGTAGTGCTAACTTGATGCCTACATAGAACTACAACCCTAGTAACTTTTGAGTGGGTGGGTGAAAATGAAAAAAAAGTATGTCAATAATTCCCGTTTTTTTACCGTTTTTTGCCGTGGAAACGAAAAATTGACCGCTCGACTTTTTTAAAAAATAACCCCTGGTAGTGCTAACTTGATGCCTACATAGCACTACCACCCTAGTCACTTTTGAGTGGGTGGGTGAAAATGAAAAAAAAGTATGCCAATAATTCCCGTTTGTTTACCGCTTTTCACCGTGGAAACGAAAAATATACCGTTCGACTTTTTTAAAAAATAACCCCTGGTAGTGCTGACTTGATGCCTACATAGCACTACCACCCTAGTAGCTTTTGAGTGGGTGGGTGAAAATGAAAAAAAAGTATGCCAATAGTTTTCTTTTTTTACCGTTTTTCACCGTGGAAACGAAAAATTGACCGTTCGACTTTTTTTTAAAAAATAACCCCTGGTAGTGCTAACTTGATGCCTACATAGCACTACCACCCTAGTAACTTTTGAGTGGGTGGGTGAAAATGAAAAAAAAGTATGCCAATAATTCCCGTTTTTTTACCGTTTTTTACCGTGGAAACGAAAAATTGACCGTTCGACTTTTTAAAAAATAACACCTGATAGTGCTAACTTGATGCCTACATAGCAATACCACCCTAGTAACTTTTGAGTGGGTGGGTAAAAATGAAGAAAAAGTATGCCAAAAATTCCTGTTTTTTTTACCATTTTTCACCGTGGAAACGAAAAATTGACCGTTCGACTTTTTTAAAAAATAACCCCTGGTAGTGCTGACTTGATGCCTACATAGCACTACCACCCTAGTAGCTTTTGAGTGGGTGGGTGAAAATGAAAAAACAAGTATGCCAATAATTCCCGTTTTTTTTACCGTTTTTCACCGTGGAAGGAAAAATTGACCGTCCACTTTTTTAAAAAATAACCCCTGGTAGTGCTAACTTGAGCCTACATAGCACTACCACCCTAGTAACTTTTGAGTGGGTGGGTGAAAATGAAAAAAAAGTATGCCAATAATTCCCGTTTTTTTACCGTTTTTCACCGTGGAAACGAAAAATTGACCGTTCGACTTTTTAAAAAATAACCCCTGGTAATGCTAACTTGGTGCCTACATAGTAATACCACCCTAGTAACTTTTGAGTGGATGGGTGAAAATAAAAAAAAGTATGCCAATAATTTCCGTTTTTTTACCGTTTTTCACCGTGGAAACGAAAAATTGATCGTTCGACTTTTTTAAAAAATAACCCCTGGTAGTGCTAACTTGATGCCTACATAACATTACCACCCTAGTAATTTTTGAGTGCGTAGGTGAAAATGAAAAAAAAAGTATGCCAATAATCCCCGTTTTTTTTTACCGCTTTTCACCGTGGAAACGAAAAATTGACCGTTCGAATTTTTTAAAAAATAACCCCTGGTAGTGCTAACTTGATGCCTACATAGCACTACCACCCTAGTAACTTTTGAGTGGGTGGGTGAAAATGAAAAAAAAGTATGCCAATAATTCCGGTTTTTTACCGTTTTTCACAGTGGAAACGAAAAATTGACCGTTCGACTTTTTTAAAAAATAACCCCTGGTAGGGCTAACTTGATGCCTACATAGCACTACCACCCTAGTAACTTTTGAGTGGGTGGGTGAAAATGAAAAAAAGTATGCCAATAATTCCCGTTTTTTACCGTTTTTCACAGTGGAAACGAAAAATTGACCGTTCGAATTTTTTAAAAAATAACCCCTGGTAGTGCTAACTTGATGCCTACATAGCACTACCACCCTAGTAACTTTTGAGTGGTTGGGTGAAAATGTAGAAAAAGTGTGCCAATAGTTCCCGTTTTTTTTTACCACTTTTCACCGTGGAAACGAAAAATTGACCGTTCGACTTTTTTAAAACATAACCCCTGGTAGTGCTAACTTGATGCCTACATAGCACTACCACCCTAGTAACGTTTGAGTGCGTAGGTGAAATGAAAAAAAAGTATGCCAATAAGTCCCGTTTTTTTACGGTTTTTCACCGTGGAAACGAAAAATTGACCGTTCGACTTTTTTAAAACATAACCCCTGGTAGTGCTAACTTGATGCCTACATAGCACTACCACCCTAGTAACTTTTGAATGGGTGGGTGAAAATGAAAAAAAAGTATGCCAATAATTCCCGTTTTTTTACCGTTTTTCACCGTGGAAACGAAAAATTGACCGTTCAACTTTTTTAAAAAATAACCCCTGGTAGTGCTAACTTGATGCCTACATAGCACTACCACCCTAGTAACTTTTGAGTGGTTGGGTGAAAATGTAGAAAAAGTGTGCCAATAGTTCCCGTTTTTTTTACCAGTTTTCACCGTGGAAACGAAAAATTGACCGTTCGACTTTTTTAAAACATAACCCCTGGTAGTGCTAACTTGATGCCTACATAGCACTACCACCCTAGTAACGTTTGAGTGCGTAGGTGAAATGAAAAAAAGTATGCCAATAAGTCCCGTTTTTTTACGGGTTTTCACCGTGGAAACGAAAAATTGACCGTTCGACTTTTTTAAAAAATAACCCCTGGTAGTGCTAACTTGATGCCTACATAGCACTACCACCCTAGTAACTTTTGAGTGGATGGGTGAAAATGAAAAAAAGTATGCCAATAATTCCCGTTTTTTTACCGTCTTTCACCGTGGAAACGAAAAATTGACCGTTCAACTTTTTTAAAAAAATAACCCCTGGTAGTTCTAACTTGATGCCAACATAGCACTACCACCCTAGTAACTTTTGAGTGGGAGGGTGAAAATGAAAAAAAAGTATGCCAACAATTCCCGTTTTTTTACCGTTTTTCATCGTGGAAACGAAAAATTGACCGTTAGACTTTTTAAAAAATAACCCCTGGTAATGCTAACTTGGTGCCTACATAGCAATACCACCCTAGTAACTTTTGAGTGGGTGGGTGAAAATAAAAAAAAGTATGCCAATAATTCCCGTTTTTTTACCCTTTTTCACCGTGGAAACGAAAAATTTACCGTTCGACTTTTTTAAAAAATAACACCTGATAGTGCTAACTTGATGCCTACATAGCACTACCACCCAGGTAACTTTTGAGTGCGTAGGTGAAAATGAAAAAAAAAGTATGCCAATAATTCCCGTTTTTTTTTACCGCTTTTCACCGTGGAAACGAAAAATTGACCGTTCGAATTTTTTAAAAAATAACCCCTGGTAGTGCTAACTTGATGCCTACATAGCACTACCACCCTAGTAACTTTTGAGTGGGTGGGTGAAAATGAAAAAAAGTATGCCAATAATTTCGGTTTTTTACCGTTTTTCACAGTGGAAACGAAAAATTGACCGTTCGACTTTTTTAAAAAATAACCCCTGGTAGGGCTAACTTGATGCCTACATAGCACTACCACCCTAGTAACTTTTGAGTGGGTGGGTGAAAATGAAAAAAGTATGCCAATAATTCCCGTTTTTTTACCGTTTTTCACCGTGGAAACGAAAAATTGACCGTTCGAATTTTTTAAAAAATAACCCCTGGTAGTGCTAACTTGATGCCTACATAGCACTACCACCCTAGTAACTTTTGAGTGGTTGGGTGAAAATGTAGAAAAAGTGTGCCAATAGTTCCCGTTTTTTTTACCAGTTTTCACCGTGGAAACGAAAAATTGACCGTTCGACTTTTTTAAAACATAACCCCTGGTAGTGCTAACTTGATGCCTACATAGAACTACCACCCTAGTAACGTTTGAGTGCGTAGGTGAAATGAAAAAAAAGTATGCCAATAAGTCCCGTTTTTTTACGGTTTTTCACCGTGGAAACGAAAAATTGACCGCTCGACTTTTTTAAAAAATAACCCCTGGTAGTGCTAACTTGATGCCTACATAGCACTACCACCCTAGTAACTTTTGAGTGGTTGGGTGAAAATGTAGAAAAAGTGTGCCAATAGTTCCCGTTTTTTTTACCAGTTTTCACCGTGGAAACGAAAAATTGACCGTTCGACTTTTTTAAAACATAACCCCTGGTAGTGCTAACTTGATGCCTACATAGCACTACCACCCTAGTAACGTTTGAGTGCGTAGGTGAAATGAAAAACAAGTATGCCAATAAGTCCCGTTTTTTTACGGTTTTTCACCGTGGAAACGAAAAATTGACCGTTCGACTTTTTTAAAAAATAACCCCTGGTAGTGCTAACTTGATGCCAACATAGCACTACCACCCTAGTAAATTTTGAGTGGATGGGTGAAAATGAAAAAAAGTATGCCAATAATTCCCGTTTTTTTACCGTCTTTCACCGTGGAAACGAAAAATTGACCGTTCAACTTTTTTAAAAAATAACCCCTGGTAGTTCTAACTTGATGCCTACATAGCACTACCACCCTAGTAACTTTTGAGTGGGTGGGTGAAAATGAAAAAAAAGTATGCCAATAATTCCCGTTTTTTTACCGTTTTTCACCGTGGAAACGAAAAATTGACCGTTCGACTTTTTAAAAAATAACCCCTGGTAATGCTAACTTGGTGCCTACATAGCAATACCACCCTAGTAACTTTTGAGTGGGTTGGTGAAAATAAAAAAAAGTATGCCAATAATTCCCGTTTTTTTACCCTTTTTCACCGTGGAAACGAAAAATTTACCGTTCGACTTTTTTAAAAAATAACACCTGATAGTGCTAACTTGATGCCTACATAGCACTACCACCCTAGTAACTTTTGAGTGCGTAGGTGAAAATGAAAAAAAAAGTATGCCAATAATTCCCGTTTTTTTTTACCGCTTTTCACCGTGGAAACGAAAAATTGACCGTTCGAATTTTTTAAAAAATAACCCCTGGTAGTGCTAACTTGATGCCTACATAGCACTACCACCCTAGTAACTTTTGAGTGGGTGGGTGAAAATGAAAAAAAAGTATGCCAATAATTCCGGTTTTTTACCGTTTTTCACAGTGGAAACGAAAAATTGACCGTTCGACTTTTTTAAAAAATAACCCCTGGTAGGGCTAACTTGATGCCTACATAGCACTACCACCCTAGTAACTTTTGAGTGGGTGGGTGAAAATGAAAAAAAGTATGCCAATAATTCCCGTTTTTTTTACCGTTTTTCACCGTGGAAACGAAAAATTGACCGTTCGAATTTTTTAAAAAATAACCCCTGGTAGTGCTAACTTGATGCCTACATAGCACTACCACCCTAGTAACTTTTGAGTGGTTGGGTGAAAATGTAGAAAAAGTGTGCCAATAGTTCCCGTTTTTTTTTACCAGTTTTCACCGTGGAAACGAAAAATTGACTGTTCGACTTTTTTAAAACATAACCCCTGGTAGTGCTAACTTGATGCCTACATAGCACTACCACCCTAGTAACGTTTGAGTGCGTAGGTGAAATGAAAAAAAAGTATGCCAATAGGTCCCGTTTTTTTACGGTTTTTCACCGTGGAAACGAAAAATTGACCGTTCGACTTTTTTAAAACATAACCCCTGGTAGTGCTAACTTGATGCCTACATAGCACTACCACCCTAGTAACTTTTGAATGGGTGGGTGAAAATGAAAAAAAGTATGCCAATAATTCCCGTTTTTTTACCGTTTTTCACCGTGGACACGAAAAATTGACCGTTCAACTTTTTTAAAAAATAACCCCTGGTAGTGCTAACTTGATGCCTACACAGCACTACCACCCTAGTAACTTTTGAGTGGTTGGGTGAAAATGTAGAAAAAGTGTGCCAATAGTTCCCGTTTTTTTTACCAGTTTTCACCGTGGAAACGAAAAATTGACCGTTCGACTTTTTTAAAACATAACCCCTGGTAGTGCTAACTTGATGCCTACATAGCACTACCACCCTAGTAACGTTTGAGTGCGTAGGTGAAATGAAAAAAAAGTATGCCAATAAGTCCCGTTTTTTTACGGTTTTTCACCGTGGAAACGAAAAATTGACCGTTCGTCTTTTTTAAAAAATAACCCCTGGTAGTGCTAACTTGATGCCTACATAGCACTACCACCCTAGTAACTTTTGAGTGGATGGGTGAAAATGAAAAAAAGTATGCCAATAATTCCCGTTTTTTTACCTACTTTCACCGTGGAAAAGAAAAATTGACCGTTCAACTTTTTTAAAAAATAACCCCTGGTAGTTCTAACTTGATGCCTACATAGCACTACCACCCTAGTAACTTTTGAGTGGGTGGGTGAAAATGAAAAGTTCCTATTTTTTACCGTTTTTCACAGTGGAAACGGAAAATTTACCGTTCGAATTTTTTAAAAAATAACCCCTGGAAGTGCTAACTTGATGCCTACATAGCACTACCACCCTAGTAACTTTTGAGTGGGTGGGTGAAAATGAAAAAAAAGTATGCCAATAATTCCGGTTTTTTACCGTTTTTCACCGTGGAAACGAAAAATTTACCGTTCGACTTTTTTTAAAAATAACCCCTGGTAGTGCTAACTTGATGCCTACATAGCACTACCACCCTAGTAACTTTTGAGTGGGTGGGTGAAAATGAAAAAAAAGTATGCCAATAATTCCCATTTTTTTACCGTTTTTCACCGTGGAAACGAAAAATTGACCGTTCAACTTTTTTAAAAAATAACCCCTGGTAGTGCTAACTTGATGCCTACATAGCACTACCACCCTAGTAACTTTTGAGTGGTTAGGTGAAAATGTAGAAAAAGTGTGCCAATAGTTCCCGTTTTTTTTACCAGTTTTCACCGTGGAAACGAAAAATTGACCGTTCGACTTTTTTAAAACATAACCCCTGGTAGTGCTAACTTGATGCCTACATAGCACTACCACCCTAGTAACGTTTGAGTGGGTGGGTGAAAATGAAAAAAAAGTATGCCAATAATTCCCATTTTTTTACCGTTTTTCACCGTGGAAACGAAAAATTGACCGTTCAACTTTTTTAAAAAATAACCCCTGGTAGTGCTAACTTGATGCCTACATAGCACTACCACCCTAGTAACGTTTGAGTGCGTAGGTGAAATGAAAAAAAAGTATGCCAATAAGTCCCGTTTTTTTACGGTTTTTCACCGTGGAAACGAAAAATTGACCGTTCGACTTTTTTAAAAAATAACCCCTGGTAGTGCTAACTTGATGCCTACATAGCACTACCACCCTAGTAACTTTTGAGTGGGTGGGTGAAAATGAAAAAAAAGTATGCCAATAATTCCGGTTTTTTACCGTTTTTCACCGTGGAAACGAAAAATTTACCGTTCGAATTTTTTAAAAAATAACCCCTGGAAGTGCTAACTTGATGCCTACATAGCACTACCACCCTAGTAACTTTTGAGTGGATGGGTGAAAATGAAAAAAAAAGTATGCCAATAATTCCGGTTTTTTACCGTTTTTCACCGTGGAAACGAAAAATTGACCGTTCAACTTTTTTAAAAAATAACCCCTGGTAGTTCTAACTTGATGCCTACATAGCACTACCACCCTAGTAACTTTTGAGTGGGTGGGTGAAAATGAAAAGTTCCTATTTTTTACCGTTTTTCACCGTGGAAACGGAAAATTTACCGTTCGAATTTTTTAAAAAATAACCCCTGGAAGTGCTAACTTGATGCCTACATAGCACTACCACCCTAGTAACTTTTGAGTGGGTGGGTGAAAATGAAAAAAAAAGTATGCCAATAATTCCCATTTTTTTACCGTTTTTCACCGTGGAAACGAAAAATTGACCGTTCAACTTTTTTAAAAAATAACCCCTGGTAGTGCTAACTTGATGCCTACATAGCACTACCACCCTAGTAACTTTTGAGTGGTTGGGTGAAAATGTAGAAAAAGTGTGCCAATAGTTCCCGTTTTTTTTTACCAGTTTTCACCGTGGAAACGAAAAATTGACCGTTCGACTTTTTTAAAACATAACCCCTGGTAGTGCTAACTTGATGCCTACATAGCACTACCACCCTAGTAACGTTTGAGTGCGTAGGTGAAATGAAAAAAAAGTATGCCAATAAGTCCCGTTTTTTTACGGTTTTTCACCGTGGAAACGAAAAATTGACCGTTCGACTTTTTTAAAAAATAACCCCTGGTAGTGCTAACTTGATGCCTACATAGCACTACCACCCTAGTAACTTTTGAGTGGATGGGTGAAAATGACAAAAAGTATGCCAATAATTCCCGTTTTTTTACCGTCTTTCACCGTGGAAACGAAAAATTGACCGTTCAACTTTTTTAAAAAATAACCCCTGGTAGTTCTAACTTGATGCCTACATAGCACTACCACCCTAGTAACTTTTGATTGGGTGGGTGAAAATGAAAAAAAGTATGCCAATAATTCCCGTTTTTTACCGTTTTTCACCGTGAACACGAAAAATTTACCGTTCGACTTTTTTAAAAAATAACCCCTGGTAGTGCTAACTTGATGCCTACGTAGCACTACCACCCTAGTAACTGTTGAGTGGTTGGGTGAAAATGTAGAAAAAGTATGCCAATAGTTCCCGTTTTTTACCAGTTTTCACGGTGGAAACGAAAAATTTACCGTTCGCCTTTTTTAAAACATAACCCCTGGTAGTGCTAACTTGATGCCTACATAGCACTTCCACCCTAGTAACTTTTGAGTGGGTGGGTGAAAATGAAGAAAAAGTATGTCAATAATTCCCGTTTTTTTTACCGTTTTTCACCGTGGAAACGAAAAATTCACCGTTCGACTTTTTAAAAAATAACCCCTGGTAGTGCTAGCTTGATGTCTACATAGAACTACCACCCTAGTAACTTTTGAGTGGGCGGGTGAAAATGAAAAAAAAAGTATGGCAATAGTTCCCGTTTTTTTTTACCGTTTTTCACCGTGGAAACGAAAAATTGACCGTTCGACTTTTTTAAAAAATAACCCCTGGTAGTGCTAACTTGATGCCTACATAGAACTACCACCCTAGTAACTTTTGAGTGGGTGGGTGAAAATGAAAAAAAAGTATGCCAATAATTCCCGTTTTCTTTGCCGTTTTTCGCCGTGGAAACGAAAAATTGACCGTTCGACTTTTTTAAAAAATAACCCCTGGTAGTGCTAACTTGATGCCTACATAGCACTACCACCCTAGTAACCTTTGAGTGGGTGGGTGAAAATGAAACAAAAGTATGCCAATAATTCCCGTTTTTTACCGTTTTTCACCGTGGAAACGAAAAATTGACCGTTCGACTTTTTTAAAAAATAACCCCTGGTAGTTCTAACTTGATGCCTACATAGCACTACCACCCTAGTCAATTTTGAGTGGGTGGGTGAAATTGAAAAAAGTATGCCAATAATTCCAGTTTTTTTACCGCTTTTCACCGTGGAAACGAAAAATTTACCGTTCGACTTTTTTTAAAAAATAACCCCTGGTAGTGCTAACTTGATGCCTACAATGCACTACCACCCTAGTAACTTTTGAGTGGGAGGGTGAAAATGAAGAAAAAGTATGCCAATAATTCCTGTTTTTTTACCAGTTTTCACCGTGGAAACGAAAAATTGACCGTTCGACTTTTTAAAAAAATAACCCCTGGTAGTGCTAACTTGATGCCTACATAGCACTAGCACCCTAGTAACTTTTGAGTGGGTGGGTGAAAATGAAAAAAAAGTATGCCAATAATTCCCGTTTTTTTTTTTTAACGTTTTTCACCGTGGAAACAAAAAATTGACCGTTAGACTTTTTTAAAAAATAACCCCTGGTATTGCTAACTTGATGCCTACATAGCAATACCAAGCTAGTAACTTTTGAGTGGGTGGGTGAAAATGAAAAAAAGTATGCCAATAATTCCCGTTTTTTTACCGTTTTTCACCGTGGAAACGAAAAATTGATCGTTCGACTTTTATTAAAAAATAACCCCTGGTAGTGCTAACTTTATGCCTACATAGCACTACCACCCTAGTAACTTTTGAGTGGGTGGGTGAAAATGAAGAAAAAGTATGCCAATAATTCCTGTTTTTTTTACCAGTTTTCACCGTGGAAACGAAAAATTGACCGTTCGACTTTTTAAAAAAATAACCCCTGGTAGTGCTAACTTGATGCCTACATAGAACTACCACCCTAGTAAATTTTGAGTGGGTGGGTGAAAATGAAGAAAAAGTATGCCAATAATTCCTATTTTTTTTACCAGTTTTCACCGTGGAAACGAAAAATTGACCGTTCGACTTTTTTAAAAAATAACCCCTGGTAATGCTAACTTGATGCCTACGTAGCAATACCAACCTAGTAACTTTTGAGTGGGTGGGTGAAAATGAAATAAAAGTATGCCAATAATTCCCGTTTTTTACCGTTTTTCACCGTGGAAACGAAAAATTGACCGTTCGACTTTTTTAAAAAATAACCCCTGGTAGTTCTAACTTGATGCCTACATAGCACTACCACCCTAGTCAATTTTGAGTGGGTGGGTGAAATTGAAAAAAGTATGCCAATAATTCCAGTTTTTTTACCGCTTTTCACCGTGGAAACGAAAAATTTACCGTTCGACTTTTTTTAAAAAATAACCCCTGGTAGTGCTAACTTGATGCCTACAATGCACTACCACCCTAGTAACTTTTGAGTGGGAGGGTGAAAATGAAGAAAAAGTATGCCAATAATTCCTGTTTTTTTACCAGTTTTCACCGTGGAAACGAAAAATTGACCGTTCGACTTTTTAAAAAAATAACCCCTGGTAGTGCTAACTTGATGCCTACATAGCACTAGCACCCTAGTAACTTTTGAGTGGGTGGGTGAAAATGAAAAAAAGTCTGCCAATAATTCCCGTTTTTTTACCGTTTTTCACCGTGGAAACAAAAAATTGACCGTTCGACTTTTTTAAAAAATAACACCTGGTAGAGCTAATTTGATGCCTACATAGCACTACCACCCTAGTAACTTTTGAATGGGTGGGTGAAAATGAAAAAAAAAGTATGCCAATAATTTTCGTTTTTTTACCGTTTTTCACCGTGGAAACGAAAAATTGACCGTTCGACTTTTTTAAAAAATAACCCCTGGTAATGCTAGCTTGATGCCTACATAGAACTACCACCCTAGTAACTTTTGAGTGGGTGGGTGAAAATGAAAAAAAACTATGCCAATAATTCCCGTTTTTTTACCGTTTTTCACCGCGGAAACGAAAAATTGACCGTTCGACTTTTTTAAAAAATAACCCCTGGTAGTGCTAACTTGATGCCTACATAGCACTACCACCCTAGTAACTTTTGAGTGGGTGGGTGAAAATGAAGAAAAAGTATGCCAATAATTTCTGTTTTTTTTTTTACCAGTTTTCACCGTGGAAACGAAAAATTGACCGTTCGATTTTTAAAAAAATAACCCCTGGTAGTGCTAACTTGATGCCTACATAGCACTACCACCCTAGTAACTTTTGAGTGGGTGGGTGAAAATGAAGAAAAAGTATGCCAATAATTCCTGTTTTTTTTTACCAGTTTTCACCGTGGAAACGAAAAATTGACCGTTCGACTTATTAAAAAAATAACCCCTGGTAGTGCTAACTTGATGCCTACATAGCACTACCACCCTAGTAACTTTTGAGTGGGTTAGTGAAAATGAAAAAAAAGTATGCCAATAATTCCCGTTTTTTTTAACGTTTTTCACCGTGGAAACAAAAAATTGACCGTTTGACTTTTTTAAAAAATAACCCCTGGTAATGCTAACTTGATGCCTACATAGCACCACCACCCTAGTAACTTTTGAGTGGATGGGTGAAAATGAAAAAAAAGTATGCCAATAATTTCCGTTTTTTTTAACGTTTTTCACCGTGGAAACAAAAAATTGACCGTTCGACTTTTTTAAAAAATAACCCCTGGTATTGCTAACTTGATGCCTACATAGCAATACCAAGCTAGTAACTTTTGAGTGGGTGGGTGAAAATGAAAAAAAGTATGCCAATAATTCCCGTTTTTTTGCCGTTTTTCACCGTGGAAACGAAAAATTGATCGTTCGACTTTTATTAAAAAATAACCCCTGGTAGTGCTAACTTTATGCCTACATAGCACTACCACCCTAGTAACTTTTGAGTGGGTGGGTGAAAATGAAGAAAAAGTATGCCAATAATTTCTGTTTTTTTTTTTACCAGTTTTCACCGTGGAAACGAAAAATTGACCGTTCGATTTTTAAAAAAATAACCCGTGGTAGTGCTAACTTGATGCCTACATAGCACCACCACCCTAGTAACTTTTGAGTGGATGGGTGAAAATGAAAAAAAAGTATGCCAATAATTTCCGTTTTTTTGTTACCGTTTTTCACCGTGGAAACGAAAAATTGACCGTTCGACTTTTTTTAAAAAATAACCCCTTGTAGTGCTAACTTGATGCCTACATAGCACTACCACCCTAGTAACTTTTGAGTGGGTGCGTGAAAATGAAGAAAAAGTATGCCAATAAGTCCTGTTTTTTTTTTTTTTGTTTTCACCGTGGAAACGAAAAATTGACCGTTCGACTTTTTAAAAAAATAACCCCTGGTAGTGCTAACTTGATGCCTACATAGCACTAGCACCCTAGTAACTTTTGAGTGGGTGGGTGAAAATGAAAAAAAAGTATGCCAATAATTCCCGTTTTTTTTTTTTAACGTTTTTCACCGTGGAAACAAAAAATTGACCGTTAGACTTTTTTAAAAAATAACCCCTGGTATTGCTAACTTGATGCCTACATAGCAATACCAAGCTAGTAACTTTTGAGTGGGTGGGTGAAAATGAAAAAAAGTATGCCAATAATTCCCGTTTTTTTACCGTTTTTCACCGTGGAAACGAAAAATTGATCGTTCGACTTTTATTAAAAAATAACCCCTGGTAGTGCTAACTTTATGCCTACATAGCACTACCACCCTAGTAACTTTTGAGTGGGTGGGTGAAAATGAAGAAAAAGTATGCCAATAATTCCTGTTTTTTTTACCAGTTTTCACCGTGGAAACGAAAAATTGACCGTTCGACTTTTTAAAAAAATAACCCCTGGTAGTGCTAACTTGATGCCTACATAGAACTACCACCCTAGTAAATTTTGAGTGGGTGGGTGAAAATGAAGAAAAAGTATGCCAATAATTCCTATTTTTTTTACCAGTTTTCACCGTGGAAACGAAAAATTGACCGTTCGACTTTTTTAAAAAATAACCCCTGGTAATGCTAACTTGATGCCTACGTAGCAATACCAACCTAGTAACTTTTGAGTGGGTGGGTGAAAATGAAATAAAAGTATGCCAATAATTCCCGTTTTTTACCGTTTTTCACCGTGGAAACGAAAAATTGACCGTTCGACTTTTTTAAAAAATAACCCCTGGTAGTTCTAACTTGATGCCTACATAGCACTACCACCCTAGTCAATTTTGAGTGGGTGGGTGAAATTGAAAAAAGTATGCCAATAATTCCAGTTTTTTTACCGCTTTTCACCGTGGAAACGAAAAATTTACCGTTCGACTTTTTTTAAAAAATAACCCCTGGTAGTGCTAACTTGATGCCTACAATGCACTACCACCCTAGTAACTTTTGAGTGGGAGGGTGAAAATGAAGAAAAAGTATGCCAATAATTCCTGTTTTTTTACCAGTTTTCACCGTGGAAACGAAAAATTGACCGTTCGACTTTTTAAAAAAATAACCCCTGGTAGTGCTAACTTGATGCCTACATAGCACTAGCACCCTAGTAACTTTTGAGTGGGTGGGTGAAAATGAAAAAAAGTCTGCCAATAATTCCCGTTTTTTTACCGTTTTTCACCGTGGAAACAAAAAATTGACCGTTCGACTTTTTTAAAAAATAACACCTGGTAGAGCTAATTTGATGCCTACATAGCACTACCACCCTAGTAACTTTTGAATGGGTGGGTGAAAATGAAAAAAAAAGTATGCCAATAATTTTCGTTTTTTTACCGTTTTTCACCGTGGAAACGAAAAATTGACCGTTCGACTTTTTTAAAAAATAACCCCTGGTAATGCTAGCTTGATGCCTACATAGAACTACCACCCTAGTAACTTTTGAGTGGGTGGGTGAAAATGAAAAAAAACTATGCCAATAATTCCCGTTTTTTTACCGTTTTTCACCGCGGAAACGAAAAATTGACCGTTCGACTTTTTTAAAAAATAACCCCTGGTAGTGCTAACTTGATGCCTACATAGCACTACCACCCTAGTAACTTTTGAGTGGGTGGGTGAAAATGAAGAAAAAGTATGCCAATAATTTCTGTTTTTTTTTTACCAGTTTTCACCGTGGAAACGAAAAATTGACCGTTCGATTTTTAAAAAAATAACCCCTGGTAGTGCTAACTTGATGCCTACATAGCACTACCACCCTAGTAACTTTTGAGTGGGTGGGTGAAAATGAAGAAAAAGTATGCCAATAATTCCTGTTTTTTTTTACCAGTTTTCACCGTGGAAACGAAAAATTGACCGTTCGACTTATTAAAAAAATAACCCCTGGTAGTGCTAACTTGATGCCTACATAGCACTACCACCCTAGTAACTTTTGAGTGGGTTAGTGAAAATGAAAAAAAAGTATGCCAATAATTCCCGTTTTTTTTAACGTTTTTCACCGTGGAAACAAAAAATTGACCGTTTGACTTTTTTAAAAAATAACCCCTGGTAATGCTAACTTGATGCCTACATAGCACCACCACCCTAGTAACTTTTGAGTGGATGGGTGAAAATGAAAAAAAAGTATGCCAATAATTTCCGTTTTTTTTAACGTTTTTCACCGTGGAAACAAAAAATTGACCGTTCGACTTTTTTAAAAAATAACCCCTGGTATTGCTAACTTGATGCCTACATAGCAATACCAAGCTAGTAACTTTTGAGTGGGTGGGTGAAAATGAAAAAAAGTATGCAATAATTCCCGTTTTTTTGCCGTTTTTCACCGTGGAAACGAAAAATTGATCGTTCGACTTTTATTAAAAAATAACCCCTGGTAGTGCTAACTTTATGCCTACATAGCACTACCACCCTAGTAACTTTTGAGTGGGTGGGTGAAAATGAAGAAAAAGTATGCCAATAATTTCTGTTTTTTTTTTTACCAGTTTTCACCGTGGAAACGAAAAATTGACCGTTCGATTTTTAAAAAAATAACCCGTGGTAGTGCTAACTTGATGCCTACATAGCACCACCACCCTAGTAACTTTTGAGTGGATGGGTGAAAATGAAAAAAAAGTATGCCAATAATTTCCGTTTTTTTGTTACCGTTTTTCACCGTGGAAACGAAAAATTGACCGTTCGACTTTTTTTAAAAAATAACCCCTTGTAGTGCTAACTTGATGCCTACATAGCACTACCACCCTAGTAACTTTTGAGTGGGTGCGTGAAAATGAAGAAAAAGTATGCCAATAAGTCCTGTTTTTTTTTTTTTTTGTTTTCACCGTGGAAACGAAAAATTGACCGTTCGACTTTTTAAAAAAATAACCACTGGTAGTGCTAACTTGATGCCTACATAGCACTACCACCCTAGTAACTTTTGAGTGGGTGGGTGAAAATGAAAAATAAGTATGCCAATAACTCCCGTTTTTTTACCGTTTTTCACCGTGGAAACAAAAAATTGACCGTTCGACTTTTTCAAAAAATAACCCCTGGTAGTGCTAACTTGATGCCTACATAGCAATACCAACCTAGTAACTTTTGAGTGGGTGGGTGAAAATGAAAAAAAGTATGCCAATAATTCCCGTTTTTTTACCGTTTTTCACCGTGGAAACGAAAAATTTACCGTTCGACTTTTTTAAAAAATAACCCCTGGTAGAGCTAACTTGATGCCTACATAGCACTACCACCCTAGTAACTTTTGAGTGGGTGGGTGAAAATGAAAAAAAAAGTATGCCAATAATTTTCGTTTTTTACCGTTTTTCACCGTGGAAACGAAAAATTGACCGTTCGACTTTTTTAAAAAATAACCCCTGGTAGCGCTAACTTGATGCCTACATAGCACTACCACCCTAGTAACTTTTGAGTGCGTAGGTGAAAATGAAAAAAAAATAATGCCAATAATTCCCGTTTTTTACCGTTTTTCACTGTGGAAACGAAAAATTGACCGTTCGACTTTTTTAAAAAATAACCCCTGGTAGTGCTAGCTTGATGCCTACATAGCACTACCACCCTAGTAACTTTTGAGTGGGTAGGTGAAAATGAAAAAAAGTATGCCAATAATTCCCGTTTTTTACCGTTTTTCACCGTCAACACGAAAAATTGACCATTCGACTTTTTTAAAACATAACCCCTGGTAGTGCTAACTTGATGCCTACATAGCACTACCACCCTAGTAACTTTTGAGTGGGTGGGTGAAAATGAAAAATAAGTATGCCAATAACTCCCGTTTTTTTACCGTTTTTCACCGTGGAAACAAAAAATTGACCGTTCGACTTTTTCAAAAAATAACCCCTGGTAGTGCTAACTTGATGCCTACATAGCAATACCAACCTAGTAACTTTTGAGTGGGTGGGTGAAAATGAAAAAAAGTATGCCAATAATTCCCGTTTTTTTACCGTTTTTCACCGTGGAAACGAAAAATTTACCGTTCGACTTTTTTAAAAAATAACCCCTGGTAGAGCTAACTTGATGCCTACATAGCACTACCACCCTAGTAACTTTTGAGTGGGTGGGTGAAAATGAAAAAAAAAGTATGCCAATAATTTTCGTTTTTTACCGTTTTTCACCGTGGAAACGAAAAATTGACCGTTCGACTTTTTTAAAAAATAACCCCTGGTAGCGCTAACTTGATGCCTACATAGCACTACCACCCTAGTAACTTTTGAGTGCGTAGGTGAAAATGAAAAAAAAATAATGCCAATAATTCCCGTTTTTTACCGTTTTTCACTGTGGAAACGAAAAATTGACCGTTCGACTTTTTTAAAAAATAACCCCTGGTAGTGCTAGCTTGATGCCTACATAGCACTACCACCCTAGTAACTTTTGAGTGGGTAGGTGAAAATGAAAAAAAGTATGCCAATAATTCCCGTTTTTTACCGTTTTTCACCGTCAACACGAAAAATTGACCATTCGACTTTTTTAAAACATAACCCCTGGTAGTGCTAACTTGATGCCTACATAGCACTACCACCCTAGTAACTTTTGAGTGGGTGGGTGAAAATGAAAAAAAAAGTATGCCAATAATTCCCGTTTTTTACCGTTTTTCACCGTGAACACGAAAAATTGACCATTCGACTTTTTTAAAAAATAACCCCTGGTAGTGCTAACTTGATGCCTACATAGCACTACCAACCTAGTAACTTTTGAGTGGGTGGGTGAAAATGAAAATTAAGTATGCCAATAATTCCCGTTTTTTTACCGTTTTTCACTGTGGAAACCAAAAATTGACCGTTCGACTTTTTTAAAAAATAACCCCTGGTAGTGCCAACTTGATGCCTACATAGCACTACCACCCTAGTAACTTTAGAGTGGTTGGGTGAAAATGTAGAAAAAGTATGCCAATAGTTCCCGTTTTTTTACCAGTTTTCACCGTGGAAACGAAAAATTGACCGTTCGCCTTTTTTAAAACATAACCCCTGGTAGTGCTAACTTGATGCCTACATAGCACTTCCACCCTAGTAACTTTTGAGTGGATGTGTGAAAATGAAGAAAAAGTATGTCAATAATTCCCGTTTTTTTACCGTTTTTCACCGTGGAAACGAAAAATTGACCGTTCGACTTTTTAAAAAATAACCCCTGGTAGTGCTAGCTTGATGCCTACATAGAACTACCACCCTAGTAACTTTTGAGTGGGTGGGTGAAAATGAAAAAAAAAGTATGCCACCGTGGAAACGAAAAATTGACCGTTCGACTTTTTTAAAAAATAACCCCTGGTAGTGCTAATTTGATGCCTACATAGCACTACCACCCTAGTAACTTTTGTGTGGGTGGGTGAAAATGAAAAAAAAAGTATGCCAATAATTCCCGTTTTCTTTGTCGTTTTTCACCGTGGAAACGAAAAATTGACCGTTCGACTTTTTTAAAAAATAACCCCTGGTAGTGCTAACTTGATGCCTACATAGCACTACCACCCTAGTAACCTTTGAGTGGGTGGGTGAAAATGAAAAAAAGTATGCCAATAATTCCCGTTTTTTACCGTTTTTCACCGTGGAAACGAAAAATTGACCGTTCGAATTTTTTAAAAAATAACCCCTGGTAGTTCTAACTTGATGCCTACATAGCACTACCACCCTAGTCACTTTTGAGTGGGTGTGTGAAAATGAAGAAAAAGTATGTCAATAATTCCCGTTTTTTTACCGTTTTTCACCGTGGAAACGAAAAATTGACCGTTCGACTTTTTAAAAAATAACCCCTGGTAGTGCTAGCTTGATGCCTACATAGAATTACCACCCTAGTAACTTTTGAGTGGGTGGGTGAAAATGAAAAAAAAAGTATGCCAATAATTCCCGTTTTCTTTGTCGTTTTTCACCGTGGAAACGAAAAATTGACCGTTCGACTTTTTTAAAAAATAACCCCTGGTAGTGCTAACTTGATGCCTACATAGCACTACCACCCTAGTAACCTTTGAGTGGGTGGGTGAAAATGAAAAAAAGTATGCCAATAATTCCCGTTTTTTTACCGTTTTTCACCGTGGAAACGAAAAATTGACCGTTCGACTTATTAAAAAAATAACCCCTGGTAGTGCTAACTTGATGCCTACATAGCACTACCACCCTAGTAACTTTTGAGTGGGTGGGTGAAAATGAAAAAAAAGTATGCCAATAATTCCCATTTTTTTTAACGTTTTTCACCGTGGAAACAAAAAATTGACCGTTCGACTTTTTTAAAAAATAACCCCTGGTAATGCTAACTTGATGCCTACATAGCAATACCAAGCTAGTAACTTTTGAGTGGGTGGGTGAAAATGAAAAAAAGCATGCCAATAATTCCCGTTTTTTACCGTTTTTTACCGTGGAAACGAAAAATTGATCGTTCGACTTTTTTTAAAAAATAACCCCTGGTAGTGCTAACTTTATGCCTACATAGCACTACCACCCTAGTAACTTTTGAGTGGGTGGGTGAAAATGAAGAAAAATATGCCAATAATTCCTGTTTTTTTTTACCAGTTTTAACCGTGGAAACGAAAAATTGACCGTTCGACTTTTTAAAAAAATAACCCCTGGTAGTGCTAACTTGATGCCTACATAGCACCACCACCCTAGTAACTTTTGAGTGGGTGGGTGAAAATGAAAAAAAAGTATGCCAATAATTTCCGTTTTTTTGTTACCGTTTTTCACCGTGGAAACGAAAAATTGACCGTGCGACTTTTTTTAAAAAATAACCCCTGGTAGTGCTAACTTGATGCCTACATAGCACTACCACCGTAGTAACTTTTGAGTGGGTGGGTGAAAATGAAGAAAAAGTATGCCAATAATTCCTGTTTTTTTTTTTTTTGTTTTCACCGTGGAAACGAAAAATTGACCGTTCGACTTTTTAAAAAAATAACCCCTGGTAGTGCTAACTTGATGCCTACATAGCACTACCACCCTAGTAACTTTTGAGTGCGTGGGTGAAAATGAAAAATAAGTATGCCAATAACTCCCGTTTTTTTACCGTTTTTCACCGTGGAAACAAAAAATTGACCGTTCGACTTTTTCAAAAAATAACCCCTGGTAGTGCTAACTTGATGCCTACATAGCAATACCAACCTAGTAACTTTTGAGTGGGTGGGTGAAAATGAAAAAAAGTATGCCAATAATTCCCGTTTTTTACCGTTTTTCACCGTGGAAACGAAAAATTTACCGTTCGACTTTTTTAAAAAATAACCCCTGGTAGAGCTAACTTGATGCCTACATAGCACTACCACCCTAGTAACTTTTGAGTGGGTGGGTGAAAATGAAAAAAAAAGTATGCCAATAATTCCCGTTTTCTTTGTCGTTTTTCACCGTGGAAACGAAAAATTGACCGTTCGACTTTTTTAAAAAATAACCCCTGGTAGTGCTAACTTGATGCCTACATAGCACTACCACCCTAGTAACTTTTGTGTGGGTGGGTGAAAATGAAAAAAAAAGTATGCCAATAATTCCCGTTTTCTTTGTCGTTTTTCACCGTGGAAACGAAAAATTTACCGTTCGACTTTTTTTAAAAATAACCCCTGGTAGTGCTAACTTGATGCCTACATAGCACTACCACCCTAGTAACTTTTGAGTGGGTGGGTGAAAATGAAGAAAAATTATGCCAATAATTCCTGTTTTTTTTTACCAGTTTTCACCGTGGAAACGAAAAATTGACCGTTCGACTTTTGAAAAAAATAACCCCTGGTAGTGCTAACTTGATGCCTACATAGCACTACCACCCTAGTAACTTTTGTGTGGGTGGGTGAAAATGAAAAAAAAGTATGCCAATAATTCCCGTTTTCTTTGTCGTTTTTCACCGTGGAAACGAAAAATTTACCGTTCGACTTTTTTTAAAAATAACCCCTGGTAGTGCTAACTTGATGCCTACATAGCACTACCACCCTAGTAACTTTTGAGTGGGTGGGTGAAAATGAAGAAAAATTATGCCAATAATTCCTGTTTTTTTTTACCAGTTTTCACCGTGGAAACGAAAAATTGACCGTTCGACTTTTGAAAAAAATAACCCCTGGTAGTGCTAACTTGATGCCTACATAGCACTACCACCCTAGTAACTTTTGTGTGGGTGGGTGAAAATGAAAAAAAGTATGCCAATAATTCCCGTTTTCTTTGCCGTTTTTCGCCGTGAAAACGAAAAATTGACCGTTCGACTTTTTAAAAAATAACCCCTGGTAGTGCTAACTTGATGCCTACATAGCACTACCACCCTAGTAACTTTTGAGTGGGTGGGTGAAAATGAAAAAAAAGTATGCCAATAATTCCCGTTTTTTTACCGTTTTCCACCGTGGAAACGAAAAATTGACCGTTCGACTTTTTTAAAAAATAACCCCTGGTAGTGCTAACTTGATGCCTACATAGCACTACCACCCTAGTAACTTTTGAGTGGGTGGGTGAAAATGAAAAAAAAGTATGCCAATAATTCCCGTTTTTTTACCGTTTTCCACCGTGGAAACGAAAAATTGACCGTTCGACTTTTTTAAAAAATAACCCCTGGTAGTGCTAACTTGATACCTACATAGCACTACCACCCTAGTAACTTTTGAGTGGGTGGGTGAAAATGAAGAAAAAGTATGCCAATAATTCCTGTTTTTTTACCAGTTTTCACCGTGGAAACGAAAAATTGACCGTTCGACTTTTTAAAAAAATAACGCCTGGTAGTGCTAATTTGATGCCTACATAGCACTACCACCCTAGTAACTTTTGAGTGGGTGGGTGAAAATGAAAAAAAGTATGCCAATAGTTTTCGTTTTTTTACCGTTTTCACCGTGGAAACAAAAAATTGACCGTTCGACTTTTTTAAAAAATAACCCCTGGTAATGCTAACTTGATGCCTACATAGAAATACCAACCTAGTAACTTTTGAGGGGGTGGGTGAAAATGAAAAAAAAGTATGCCAATAATTCCCGTTTTTTACCGTTTTTCACCGTGAACACGAAAAATTGACCATTCGATTTTTTTAAAAAATAACCCCTGGTAGTGCTAACTTGATGCCTACATAGCACTACCACCCTAGTAACTTTTGAATTCCCGTTTTTTTTACCAGTTTTCACCGTGGAAACGAAAAATTGACCATTCGACTTTTTTTAAAAATAACCCCTGGTAATGCTAACTTGATGCCTACATAGCACTACCACCCTAGTAACTTTTGAGTGCGTAGGTGAAAATGAAAAAAAAATAATGCCAATAATTCCCGTTTTTTTTACCGTTTTTCACTGTGGAAACGAAAAATTGACCGTTCGACTTTTTTAAAAAATAACCCCTGGTAGTGCTAACTTGATGCCTACATAGCACTACCACCCTAGTAACTTTTGAGTGGGTGGGTGAAAATGAAAAAAAGTATGCCAATAATTCCCGTTTTTTACCGTTTTTCACCGTGAACACGAAAAATTGACCATTCGACTTTTTTAAAACATAACCCCTGGTAGTGCTAACTTGATGCCTACATAGCACTACCACCCTAGTAACTTTTGAGTGGGTGGGTGAAAATGAAAAAAAAGTATGCCAATAATTCCCGTTTTTTTACCGTTTTTCACCGTGGAAACGAAAAATTGACCGTTCGACTTTTTTAAAAAATAACCCCTGGTAGTGCTAACTTGATGCCTACATAGAACTACCACCCTAGTAACTTTTGAGTGGGTGGGTGAAAATGAAAAAAAAGTATGCCAATAATTCCCGTTTTCTTTGCCGTTTTTCGCCGTGGAAACGAAAAATTGACCGTTCGACTTTTTTTAAAAAATAACCCCTGGTAGTGCTATCTTGATGCCTACATAGCACTACCACCCTAGTAACTTTTGAGTGGGTGGGTGAAAATGAAAAAAAAGTATGCCAATAATTCCCGTTTTTTACCGTTTTTCACCGTGAACACGAAAAATTGACCATTCGACTTTTTTAAAACATAACCCCTGGTAGTGCTAACTTGATGCCTACATAGCACTACCACCCTAGTAACTTTTGAGTGGGTGGGTGAAAATGAAAAAAAAGTATGCCAATAATTCCCGTTTTTTTACCGTTTTTCACCGTGGAAACGAAAAATTGACCGTTCGACTTTTTTAAAAAATAACCCCTGGTAGTGCTAACTCGATGCCTACATAGCACTACCACCCTAGTAACCTTTGAGTGGGTGGGTGAAAATGAAAAAAAGTATGCCAATAATTCCCGTTTTTTGCCGTTTTTCACCGTGGAAACGAAAAATTGAACGTTCGACTTTTTTAAAAAATAACCCCTGGTAGTGCTAACTTGATGCCTACATAGCACTACCACCCTAGTAACTTTTGAATTCCCGTTTTTTTTACCAGTTTTCACCGTGGAAACGAAAAATTGACCATTCGACTTTTTTTAAAAAATAACCCCTGGTAATGCTAACTTGATGCCTACATAGCACTACCACCCTAGTAACTTTTGAGTGCGTAGGTGAAAATGAAAAAAAAAATAATGCCAATAATTCCCGTTTTTTTACCGTTTTTCACTGTGGAAACGAAAAATTGACCGTTCGACTTTTTTAAAAAATAACCCCTGGTAGTGCTAACTTGATGCCTACATAGCACTACCACCCTAGTAACTTTTGAGTGGGTGGGTGAAAATGAAAAAAAAGTATGCCAATAATTCCCGTTTTTTACCGTTTTTCACCGTGAACACGAAAAATTGACCATTCGACTTTTTTAAAACATAACCCCTGGTAGTGCTAACTTGATGCCTACATAGCACAACCACCCTAGTAACTTTGAGTGGGTGGGTGAAAATGAAAAAAAAAGTATGCCAATAATTCCCGTTTTTTACCGTTTTTCACCGTGAACACGAAAAATTGACCATTCGACTTTTTTAAAACATAACCCCTGGTAGTGCTAACTTGATGCCTACATAGCACTACCACCCTAGTAACTTTTGAGTGGGTGGGTGAAAATGAAAAAAAAGTATGCCAATAATTCCCGTTTTTTATCGTTTTTCACCGTGAACACGAAAAATTGACCATTCGACTCTTTTAAAACATAACCCTGGTAGTGCTAACTTGATGCCTACATAGCACTACAACCCTAGTAACTTTTGAGTGGGTGGGTGAAAATGAAAAAAAAGTATGCCAATAATTCCCGTTTTTTTATCGTTTTTCACCGTGGAAGCGAAAAATTTACCGTTCGACTTTTTTAAAAAATAACCCCTGGTAGTGCTAACTTGATGCCTACATAGCACTACCACCCTAGTAACTTTTGAGTGGGTGGGTGAAAATGAAAAAAAAGTATGCCAATAATTCCCGTTTTTTACCGTTTTTCACCGTGAACACGAAAAATTGAACGTTCGACTTTTTTAAAAAATAACCCCTGGTAGTGCTAACTTGATGCCTACATAGCACTACCACCCTAGTAACTTTTGAGTGGGTGGGTGAAAATGAAAAAAAAGTATGCCAATAATTCCCGTTTTTTACCGTTTTTCACCGTGAACACGAAAAATTGACCATTCGACTTTTTTAAAACATAACCCCTGGTAGTGCAAACTTGATGCCTACATAGCACTACCACCCTAGTAACTTTTGAGTGGGTGGGTGAAAATGAAAAAAAAGTATGCCAATAATTCCCGTTTTTTACCGTTTTTCACCGTGAACACGAAAAATTGACCAATCGACTTTTTTAAAAAATAACCCCTGGTAGTGCTAACTTGATGCCTACATAGCACTACCACCCTAGTAACTTTTGACTTTTGAGTGGGTGGGTGAAAATGAAAAATAGGTATGCCAATAATTCCCTTTTTTTTACCGTTTTTCACTGTGGAAACGAAAAATTGACCGTTCGACTTTTTTAAAAAATAACACCTGGTAGTGCCAACTTGATGCCTACATAGCACTACCACCCTAGTAACTTTTGAGTGGTTGGGTGAAAATGTAGAAAAAGTATGCCAATAGTTCCCGTTTTTTTTACCAGTTTTCACCGTGGAAAGGAAAAATTGACCGTTCGCCTTTTTTAAAACATAACCCCTGGTAGTGCTAACTTGATGCCTACATAGCACTTCCACCCTAGTAACTTTTGAGTGGGTGTGTGAAAATGAAGAAAAAGTATGTCAATAATTCCCGTTTTTTTACCGTTTTTCACCGTGGAAACGAAAAATTGACCGTTCGACTTTTTAAAAAATAACCCCTGGTAGTGCTAGCTTGATGCCTACATAGAACTACCACCCTAGTAACTTTTGAGTGGGTGGGTGAAAATGAAAAAAAAGTATGCCACCGTGGAAACGAAAAATTGACCGTTCGACTTTTTTAAAAAATAACCCCTGGTAGTGCTAACTTGATGCCTACATAGCACTACCACCCTAGTAACTTTTGTGTGGGTGGGTGAAAATGAAAAAAAAGTATGCCAATAATTCCCGTTTTCTTTGCCGTTTTTCGCCGTGGAAACGAAAAATTGACCGTTCGACTTTTTTAAAAAATAACCCCTGGTAGTGCTAACTTGATGCCTACATAGCACTACCACCCTAGTAACCTTTGAGTGGGTGGGTGAAAATGAAAAAAAAGTATGCCAATAATTCCCGTTTTTTTACCGTTTTTCACCGTGGAAACGAAAAATTGACCGTTCGATTTTTTTAAAAAATAACCCCTGGTAGTTCTAACTTGATGCCTCCATAGCACTACCACCCTAGTCACTTTTGAGTGGGTGGGTGAAAATGAAAAAAGTATGCCAATAATTCCCGTTTTTTTACCGCTTTTCACCGTGGAAACGAAAAATTTACCGTTCGACTTTTTTAAAAAATAACCCCTGGTAGTGCTAACCTGATGCCTACATAGCACTACCACCCTAGTAACTTTTGAGTGGGTGAGTGAAAATGAAGAAAAATTATGCCAATAATTCCTGTTTTTTTTACCAGTTTTCACCGTGGAAACGAAAAATTGACCGTTCGACTTTTTAAAAAAATAACCCCTGGTAGTGCTAACTTGATGCCTACATAGCACTACCACCCTAGTAACTTTTGTGTGGGTGGGTGAAAATGAAAAAAAGTATGCCAATAATTCCCGTTTTCTTTGCCGTTTTTCGCCGTGAAAACGAAAAATTGACCGTTCGACTTTTTAAAAAATAACCCCTGGTAGTGCTAACTTGATGCCTACATAGCACTACCACCCTAGTAACCTTTGAGTGGGTGGGTGAAAATGAAAAAAAAGTATGCCAATAATTCCCGTTTTTTTACCGTTTTTCACCGTGGAAACGAAAAATTTACCGTTCGACTTTTTTAAAAAATAACCCCTGGTAGTGCTAACTTGATGCCTACATAGCACTACCACCCTAGTAACTTTTGAATTCCCGTTTTTTTACCAGTTTTCACCGTGGAAACGAAAAATTTGCCATTCGACTTTTTTTTAAAAAATAACCCCTGGTAGTGCTAACTTGATACCTACATAGCACTACCACCCTAGTGACTTTTGAGTGGGTGGGTGAAAATGAAGAAAAAGTATGCCAATAATTCCTGTTTTTTTTCCCAGTTTTCACCGTGGAAACGAAAAATTGACCGTTCGACTTTAAAAAAAATAACGCCTGGTAGTGCTAATTTGATGCCTACATAGCACTACCACCCTAGTCACTTTTGAGTGGGTGGGTGAAAATGAAAAAAGTATGCCAATAATTCCCGTTTTTTTACCGCTTTTCACCGTGGAAACAAAAAATTGACCTTTCGACTTTTTTAAAAATAACCCCTGGTAATGCTAACTTGATGCCTACATAGAACTACCACCCTAGTAACTTTTGAGTGGGTGGGTGAAAATGAAAAAAAGTATGCCAATAATTCCCGTTTTTTTTACCGTTTTTCACCGTGGAAAACGAAAAAATTGAGCGTTCGACTTTTTTAAAAATAACCCCTGGTAGTGCTAACTTGATGCCTACATAGCACTACCACCCTAGTAACTTTTGAGTGGGTGGGTGAAAATGAAAAAAAAAGTATGCCAATAATTCCCGTTTTTTTTACCGTTTTTCACCGTAGAAACGAAAAATTGACCTTTCGACTTTTTTAAAAAAATAACCCCTGGTAGTGCTAACTTGATGCCTACATAGCACTACCACCCTAGTAACTTTTGAGTGGGTGGGTGAAAATGAAAAAAAGTATGCCAATAATTCCCGTTTTTTTTACCGTTTTTCACGGTGGAAACGAAAATTTGACCGTTCGACTTTTTTAAAAAATAACCCCTGGTAGTGCTAGCTTGATGCCTACATAGCACTACCACCCTAGTAACTTTTGAGTGGGTGGGTGAAAATAAAAAAAAAGTATGCCAATAATTCCCGTTTTCTTTACCGTTTTTCGCCGTGGAAACGAAAAATTGACCGTCGACTTTTAAAAAATAACCCCTGGTAGTGCTAACTTGATGCCTACATAGAACTACCACCCTAGTAACTTTTGAGTGGGTGGTGAAAATGAAAAAAAAGTATGTCAATAATTCCCGTTTTTTTACCGTTTTTGCCGTGGAAACGAAAAATTGACCGTTCGACTTTTTTAAAAAATAACCCCTGGTAGTGCTAACTTGATGCCTACATAGCATTACCACCCTAGTCACTTTTGAGTGGGTGGGTGAAAATGAAAAAAAAGTATGCAATAATTCCCGTTTTTTACCGCTTTTCACCGTGGAAACGAAAAATATACCGTTCGACTTTTTTAAAAAATAACCCCTGGTAGTGCTAACTTGATGCCTACATAGCACTACCACCCTAGTAACTTTTGTGTGGGTGGGTGAAAATGAAAAAAAAGTATGCCACTAATTCCCGTTTTTTTATCGTTTTTCACCGTGGAAACGAAAAATTTACCGTTCGACTTTTTTAAAAAATAACCCCTGGTAGTGCTAACTTGATGCCTACATAGCACTACCACCCTAGTAACTTTTGAGTGGGTGGGTGAAAATGAAAAAAAAGTATGCCAATAATTCCCGTTTTTTGCCGTTTTTCACCGTGGAAACGAAAAATTGAACGTTCGACTTTTTTAAAAAATAACCCCTGGTAGTGCTAACTTGATGCCTACATAGCCACTACCACCCTAGTAACTTTTGAATTCCGTTTTTTTTTACCAGTTTTCACCGTGGAAACGAAAAATTGACCATTCGACTTTTTTAAAAAATAACCCCTGGTAATGCTAACTTGATGCCTACATAGCACTACCACCCTAGTAACTTTTGAGTGGGTGCGTGAAAATGAAAAAAAAAGTATGCCAATAATTCCCGTTTTTTACCGTTTTTCACCGTGAACACGAAAAATTGACCATTCGACTTTTTAAAACATAACCCCTGGTAGTGCTAACTTGATGCCTACATAGCACTACCACCCTAGTAACTTTTGAGTGGGTGGGTGAAAATGAAAAAAAAATATGCCATTAATTCCCGTTTTTTACCGTTTTTCACCGTGAACACGAAAAATTGACCATTCGAATTTTTTAAAACATAACCCCTTTTAGTGCTAACTTGATGCCTACATAGCACTACCACCCTAGTAACTTTTGAGTGGGTGGTGAAAATGAAAAAAAAAGTATGCCAATAATTCCCGTTTTTTACCGTTTTTCACCGTGGAAACGAAAAATTGACCTTTCGACTTTTTTAAAAAATAACCCCTGGTAGTGCTAACTTGATGCCTACATAGAAATACCAACCTAGTAACTTTTGAGGGGGTGGGTGAAAATGAAAAAAAGTATGCCAATAATTCCCGTTTTTTTACCGCTTTTCACCGTGGAAACGAAAAATTTACCGTTCGACTTTTTTAAAAAATAACCCCTGGTAGTGCTAACCTGATGCCTACATAGCACTACCACCCTAGTAACTTTTGAGTGGGTGGGTGAAAATGAAGAAAAATTATGCCAATAATTCCTGTTTTTTTTACCATTTTTCACCGTGGAAACGAAAAATTGACCGTTCGACTTTTTTAAAAAATAACCCCTGTTAGTGCTGACTTGATGCCTACATAGCACTACCACCCTAGTAACTTTTGAGTGGGTGGGTGAAAATGAAAAAACAAGTATGCCAATAATTCCGTTTTTTTACCGTTTTTCACCGTGGAACGAAAAAATTGACCGTCCACTTTTTTAAAAAATAACCCCTGGTAGTGCTAACTTGAAGCCTACATAGCACTACCACCCTAGTAACTTTTGAGTGGGTGGGTGAAAATGAATAAAAAGTATGCCAATAATTCCCGTTTTTTTACCGTTTTTCACCGTGGAAACGAAAAATTGACCGTTCGACTTTTTAGAAAATAACCCCTGGTAATGCTAACTTGATGCCTACATAGCAATACCACCCTAGTAACTTTTGAGTGGGTGGGTGAAAATGAAAAAAAGTATGCCAATAATTCCCGTTTTTTTACCGTTTTTTCACCGTGAAAACGAAAAATTTACCGTTCGACTTTTTTAAAAAATAACACCTGATAGTGCTAACTTGATGCCTACATAGCACTACCACCCTAGTAACTTTTGAGTGCGTAGGTGAAAATGAAAAAAAAAGTGTGCCAATAATTCCCGTTTTTTTTACCGTTTTTCTCCGTGGAAACGAAAAATTGACCGTTCGAATTTTTTAAAAAATAACCCCTGGTAGTGCTAACTTGATGCCTACAAAGCATTACCACCCTAGTAACTTTTGAGTAGGTGGCTGAAAATGAAAAAAAAGTATGCCAATAATTCCGGTTTTTTACCGTTTTTCACAGTGGAAACGAAAAATTGACCGTTCGACTTTTTTAAAAAATAACCCCTGGTAGGGCTAACTTGATGCCTACATAGCACTACCACCCTAGTAACTTTTGAGTGGGTGGGTGAAAATGAAAAAAAAGTATGCCAATAATTCCGGTTTTTTACCGTTTTTCACAGTGGAAACGAAAAATTGGCCGTTCGACTTTTTTAAAAAATAACCCCTGGTAGTGCTAACTTGATGCCTACATAGCACTACCACCCTAGTAACCTTTGAGTGGGTGGGTGAAAATGAAAAAAAAGTATGCCAATAATTCCCGTTTTTTTACCGTTTTTCACCGTGGAAACGAAAAATTGACCGTTCGAATTTTTTAAAAAATTACCCCTGGTAGTGCTAACTTGATGCCTACATAGCACTACCACCCTAGTAACTTTTGAGTGGTTGGGTGAAAATGTAGAAAAAGTGTGCCAATAGTTCCCGTTTTTTTTACCAGTTTTCACCGTGGAAACGAAAAATTGACCGTTCGACTTTTTTAAAACATAACCCCTAGTAGTGCTAACTTGATGCCTACATAGCACTACCACCCTAGTAACTTTTGAGTGGGTGGGTGAAAATGAAGAAAAAGTATGTCAATAATTCCCGTTTTTTCACCGTTTTTCACCGTGGAAACGAAAAATTGACCGTTCGACTTTTTTAAAAAATAACCCCTGGTAGTGCTAACTTGATGCCTACATAGCACTACCACTCTAGTAACGTTTGAGTGCGTAGGTGAAATGAAAAAAAAGTATGCCAATAATTCCCGTTTTTTTACGGTTTTTCACCGTGGAAACGAAAAATTGACCGTTCGACTTTTTTAAAACATAACCCCTGGTAGTGATTACTTGATGCCTACATAGCACTACCACCCTAGTAACTTTTGAGTGGGTGGGTGAAAATGAAAAAAAAGCATGCCAATAATTCCCGTTTTTTTTACCGTTTTTCACCGTGGAAACGAAAAAATTGACCGTTCGACTTTTTTAAAAAATAACCCCTGGTAGTGCTAACTTGATGCCTACATAGCACTACCACCCTAGTAACTTTTGAGTGGGTGGGTGAAAATGAAAAAACAAGTATACCAATAATTCTCGTTTTTTACCGTTTTTCACCGTGGAACGAAAAATTGACCGTCCACTTTTTTAAAAAATAACCCCTGGTAGTGCTAACTTGATGCCTACATAGCACTACCACCCTAGTAACTTTTGAGTGGGTGGGTGAAAATGAAAAAAAAGTATGCCAATAATTCCCGTTTTTTACCGTTTTTCACCGTGGAAACGAAAAATTGACCGTTCGAATTTTTTAAAAAAATAACCCCTGGTAGCGCTAACTTGATGCCTACATAGCACTACCACCCTAGTAACTTTTGAGTGGTTGGGTGAAAATGTAGAAAAAGTGTGCGAATAGTTCCCGTTTTTTTACCAGTTTTCACCGTGGAAACGAAAAATTGACCTTTCGACTTTTTTAAAACATAACCCCTGGTAGTGCTAACTTGATGCCTACATAGCACTACCACCCTAGTAACGTTTGAGTGCGTAGGTGAAATGAAAAAAAAGTATGCCAATAATTCCCGTTTTTTTACGGTTTTTCACCGTGGAAACGAAAAATTGACCGTTCGACTTTTTTAAAACATAACCCCTGGTAGTGCTAACTTGATGCCTACATAGCACTACCACCCTAGTAACTTTTGAATGGGTGGGTGAAAATGAAAAAAAAGTATGCCAATAATTCCCGTTTTTTTTACCGTTTTTCACCGTGGAAACGAAAAATTTACCGTTCGACTTTTTAAAAAAATAACCCCTGGTAGTGCTAACTTGATGCCTACATAGCACTACCACCCTAGTAACTTTTGAGTGGATGGGTGAAAATGAAAAAAGTATGCCAATAATTCCCGTTTTTTTACCGTCTTTCACCGTGGAAACGAAAAATTGACCGTTCAACTTTTTTAAAAAGTAACCACTGGTAGTTCTAACTTGATGACTACATAGCACTACCACCCTAGTAACTTTTGAGTGGGTGGGTGAAAATGAAAAGTTCCTATTTTTTACCGTTTTTCACCGTGGAAACGGAAAATTTACCGTTCGAATTTTTTAAAAAATAACCCCTGGAAGTGCTAACTTGATGCCTACATAGCACTACGCCCCTAGTAACTTTTGAGTGGGTGGGTGAAAATGAAAAAAAAGTATGCCAATAATTCCGGTTTTTTACCGTTTTTCACCGTGGAAACGAAAAATTTACCCTTCGACTTTTTTTAAAAATAACCCCTGGTAGTGCTAACTTGATGCCTACATAGCACTACCACCCTAGTAACTTTTGAGTGGGTGGGTGAAAATGAAAAAAAAGTATGCCAATAATTCCGGTTTTTTACCGTTTTTCACCGTGGAAACGAAAAATTTACCCTTCGACTTTTTTTTAAAAATAACCCCTGGAAGTGCTAACTTGATGCCTACATAGCACTACCACCCTAGTAACTTTTGAGTGGGTGGGTGAAAATGAAAAAAAAGTATGCCAATAATTCCGGTTTTTTACCGTTTTTCACCGTGGAAACGAAAAATTAACCCTTCGACTTTTTTAAAAAATAACTCCTGGTAGTGCTAACTTGATGCCTACATAGCACTACCACCCTAGAAACGTTTGAGTGCGTAGGTGAAATGAAAAAAAAGTATGCCAATAATTCCGGTTTTTTACCGTTTTTCACCGTGGAAACGAAAAATTTACCCTTCGACTTTTTTTTAAAAATAACCCCTGGAAGTGCTAACTTGATGCCTACATAGCACTACCACCCTAGTAACTTTTGAGTGGGTGGGTGAAAATGAAAAAAAAGTATGCCAATAATTCCGGTTTTTTACCGTTTTTCACCGTGGAAACGAAAAATTGACCGTTCGACTTTTTTAAAAAATAACCCCTGGTAGGGCTAACTTGATGCCTACATAGCACTACTACCCTAGTAACTTTTGAGTGGGTGGGTGAAAATGAAAAAAAAGTATGCCAATAGTTCCCGTTTTTTTTACCGTTTTTCACCGTGGAAACGAAAAATTGACCGTTCGACTTTTTTAAAAAATAACCCCTGGTAGTGCTAACTTGATGCCTACATCGCACTACCACCCTAGTAACTTTTGTGTGGGTGGGTGAAAAATGAAAAAGAGTATGCCAATAATTCCCGTTTTTTTATCGTTTTTCACCGTGGAAACGATAAATTGACCGTTCGACTTTTTTAAAAAATAACCCCTGGTAGTGCTAACTTGATGCCTACATAGCACTACCACCCTAGTAACTTTTGAGTGGGTGGGTGAAAATGAAAAAAAAGTATGCCAATAATTCCCGTTTTTCACCGTGGAAACGAAAAATGGGTGAAAATGAAAAATTCCCGTTTTTTTACCTTTTTTCACCGTGGAAACGAAAAATTGACCGTTCGACTTTTTTAAATAATAACCCCTGGTAGTGCTAACTTGATGCCTACATAGCACTACCTCCCTAGTAACTTTTGAGTGGGTGGGTGAAAATGAAGAAAAAGTATGCCAATAATTCCCGTTTTTTTTACCCTTTTTCACCGTGGAAACGAAAAATTTACCGTTCGACTTTTTTAAAAAATCACCCCTGGTAGTGGTAACTTGATGCCTACATAACACTACCACCCTAGTAACTTTTGGGTGGGTGGGTGGAAATGAAGAAAAAATATCTCAATAAATAGTATATTCTTATATTATGTTTTCATAAAAAAGTTTACATGTAAAAATTAATAATAATGTTCACTTGTTTGCTACATAAATTAGCAGATTATGTTGGGCCCTAAATTTTGCGTCGCATATTTTGGGCTTATCGGATAAGTCATCGTACATCATCCATTTTCCTCTATTTCGATGACAAATATCCGTATAATATCCTGTGGATTTTCTTGTTTGGACCGATGGTTCTGTGTAATTTATTATGCCGGCAAGTTTGTACTCCGACTTAATTACTCGATTTTCTAGTGTTGTAGGGATCCCATTTAATGGCATGCTTGTGGAGTCGAACTTTTCGAATGCGAGAATTTTTGCTAAAAAGAGAGATGATATTCTGTTATTAGAAACTTCTATCAACTGGCTTTGTTTAAATAGTTGAGGAGTTCCAAACCAAAACGCAATAAGTGACTCGTAAAAATTTCTAGATAAATGAAAAAAATATGTTCAGTGAATCTAGAAATTGTATGAAATTATTGTGTTTTGTAATTTTTAAGAACATACCACATTGGCTAAATCTTCACAACTCATAAAAATTTTTAGGTAGATTTTAGGATGCTAAGTTGAATCATATCAATAGCCTTGTTCATTATCAGCTAATATCTCAAAAAAAAAAGATATTTTTAATTTGAAATTGAAAAGACGTTACCAGCTTTCTCTATTTCGAGTTCTTCTTCATTTTTCCCTTAGCAGGTAGGGCACGGTCTCCGTTTCCTCGGTATAATGGCATCAAAGGCATTTACTTGAAAATTCTCGTGTAATAAGTCATCATCGTTTATTGATGTCATTATGATATTCATTTTTCGTCGTGGACATTCTCCACGGCATTTGGACGACTGCACAAAACTGGGAGTTTGTGCAAATATTTTCGAAAATAAATTTCCAACGTTAAACTGGCAGTCCATGTTTATAATTTGATTTTGAATTGCCCTAACCCCCAGAATTTCAGCAAGGACTTCAGCTCGCAGAGCATAGGTTTTTAGCAGAGATGCCTTTATCCAGTATATGACTTACCAGGGAAAATGAATGGTTTTGCGTCTTGTTTTCCCGTATGTAGGCCCCGATTTGTTGACGGTCTGTTGCTGCGGCCAAAAGAATTTGTAAAATGCTATCAAAAGCACATGTGTTTCGCAGTGACATTTTACATTTATTGATTTGAACGAATTTCAATCCCATGGTGCTGCCGTCCTTTAATATAGGCTGGACAACCCTTGTTTGCATCAAACGTTAAATATTTTCGTTTATTCGATACAGGTGGCTTAATATTTTCCTTTTCCTCTTCAATATCTTGTTTCTTTGCTCTCCATTCATCTTCAATTAGTTCCCTTTCCGAGCCGTCAACCTCATCAAAATCGTCATCACATCCAAACTCATTACTATTTTGAATGTTGCTAACATCTTCCAGCGAATATTTGGGATGGGTTTGTGTACTTTCATTACTCGATGCGTAAGAGGAAAATTCTTCATTATGCTGGAAAGCTTTCATTGCCTCAGCTGCTCCGTCTTTCATTATGTGTGCTTCAAATATTCCTTATCTTCCTTCGTCTTGCTTTATTAAAGTTTGAACCAACAGGTCTACTCTAAGCGGTTTTTTTTATTTAAAATATGATTTTTAGCCATATTAAACTCTCCCTCTACTGGTGCACTTGTCGCTGGAATTCTTCCATATCCAAAAGAGTTATGGCAAACATTTCCCCACAGAGCAATAGTTTAAATTTTTGATAACAGTCTGTGCGCTATGTCGGGGCAAAACCTTGCATTGTCATTTTCTCCTTCTTCCTTTTCTAAAATTAAACTCACTTCCGACTCGATATTGGTTTTCCATTCATGCCAAAATCCTCGATCCCTGCTAATTTTTACGTCAGATATATCAACCACCTCTTCGAGGGCTTCATCAACTGTACACTCTTCTTCACTAACCCGGTGAATAATATTTCGAATTTCGATAAGGTCAGGAGTTTCGTTTGTGGATATTTCCTTAATAAAAGCTTCTCCTGAGTGTTGGTGTGCCATCACCCATAGTTTCGCTTCGAGCTATTATTAAAATTGCCTTGATTATTTTTCTAGCGACTTCCAAGTCAACGGTGAGCATCAGCATTCCAATACCGGCAAGATAAGAGGTTTTAATCCTTGGACGGACAATTTTTAAAAAATCGGACCAGCCCCTCATGAAATGGTTTGCGTCTATTCTAACGTAGACATTGGCTGGATTTTCCCCTGGCAGGCAAGCATTCGCGTATTGTTGCAAAGTCGCGAACGGTGAAAAACTCCAGATTATAGCATTTAGTAAAGCTTTCGACTCATCGCAGACCTATATATATGGAAAAGGAAGTGGTCTGATCATTTTAGGTCACTAACTTTGTCTGCCTTGTATTAACATTACACTTTTACAGTGGCCTAGTTTCCTTTGTTTAAAAATTGTCGAACATTACAACTTTCAAGTCCTAGTCAATACTCCACTTTTCTAGTATTGCCTACATTTTTTGAATTTTTTCCGAAAAGTACATTTGAAAACAAATTAAAAAAAAAAGGATCCCAAACTGTCAATTTTTGAAAAAGTTATAGCATTTTGAAAACAAAAACGGTGTTTTTTTAAAAATTCATAACTTTTTTTGAGTTGGATGAAAAAATTTGAAAAACTTCTGAAAAACGTCTTTCGTAAGCTAGAAAAAGAAGAAAAACTTTCAGCCAATTCTAAAGGGGTCGGGTTCAAAATTGGTCGAAATGGGATGAAATACCCCATATATACTCAAAACTGAAAAACGGATACACCGATTTCAAAAATTTTTTTTCTATTATTTTCGATCTGATTCTGGGATCATTTATGACAAGAAAATTTATTTTTTAAAAAAACTTCAATAAAAAAATATTTTAGCTATTACTCAAAAACCGAATGTCCGATTTCAAAAATTTTTTCATTCCTTTATTTCGATCGGACTGACTGTTCATTTACAGCAAAAAAACTACACCGATTTCAATAATTTTTTTTTTTTTCAATTAAAAAGTATTTCATTCAAATTACAGTAAGTTCAAATTAATGGCGGTAAACCACAACAGGCGTGCAAGGTACTGGAAAAGTAAAGTTATCAGTTCCATGCTCGGAAGGTATGAAAAATTTTTAAAGAACTACAAAAGAGTACAATGACAGAACAACATCTGTCGGGTCAGCTAGTTTTAAATAAAAAAAGAATTTACAAGACCATATTTATACAAAAGCATCGATTTAGCGCACTACTATTATCATAGTTTATTATTACCACTTCTTTCGGGAATTTAGCTCCTGATTGCAACCATGTTTTTAGCCAATGTCTGATAGATGCATCATGGCTTTCTGTTAGCTGCCTACTCACAGGGAACGGCCCAGCTCGGTTCTGCAACGTAGATGTGTACAAAAATATATGCTTCGATTTCTTTCCATCAACATATTTTAGTTTGGGTGCAACTTTTCCAGTGGCATCGATGATTAGGACTGCATCCTGCTGCCCACTAATGTTATTATATATGCGATTTTGGTGCGCGGACCAAAAATAAACATGAAACGGATCATGGGCTATCCCATGAATAATGTTCTGACCAATAACATTCATTCTTTTCATAATTGATAGGGCAGTCCTGGGATCGGCGGGCATATATTTAGATTTTTGTAGTTCATACTTCGCATTGCGGAGAATGTTTAAATCGTGTAGTCCGGCTAAGGATATGTCTCCTCTTTTCGGTAATTCGGAAGCCTTTTCATTAAGGTAAGCACACGCTGATTTTGTTTGCAATGCATTCGCCACCTTGGCACGGGTTGGTTGTCTAAGCTGCCGTTTTCCACATTTCTCATCTCTTTTGCTGATTTGACAATGTATTTTTACGAACGGCTCATGGTCAGATGATTCAAAAACACAAGATATTTTTGCGCTGCACGAACAGCGACCTGAAATAACGTGACCAGGAACACATTATTTAATCCCAAATAGCGTTTTTTTAGAAAATCTGAAAAAGTCTTATGACGAGAGCTTACATTCAAAATTTCAGCTTAGCAAAAATAGTTTTGGAAAGGTTTCAAATTGAGTAATGAAAACTTGGATAAATTAAAAGTACCTAAAAGAGTTACTAACCCTCTGCAGCGAGCAAAAAGCAAAAAATTATTGAATCGGCATAAAATTTTTAAAAAATAGGCGTGGCGAGGCCTTTTGAACGCGATATCTTTAGAACGGTAAAAGCTACAGGGACGAGGTTTGGTACGCATATTTTCTATCCATAGAGAAATATTGAAATATCAAAGAATTAAATTTATGGGAATTATTTGATATATAAAAAGTGGGCGTGGTTACAAACCGATGGCGTCCATTTTTAGTGGAAATCTTTCTCGAGACTAGCAGAAGTGGTATACCAAATTTATTCACAATATCTATGTATATTAAAATAAAAGTTATTGCAAAAATACATGTGAGGATGAGCCTTCGGGCGGATAGGCTGACGGATGGATGAGATGCGCAATGTTGGCTTTGAACATTTTTCTGTTGAGGCAGCAGATCGCCTCAACAGATTTTTTTCTGTTGCCCAACAAATCTGTTGCCTTAACAGGTTTTTCCATGTGGTGGTTCTCAAGATATTAAGAAAAAAATTAAGCAACTTGTTTTTTTTTTAATATTCGCACAGCTCTGCATTTTGAATCTGAGTTTTCGTCATAAGCTTTTTTCAGATTTTCTAAAGAATTGAACTTGTGTATATCATTGCAAAGTCCATTATTAGTCGAAATCTTTTTCGATACAAATTTATGGTCAGCCTACCTATTAACCGATTTCGTTGTTTTTGAGATATGAATTTTTGAATAATAAATATTTTGTTTCGACATATATTTATGCAATACATATCAGTAGACAAGGTGATCATTGCCAAATACTTCAAAATAATAATAGTACCACATTTATTATTGAAAACATTAAATGTTTGTTATGTTTTATTATTTAGCATATCCTCCACTTCGTAGGAATAGCAAGCGTAATCCAAAGCAGTGGATGAATAAAGATGCAATTTCAAGCAATAACGGTATACGTACAATTTGTATAGACTCCTACGATGTGAAGGATTTGCTAAATAATCACTGTAATTCCGAGAAACAAAAAAATTGAATGTTTTCAATAATAAATGTGATATTATTATTATTTTAAAGTATTTGGCAATGATCACCTTGTCTACTGATATGTATTGCATCAATATACGGCGAAAAAAATTTTTATTTTTCAAAAATTCATATCTTCAAAACAACGAAATTTGGAAACAGTCATAAATTTTGAAAAAAGTCAAACTTTTACTAAATGCTAAAAAAAAAATTTTTTTAAGTTCCATGCTATTGTTTATAATCTGAAAGTGAAATTATTAGCGAACATTTCAAAGAAAAAATCATGAGACAAAAATTTTTGACAAAGTTATTGACAGTTGAAAAAATAGGTGAAAAAATATTGCTTGCATTTTATGGAATTCAATTGCCGATAAATACGAAAAAACAATTTTTTGAGGCAAAAAAAAAAGAAAGTCATGTCCTGCGTGGACCGTTTGTCTTGAAATGGAATGAGCCTATATAAAAATTAATTTTTTTCATGCGTTTTATGAAAAAAATGCGAACATGCTTTGGAAAAAAAATTCTAAAAAATCAATGTTAATTCTCACCTACTTGAAACTTGCACATTATTACACTACAATTCAACGAACCATAAAACTATTTTTTCTAAATTTTAAAAAAATTGTAAATAAAAAGTTTGAAAAAATTCTGAAAATTTGATAAACTTTTATGAACATTGTTTAAGCGGCTGCGGACGAAATATAAGACATTTTTAATTGGTGGAGGTATTAGTGGACGGATCCTTTTGTTAAAAAAATTTTTAATTGTAACACTTGAGTAATTTGTTGGTGACTTTGATGCATTTTTATCACCAGGTGCGGAAAAAAAGTCAGAAAAGTACCAGAAGTAAATAAAACTGAATTATACAAACACCAGGGGCCTCCGAAAGACGAAATATTCATTTTATGGATTTAGGAGGCATCCTCTAGCAAACCTTATTTATCTTTTATTCTAATCATAGTGCACTAATGGAAAATTGTACCGTCTAAGCTTTCACATTTTTATTTATGTGCCATCTGTTAAGTTCTTACTTATTTTAAATGAAAATTATTAAAACCCAATAAATAAACAGATTTCGCGAACAATACCGCTTTAAAGGGTGTCCCTATTATTTTTCACATAACCGTTTTCTGATTTTTATATCTCACCTCGAATGCAAGACCAACATAACTCAAACATTTTTTTGAATTGAATACATTTTTTTTTTTATTTTTTTTTTAATAAAGTGGTTCATTTTATAATGTGATTAATAAACATATGTGATAATATAACTTAAAATATTTTAAATTCATCAAAAACAAATAGGTTTAGCCAAAAACGGCTTTAGAATCTCACATGGAAAACTTAAAATGTCGGTGATTTTGATTTTGAGTTACGTTTGAAAAATATATAACATATATTTTGAAAAATACTACTGTGATCAATTTTTCGTTTGCATGGTAAAAAACGGTGGAAAAAACGGCAATTATTGGCATACTTTTTTTTCATTTTCACCCACCCACTCAAAAGTTACTAGGGTGGTAGTGCTAACTTAACACCTTGTTAGCAAATTTTGGGCCATAGTTTAAAAAATAATAATGAGATCCAAAATCTGTTTTGGGATATCAGTTACGGCTAAAAAGCGAAAATTACTGGCGTTTTTAGTTTTAAGCTAGCTGTTGCCAATTCTAAGTTGCAGGGGTGGTAGTGCTAACTTGACGGTCAAAACAGCATTTTTAGGAATATTTTGAAAAATACTAGTGTGATCAATTTTTCGTTTGCACGGTAAAAAACGGTGAAAAAAACGGGAATTATTGGCATACTTTTTTTTCATTTTCACCCACCCACTCAAAAGTTACTAGGGTGGTAGTGCTAACTTAACACCTTGTTAGCAAATTTTGGGCCATAGTTTAAAAAATAATAATGAGATCCAAAATCTGTTTTGGGATATCAGTTACGGCTAAAAAGCGAAAATTACTGGCGTTTTTAGTTTTAAGCTAGCTGTTGCCAATTCTAAGTTGCAGGGGCGGTAGTGCTAACTTAACGGTCAAAACAGCATTTTTAGGAATATTTTGAAAAATACTAGTGTGATCAATTTTTCGTTTGCACGGTAAAAAACGGTGAAAAAAACGGGAATTATTGGCATACTTTTTTTCATTTTCACCCACCCACTCAAAAGTTACTAGGGTGGTGGTGCTATGTAGGCATCAAGTTAGCACTACCAGGGGTTATTTTTAAAAATGTCGAACGATCAATTTTTCGTTTCCACGGTGAAAAACGGTAAAAAACGGGAATTATTGGCATACTTTTTCTTCATTTTCACCCACCCACTCAAAAGTTACTAGGGTGGTAGTGCTATGTAGGCATCAAGTTGGCACTACCAGAAGTTATTTTTTAAAAAAGTCGAACGGTCAATTTTTCGTTTCCACGGTGAAAAACGGTAAAAAAACGGGAATTATTGGCATACTTTTTTTCATTTTCACCCACCCACTCAAAAGTTACTAGGGTGGGAGTTCTATGTAGGCATCAAGTTAGCACTGCGAGGGGTTATTTTTTAAAAAAGTCGAACGGTCAATTTTTCGTTTCCACGGTGAAAAGCGGCAAAAAACGGGACTTATTGGCATATTTTCTTTATTTTCACCCACCCATTAAAAAGTTACTAAGGTGGTAGTGCTATGTAGGCATCAAGTTAGCACTCCCAGGGGTTATTTTTTAAAAAAGTCGAAATGTTAATTTTTCGTTTCCACGGTGAAAAACGGTAAAAAAACGGGAATTATTGGCATACTTGTTTTCATTTTCACACACCCACTCAAAAGTTACTAGGGTGGTAGTGCTATGTAGCCTTCAAGTTAGCACTACCAGGGGTTATTTTTTAAAAAAGTCGAACGGTCAATTTTTCGTTTCCACGGTGAAAAACGGTAAAAAAACGGGAATTATTGGCATACTTTTTTCATTTTCACCCACCCACTCAAAAGTTACTAGGGTGGTAGTGCTATGTAGGCATCAAGGTAGCACTACAAGGGGTTATTTTTTAAAAAAGTCGGAGGGTCAATTTTTCGTTTCCACGGTGAAAAACGGTAAAAAAAACGGGAATTATTGGCATACCTTTTTTCATTTTCACCCACCCACTCAAAAGTTAATAAGGTGGTAGTGCTATGTAGGCATCAAGTTAGCACTAACAGGGGTTATTTTTTAAAAAAGGCGAACGGTCAATTTTTCGTTTCCACGGTGAAAAACGTTAAAAAAAACGGGAATTATTGGCATACTTTTTTTTCATTTTCACCCACCCACCCAAAAGTTACTAGGGTGGTAGTGCTAACTTGGCGCCTTGTTAGCACACTTTGGGCCATAGTTTAAAAAATGATAATGAGATCCAAAATCTGTTTTGGGATATCAGTTACGGCTAAAAAGCGGCAATTACTGGTGTTTTTTGTTTTAAGCTAGCTGTTGCCAATTCCAAGTTGCAGGGGTGGTAGTGCTTGACGGTCAAAACAGCATTTTTAGGAATATTTTGAAAACTACTAGTGTGGTCAATTTTTCTTTGCATGGTAAACAACGGTGGAAAAAACCTCAATTATTGGCATACTTTTTTTCATTTTCACCCACCCACTCAAAAGTTACTAGGGTGGTAGTGCTAACTTGACGCCTTGTTAGCACATTTTGGGCCATAGTTTAAAAAATAATAATGAGATCCAAAATCTGTTTTGGGATATCAGTTACGGCTAAAAAGCGACAATTAATGGCGTTTTATGTTCTGAGCTAGCTGTTGCCAATTCTAAGTTGCAGGGGTGGTAGTGCTAACTTGACGGTCAAAACAGCATTTTTAGGAATATTTTGAAAAATACTAGTGTGATCAATTTTTCGTTTGCATTTTTTGATTTGCACATAATCGACTTGATTGTAAGAATAGTTGAAATCGGTTTTTCGTTCAGTTGACGTCAAGTCAACAGGGGTTAACTTGAAAAATATTCGAGTGGTAGTTTTTTCGATTCCACGGTAAAAAAACGGTTAAAAAACGGTAATTAATTAGCTATATTTAGAGTTGTGTTTTTCGTTCATTTCAGAGATTCGAAACTTTCGTTCTTTTTCTGATGAACGAACAAGTTTTACTTTTTGTTCATCTGTTCTTTTTTGTTTTCAAGCAAATTTGTTCACTGCTGTTTGCACCCGCGAAAAAAGCCAACAAGTATAGTTGAGGGTGTGTATGCAGCAATGCTTTGTATAGGTATTTTTAAATGTGTTATGAATAAATAAGTTAATATATACATATATATAAAGTTACAAATTTCGGAAGATCCAGGAAATTGAAAGAGTACAGACACAAATTGTAAATATGATCTTTTCAAGTTTAATAAATGTAATTAGTTTCTTACAAAAGATGTTTTTCATAATAGTCCATGCATATATTAGCCGTGTTTTTTTATACACGCGTATACGTTTACGTTTGCGCGTGAAAAAAACGCCTATCCTCGCTTAGATAATGCTTAGGAGACCCATCTAGCGGCAGTGGTTAAATAACTAGCTACAGCCACAGGGTGTACCGAAAAGCGGAGACACAACCCTCTGATGGCCATGGGGTCTAACTTATAACTAAATAAATTGCGATGAATTGTGGACACACATAGAATACATAGAATTAGTGTAGAGGGTGAAACAAAAACACATATTCCAGTTACACCTGAGTATAATGCGTATTGAAATTTTGTAGTACACATTTTATGCGCAGCAATTTCAGAGGTGTATTTAAAGTTTGACGCTTAGCAGTCCATATAAAGTTTAAGCGTATAGACGTTTATGTGTAAAAAACACGACTATTGTTTTAGCAGTGCCACACACAAAGATGACCACACATATCTTTAGTGTAAGTGGCATCATCGACATTCGTGCTCAGAATTTCTGCGTGTGTATGTATGAATTTACAATGTTCGCGAACGAGAAGTGAGAAAGAATAACATTAGATAAAACGAACTAATGGAACAAATGAACTAAAAGAACAAATAGAACCGAAATCGAAGATCTAGTTCACTTGTTCAGTTGAGAGACCCGGTCAATTGAACAAGTTCAGAACGAAACGACCCAACTCTAGCTATATTTGAGTTTGAAATTTCAAAGTGGTAGTGCTAACTTGACGGACATTTATAAAATTTATTCCGTGCTCTTGGACGGTCCAAATTGAACTAACTCGAACAAAGTATTTTACCTAGCAACTAAGTTCTTGTGTTGAAGTAATTATGCTATGCTAACCAATTATTGTATAAAAAATAGTTTACTTAACTAAAACTAGATTATGCTGTCCAATCACAATTTCTGCAACTACACCAATCGTTGTCCTAATTAACTTCCGCTTATTCTGCGCGTGTACTGCGTCAGCGAAACTTCAACACGCAACATAGCGCGGTCACATGCTCAGCAACGTGAGTAAGTGGGTCAACCGCTGGATACTGCTGTTATAACTCCTCCCCCTTTAAAGATCTGCGTCCCGCAGATCAAAGCATGAAAAATGTGAAGTGGATATATTTTTTATAGAGTCGATCTGGCTACTTGGCGTAATGTTGATTCTGACTGGCTTGACTGGTGCGCTGTCGTCCAGGTTAGGGATTTCATGAGCAGATTGGCCCTTGAAGATCTTTGTGTTTGTGGCCCATTGCATCGGAATTTGAACTGGTGGAATATTTAGCTTCCTAGTATACCATTTCCATAGCATGGTGACGATAAGGGCTATTGCGAATATCGAGGCAGCTTCCGTGACTAACGAGAAGTTAGTTTTCCCATTTACATACCCTAGATATCTAACGTTTTCCACCGTTATATCATGAACGTACTCCAGATTGATCTTTGTAGTGTGGTTTTTGACGTTTGCTAGTACGGCTGGCAAAGCTTGAGCTGTGATTGCTTCGTTGCTGGAGAACACTTGGTTGCCAATTTTTACCGTTTCTTTACTTAACTGGATAACGTAGGTGCCATTTATATTGCTAATATCGTTACTACTTTCCACTATACCTTGGTAGCTTGAGATAAAAATTGTGTTATCGTTTATCAATTCGATTATCGTTCCATTGCGCCTGATGAATTGGCAGCTAGCGTCACCTCCTTTCAGCAACCGAGGTAGGCAGGTATTCTCTTCCAATTTGGTCAAGGACTTTGATTCACATACCGTAGATGAACTGATTGTCAAGCAATATTCCTTTAGTCCATATGTTTCTTCCTGGTTGACGAGCATCTTATCGAATGGAAGGTCCAGTTGTTTGCCTTCATAGATACCGGTGCGAGTAACCAGTAGGTTATACTTCTTCTCTGTTACTTTGGGTATTGATAGAACGTAGAGGAGCATAGTCCCATTTGTATATATTGATGGTTTTCCGTATTCAATTGCCTCAATTATATTTTGGTAAGATAGTGTTTCTATTTCTGACAGGATCTGATTAACTTCGTCCATGTCGAATAGGTTATTGTTAATAATTCCACGTTTAGCTAGTTGACATGCTCGTACTACTTCATTGACCTCTTCTCGGATGAGCACGATATTATGAAGGGCGCTCTGCTCGAATTGTTCTGCCTCAGCTTCCTTCATTACCGAATTGGTGCGGCTTACAATTTCATTAATTTTTTTGGAAATTTCTAAAGTTACCGTGAATAGATACTTGTTTACTTGTATTGGTGATTATTGTTTTCTATGATTTCACCCTGGCTGTGGAGGATATTGTCCCAATCAGTGGCATCGGGTGATCCTGCTAGCCACTTCCACGCAGAGCCTATCCAGTCAATAGATCGGGAGGGTCTGATTCTTTTCGTGTTCCCCGTCAGCTCTTCGAGGCGCTGCAGAGTTTGGTTGATATAGACTTGTGCTAGGAGCTGGTCGTCAGTTCGTTTTAGTAGTTGGTAAGCCAGTTTTTCCATCTTCGATATGATAGTAGCGTACTGCTGGAGGTTGATAGCATGCACAAGTTTGAAGGATCCGCTGATGATCCACCCATTTCCGCTCTGGATACTAACGATTGGTGCCTTATAGTGGAAAATGTGGAGGCCGCTGATGGCCGACGCCAACAGTGGGAGTCTGCAATTGGAAATACCATACCTAACATTTTTGGTTTCTGTTTTTGTTTTGTTTTTTTTTTTTTTTTGCTTCTACATATCATTTGGGTTTCCTGTATATTTGATTTTTGTTGGTTTTGTTGTTGTGCTGCGTAGTAGTGTCGAATAATTTCAATGTTCTACTACTTAAGTTTGTAGTTTTTATTTTTTTTTTGTTGTAGCAAGTAATAACGGAATTCAGAAATACATTTCTTTGGTCATTTTTTTTTTTCGTTCTTTTTTTGTTCTTTTTTGTTGTATCAAGTTATAACAAAATTCAGAAATACATTTCTTTGGTTTTTCTATTTCTTTTTGGTTGTAGCAAGTAATAACGAAATTCAGAATTAGGTTTTTTTGTTTGTTTCTTTTTCTTCCTTTTTTTTTGTTTTTTTTTTTGTTTTTTTTTTTTGCATCATGCTGTTCTCGAACCAGCTATGGGGGATCGTGGATATCCGTTTTGGGAGTAGCGTAGCCATTTGTCAATTTCGATGGCGCCACCGCCTACTAAGGCACGATTGGTCCCACTAATAAGCCCTCTCTTGTAGCTATGATTTCAAACGGTTTCTATTCATTATGTGCATTGTCACGTTTCTTTAAATTTTTTATGTGCAATTTATGGATTTTTTTACCACTAAGTGTGGTTACTGCGACTTTGTTGTCTTTGGCAACTATTTCTTTTTTGAAAGGTGGTTTCTGTTTTCCCTTAATCTGTTTATCCTTCACGTATATGACATCGTTTTCGTCATAACGCTCCGGTAGGGATCTCTTCCTGTTGTGCCGTTCGATCTGGGCAATTTGTTTTTGGGTTAGCAGTGTTTTCAGGTATTTATTTATCTTCCTAATTTTGTCTAGGAATTCCTGGTAATTAGAGGCTTTTGAACGATTGAAAAATATCTCACTTGGCTTTCGGTTTGTGAAGGTATTGTTATAGCGATCTACTGCTATATTTACCAGCTCTTTTGTCTTGAAAGTGGGATTGTCTAATTTTAAACACCTGAATATTTCGACAGGGGTGGAATGGAGCCTTTCTACTTGGCCATTCACCTCACTTCTCTGGGATTACGTACGATAAAGGCTGATTCCTAACGATTCAAGCAAATTTTGTATTATCGGGCTTATCAATCCTCGTTCATTGTCGGTTACCAAAATTCTAGGGGTCGTAAAATAGTAAAATAGCAATTTCACCATTTTCTCTTTAAGGTGCAGAGTGGATTTGTTTCTAATGTGGAAAAGTTAGCAAATTTTGAGAATTTGTCTATGCAGCTTAAAAACTTTTCCCCTTGAATTTCGAATATGTCTATGTGATCTAGGATTTGCTTTCTATTCTCAGTGGGGTTTCGATGCGCTCTTCTATGCTCCTCCCATATGACCTCAAGGACTCTATCTGGGTTTCGTAGGTATTCTACAAGAATTTGAGCTACCCGTATTTTATAGTGTAAAAAGTTTTCTAAATATACCTTCTGGAGCAATCCTAAGTGACTTTCTGGCATTTTGATGCCGTTGATTACATTTGGTCTAAGCTTTTCTTTAAGCAGATTAACGCGTTCTTGTTCGCCTATACCCTCTATTCCTACATAGGGTCGCAGGTAACCAGGATGAGGTTCCTCGCATATTTGTAACCTACCCCCAAACACAATCTGAGTCCTGAACACGTTCAAAGGTACCTCGACGAATGGAATTAAATCTGAGTTATCCCGATCTGCGCTATGAACAGTGTCGCAGGTTGAGCCGCCGTCGTTTGCCGAATACAACGTTGAGGTCATGGTTGCGTTTTCGCTGGCATTTTCGGATTCGGACGTCGTTGTCAGTTGATTTACCTGAGTTTTTAACCGAGAGAGAGCGTCAGCTACGACGTTCGATTTGCCTGGCTTATAGATGAGTTCGTAATTATACTCCTCTATCCTAGATTTCCGTCGCTTTAACTTGGGCATATAATTACGGTTGCTTAAAGAGAAGGTTAGCGGTTGATGATCGGTAAAAATTCGAATCTTCCTTGCACCGTACAAATAATTTCGGAGGTTGTCTAGGGCCCAGACGATGGCTAGCATTTCTTTTTCATTTGTTGCGTACCCCTCCTCTGTGGTGGTTAAACTTCGTGATATAAACGCTACAGGCTTGTCTTTACCATCGTGGTCTTGTGAGAGCACCGCACCGATCGCAAAATCAGGCGCATCAGTCGTTAGATTGAAGGCCTTCTCAAAGTTGGGGAATGTCAGGACTTCCGCGGTCGTCAGTATTTCCTTAAGATTACTGAATGCCTTTCGTTGTTCTTCATCTATTATTATTGCTACTTTTCTTGATTGTGTTGCTCTTACTTGTGCGTGTTCGCCCCGTGTTAGGTTGGTTAGTGGTTTGGCGATTTTTGCATAATCCCGGATGAATTTCCTGTAGTAGGAAGTTAATCCTAAAAAACTTTTGAGCTCTTTTAAATTGGAGGGAGGGGGCATATTTCTTATTGAGACTACTTTTTTTGGGTCTGGTAGTATACCCTCGGATGTCACAATATATCCCAGGGACTCCACGCTTGTTCTTAAGAATTGTGTCTTTTCTAAATTGACTTTAAGGCCAGCTGTTAAGAGTCTAGCAAGAATCGCTTCGATATCTTTTAAATGAGTGGCTTCATCTTTGCTAAAGATGATGATCTCATCAATGTATACGAAGCAAATGCGGCCTATAAATTCTTTGAGCACGTCGTCTATCATGCGTTGGAATATAGAGGGTGCATTTTTGAGGCCGAAAGGGAGTCGCAAAAATTCGTATTTTCCATTCATGGTGGAAAATGCGGTTTTTGGGATGTCGCTCTCCTTCATAGGGATTTGGTGGAACCCGGAGGTTAACTCTAAGGTAGTAAAGTATTTTGCATTTCCCAAGCTTGCGATGGTGGCATTAATGCCTGGTATAGGGTATATGTCAGGAATGGTTACGGCATTTAGACGTTTAAAATCTATAACCATTCGGGATTTTTTCTCGCTATCAGGCTGCGATTTCTTTGGCACAATCCATATGGGCGAGTTGTAGGGGCTTTTCGAAGGACGAATGATGCCTTCTGATAGTAGATCCTTAATTTGTTTTTCTACTTCGCTACGCATGTTGACTGGATAGGGGTAGCTTTTAGTGTAGATGGGGTTTTCTGTTTCGGTTCTTATATCTGCCCGGACGTTGGTTTCGATCTCCATTCTACGATCGACTGGACCGAACACGTTTTCGTATTTGTAGAGTATCTTTCTCAGTCCTTTTCTAATAGAGTCAGAGATGCTGGGGTCAAAAGGAATGTCTACGTTGATACTATTGACTTCTTGTACCTTTTGTCGCGTAAGGGGCAGAAAAATATCAGGTTTTAGTATGAGAAGACTTAATTCCCTATCTAACACTGCTTTAATCTCTGCTAGTGTATCGTCACCTATGATACCGTCGAAAGATTTGAGTCCTGGAAGAACAAAGAATGTGGTATGTAGATCTTTACCAACGAATTAAAAAAAAATTCCGCACACTTTTCTGTCTATTCTTATTTCTCCCCCCGCGGAGAATACATGGAAAGGCTTCTCCACCGGTATGGTATTTTGCGCTATGCGATCGCTAATATAGTTCTTGTTTGCCCCCGTATCCACTAAAAACTTGAGTGTCCCCTGACCTTGCGTGGTGTATTCTAAATATGGTACGCCGGGCACGAGGCCCCTACCGTAAAATCTACGTGATCCCCGGTGGGTTGTTCCTTATTGCTTGCTATAGTGCCTTCTATGCCCTCCTTTTCGTCTATTGGCACCAAATGGAACAATTTTTGTTGTTTGTTTGCTAAAAAAGGTCCCCTTTTTAGACTGTCGTTTCTTCGAAAATTGGAGCTATTGGATTGCCGGCTTTGGGAAGATGGATCACCATCCATTCTTGTGATGCCTGAGCGGCTGTTGTTGTTGTGCCAGCTCTGCGAATATTGATTACTAACGCGAGATTGTCCTGACCCTGTGTGGTACAGGTTTGATCTTAACTGGTTTGGGACTCTATTTATAAGACTTTTGTTTGTTGGGGCTGTGTACCTATATCTAGATTGGTACTGAGGTGGGTAATCCCTGTTGCCTTGAATGCCTGTTGAATGTTTGTGGGGCTCTATAAATGGCATTTCTGCTATCCACGTTCATAAATGCGAGGCATGATGAGTATGCCTCTGGTAAGGATTTTGGTTTCTGTATGAGGAGCAGCGTCGGCAAGTCCTCATTTAGACCTCTTATAAAGACGTCGGGTGCCCTCCTTCGGTGCGTCTCCGCCAAAGCCTTAACTGTTTCTTTATGCTCGTATTTTTCCGTATTGATAGTGTTTATCATTAGAGATAATTGCTTGTTGATTTGGGCGTAAAATTCGTAGACTTCTTGGCGTCCCTGAGTCATGTGGGTTAGTTTTTAATCGAGGGTTTCGATGTCTCTGGCATCGGCATAGTGCAGGGAAAGGATTTCCTTAATACTTTTCCAATCAGCATCCAGGATATTGTGGGATACCAGTGCAGCGTCTGCTGCCCCCCTAATCTTATACCTAATATGCCTTAATATGGCCCTATATATCGGCTTGTGCCGAACAACCTGATAATCCCTAACGATTTGTTCCGCGCTGTGGATCCAAGAGGAATAGTGTTCTTGTGATCCGTAAAATATTTGGAGTTCCTAAACAGAATCTGGGAGTTTTGAAATTTCGTTCAGTTCGCCCTCAGTCCGAGGGCTTACGAGTGGCTCCTCTACTGGTTGTGGGCCGGTGTCCGCAGATTGTCTGCGCACATCCTCTAGCTGTTCTTCTAGTTTTATCTCATAAAACCGATTGTTCAGATAAGAAACTTTTCGCAATTTCTACCCCATTTTAACAGCTAGAAGCTTCAAATTTCACCAACTACTTACGTGTATAGCATATATTGATGTCTAAAAAAATCATTGAGATCGGTGATATACATAGTATATATCTCATACAACCGATTGTTCAGATAAGAAACTTTGCGCAATTTCTGCCCCGTTTTAACAGTTAGAAGCTTCAAATTTCACAAAATGCTTTCGTATATAGCATATATTGTTGTCTGAAAAAATCATAGTGATCGGTGGTATATATATTATATACTTCATATAAACTGTCATGTTTGCCCCTTTTTTAAGGCTAGAAGCTTCAAAATTCATCAAATTTCATCAAATAGTTACGTTTACGTCATATATTTTTGAAATTCGTGATTCGTAGTCATAGTTTTTACATGCAGACCAAAAAAAACGTGAAGCTTTGCATCCTCACACAAAGTACCTACCTATTTTTATACCTTTCATGAAAAGGAAATGGTATATTAATTTCGTCACGAAAACCAAAATTGTAAGTCCTTAAAGGAAAATAGATAGACCCACCATTAAGTATACCGAAATAATCAGGATGAAGAGCTGAGTTGATTTAGCCATGTCCGTCTGTCCTTCTGTCTATTTGTATCCATACTAGACCCTCAATTTTTGAGATATCTTGATAAAATTTGGTGAGCGGGTGTATTTTGGTGTCCGATTAGACATTTGTCGGAACCGGCCGCATCGGACCACTATGGCATATATCCTCCATACAACCGATTTTTCAGAAAAAGAGGATTTTTGTCATATCTTAGTCAATTTAACAGATTGAAGTTTTAAACTTCCCCATATAATTTCGTATATTGCACATATTGTTGCCTGAAAAAATTGATGAGATCGGTCGTATATATAGTATATATCACCCACAACCGATTGTTCAGATAAGAAACTTTTCGTAGTTACTGCCCCATTTTAAGAGCTAGAGGCTTCAAATTTCAACGAATCCTTACGTATATAGCATATATTGTTGTCTGAAAAAATCATAAAGATGGGTGGTATATATGGGTGGTATATATAGGGTGGTATATATAGTATATATATATAGTATATATAAATATTTTCGCAATTTTAGCCCCATTTTAACAGCTAGAAGCTTCAAATTTGACCGAATGCTTACGTATATAGCATATATTGTTGTCTGAAAAAATCATAGAGATCGGTTGTATATATAGTATATATCTCATACAACCGATTGTTCAGATAAAAAACTTTTCGCAATTTCTACCCCATTTAACAGCTATAAGCTTCAAATTTCATAGATTTCTTACGTATATAGTATATATTGTTGTGTCAAAAAATCATAGAGATCGGAGATATATATAATATATATATGAGGTATATATAATATATATATATAGTATATATATATAGTATATATATGTTTTTTTTGCGATTTCGCCCCATTTTAACAGCTAGAAGCTTCAAATTTCACCAAATGCTTACGTGTATAGCATATATTGACGTCTGAAAAAATCATTGAGATCGGTGGTATACATAGTCTGTCTATTCTTATTTCTCCCCCTGCGGAGAATACAAGGAAAGGCTTCTCCACCGGTATGGTATTTTGCGCTATGAGCTCGCTAATATAGTTCTTGTTTGCCCCCGTATCCACTAAAAACTTGAGTGTCCCTTGACCTTGCGTGGTGTATTTTAAGTACGGTACGCCGGACACGAGGCCCCTACCGTAAAATTTACGTGATCCCCGGTGGGTTGTTCCTTATTGCTTTCTATAGTGCCTTCTATGCCCTCCTCTTCGTCTATTGGCACCAAATGGAACAATTTTTGTTGTTTGTTTGCTAAAAACCCTGAAGAACTAGGCCCCTTTTTAGACTATCTTTTCTTCGAAAATTGGAGCTATTGGATTGCCGGCTTTGTGAAGATGGATCACCATCCATTCTTGTGACGCCTGAGCGGCTGTTGTTGTTTGCGCCAGCTCTGCGAATATTGATTACTAATGCGAGATTGTCCTGACCCTATGTGGTATGGGTTTGATCCTAACTGGCTTGGGACTCTATTTATAAGACTTTTGTTTGTTGGGGCTGTGTACCTATATCTAGATTGGTACTGAGGTGGGTAATCCCTTTCGCTTTGCTGCAAATGACGCCATTGATATACATCAGTGAAGCAACGTCGGAAAGTCCCCATTTAGACCTTTTATAAAGACGTAGAGTTCCCTTCTTCGGTGCTTCTCCGCCAAAGCCTTAAATGTTCCTTATGCTCGTATTTTTCCGTATTGATAGTGCTTATCATTAGAGATAATTGCTTGTTGATTTGGGCGTAAAATTCGGATACTTCTTGGCGTCTTTGAGTCATGTGGGTTAGTTGTTGATCGAGGGTTTCGATGTCTCTGGCATCGGCATAGTGCAGGGAAAGGATTTTCTTAATACTTTTCTAATCAGCATCCAGGATATTGTGGGATACCAGTGCAGCGTCTGCTGCCCCCCCCCCCCCCCCCCCCTAATCTTATACCTAATATGCCTTAATATGGCCCTATATATCGGCTTGTGCCGAACAACCTGATAATCCCTAACGATTTGTTCCGCGCTGTGGATCCAAGAGGAATAGTGTTCTTGTGATCCGTAAAATATTTGGAGTTCCTAGACAGAATCTGGAAGTTTGGAAATTTCATTCATTTCGCCCTCGGTCCGAGGGCTTACGAGTGGCTCCTCTACTGATTGTTGGTCGGTGTCTGCAGATTGTCTGCGCTCTAGCTGTTCTTCTAGTCTTACCAAATTTTGTCTGAGTCCCTGTATGGACTCTACATTGCTCTTTGTTTCGACACTTCTTAGGCGTTCCTCGAAGCGGTTTAGTTGCGAGAGAATGGCGTTTACTGTGCCATTCATTTTCAAAAGCGATTTTTCATTTCCTCAGTGTTCATATTTCTAGGATTATACAGAAAAGAAAAAAAGGTGTTAACAGATGCGCTATCTACTCAGAAATAGCAAAATTTCATTCGGCCGCTGTTGGTGTTTTGGTTCTTGACACTCTGGTACTTCTTTTTTATGATTTCGCCCTCACTTTGTTTTTTCTGAGTGCTCCATTTACTAATTTAAATTTTCCTTAGTACCTATTATTTTGTTTCACTTTACTTTATTTTTGTGTCTGTTTTAAATACTTTTTTCCTTAGTACGTGTTATTTTTTTTGCTTTACTTTCACCTTACTTTTTTTGTGTTCGATTTAAATACTCTTTTTGCTAATTGGTCCTTTTTTTCCAAATTTTGTTTCACTTTACTTTCACTTTACTTTTTTTTTGTTCGATTTAAATACTTTTTTATTAATTGGTCCTTTTTTACCAAATTTTATACACTCTGTACCGAGAACTGCTCGGGCGCCAGTAAAGCCTCACAGCAAGCAAGGCGATGAAAAATTAAAGTTGCGGTGAACTTATATATAATATATATATGATGGTATATATAGTATATATATAGTATAATATATATTTTTTTGCTCTTTCGGCCCCATTTTAACAGCTAGAAGCTTCAAATTTCACCAAATGCTTACAAGTTATCTCACCTGTAATCCCAATACTAACTAATGGCGCACCCTTTACTCACGTTGCCAGGCATGTAATCATATTGTTCCACTTACTAACTTCGCTGACGCAGCACACGCGCAACAAACGATCAGGTCAGGTATCGAAATTATTGAAATCATGGGAATTGCAATATAAGCAATTCCTGTCTACACGCGCAAGCGTTCGACTTGCGAATTGTGGGAACTGCAACCGCAGCATAAATAGTTAGCAGTAATAGGTTAGCTAATAAGTTAATTTGGATGTTTAGTTCAGTTAATTTTTGGACGTGCAAGTGGTACGTAATAAATTGTGATTAATTGAAATTGAAGTTGTTCGTGTTTACTTTTAAATCAGTATCTGCGAACGGTGGGTTCGCCGCAAGTTTAATTTTTTATTGCTCTCAGGACACGAGAGATTAACTGGCGCCCGAGCAGTGCGGTGCAGGGTTCGCGTTCCAAGTGAAATTTTATTTAGTTATGCGTACAAAGGATAAAAAAACTCTTGTAGTGAAGATAAGAACTAAAAATTTTTTTTTTATTGAAAGAAAAAAAAAAAATACATGAATCAAAAAAACCCTTGCAGAGAAGATAAGAAACAAAGAATTTTTTTTATTCAATAAAACAAAAAAGACACAAGAATCAACTAAAAACCCTTGCAGTGAAGATACAAAAAAAAGAAATTTTTTTTTATTCAAGAAACCAAAACAGATACAAGAATCAACTAAGAATACTTACAGTGAAAATAAGAATCAAGAAAACAAAAAGGAGACAAGCATCAGCAAAACTTACCGAGCTCAAATGAAGTGGTGGTTGTAAGTAACAAATCGTTAGCCTCATTGTATATCTCTTCATTCCAGCAGGAGTACAGAAAAGATAAAAAACTCCTTAAAGGAAATGAATGAATCCGTTAACGCCATTCTCGCCCAACTTAGAAGGTTCGAAGAGCATTAGATGTGTTCATTAGAGGCCTAAATGGTGACCTCCCCACTCGGCTACTAGTGCAAAACCCAAATCGTCGCCCGAGGCCTACTCGGCATGCCTCACGTTCATGAACGTCTACCGCAGGAACGCCATATATCGCCAGCCCCGCTCGAATGGGTATTTCAATAACAACTCCCAATCGATAGCCCCTCGGTATTATGCAAACCCAAATTATAATGGCGCCGGTCAGGTTAGGGCAGGTCCAAATCAACCAGGAGCATTTAAAAATTTCTCAGGTATACACCAAGGCCGGACAGGACCAAACTACAACTACCCGAACTCCGGTCAAACGAGAAATAGCAATCAGACTACGCAAAATTGGCGTAGCAACTCTATTCCTTCAGGATTTATAAGAACAAACCCTAGTCCTTCCCGCCAAACCACCATATATCAAAAATACCGGCCAAATACAGAACTTTAACAATTTAAAAAGGGGCACACGTTCGGGAAGGGTTTTAAGCCAATCAGGCAGGGGGCCAAGCAAACAACAGAAGTTGTTTCACTTAATACCAGTGGATGAGGAAGCAGGAGAAGACACTACGATCGAACACGGTCAGGAGCAAGGCGATGGCGATCAACTAAATTTTACGGCAGGGGCCTCGTGTCCGGCGTACCATACTTAGAGTATGCCACTCCACATCAGGGAACTCTAGAATTCTTGGTATACATGGGGGATAACAAGAATTACATTAGCGAACGAGTTGCACAAAATTCCACACCGGTGGAAAAACCATTCACAATCATTTCGGCGGGGGAATATTAAAATACATAGAAAAGTTCGTGGACATTTTTTTACGTTTGTGGGAAAGAACATCCCCACTACATTCTTTAACCTTCCGGGGCTATAGTCCTCTGGTGTAATCCTTGGAGACGATACGCTGACAGAAGTCAGAGCAGTTCTTGAGGGGGAATTGAACATATTGATATTAAAACCAAACACAGTAATATCTCTTAAGCGCAAAACGGCACATGTTAATAGTATCTACACGGACCTCCCTATCGATCCTAACATTTCAGAGCCTACAAAAGAGGAACTCCGTAGAATCCTTAGCAAGCACGAAGAGATGTTTGGCCAAGTTGATAGGAGCATAAGAGGGCTCACCGCAATGCCACTGAAAATAGCAGATTTTAGAGCGGTATTATTTCCCGAGAATGCGTGCTCAAATTAGGAAATATGTACTGGCTTGCGAACGTGATAAACCAGAGTTACAGGCTACACCAATCCCACTACAACCTTGCGAGAACCTTCACATAGATATTTTTGAAACGAAAAATTTTTAAGTTTTATTGACAAATTTTCAAAATTCGCAAAGCTTTTTCACGTTAGGAACAAAGGAACTCTGCACCCTAAACACAAAATTGTGAAGCTTCTCCAGTATTTTACAACTCCAAAAATTTTAGTCAGTGATAATGAATGGGGATTGATTAGCCCAATAATACAGAACTTAACGAAATCATTGGGAATTCAGCTTTACCGCACTCCATTTCAGAGAAGTGAGGTTAAATGGCCAAATTGGGAGATTCCATTCCACGTTACTAGAAATCTATAGATGCCTGAAGGCGGGAAACTCTGATCTCAGGACTAAAGGACTCGTTAATATAGCAGTAGATCGCTATAGTAATTCAGTTCACTCTGTTACGAACAGGAAACCTTCGGAAATATTTTTTATTCGCTCAGAAGCTTCTAACTATCAGGAACTCCTTGACAAAAGCAGGAAAATTAATAGATATATAAAAACACTATTAAAATAGAAACAGATGGCTCAGGTTGAGAGACATAATAGGAGAAGGACCATACAGAAGCGTTATAACCAAAATGATGTTATATACGTTAAGGATAAGCAAATAAAGGGGAAACAAAAACAAATTTATAAAAGGAAAATAGTTGCCAAGGAGTACGAAGTTTTTGTAACCACACTTAGTGGGAAAAAAAATTATAAAGCACATATAAAAAATGTAAAAAGAAGAGGCAAACTACCCCCACATAATAAAACAAACATACATACAAAAACATGAAAAGAAATTATAAAAGATCTGGCACCAAGAGGGAGGGTATCTAACAAGAGCGGGCTTGCAAGTGGGACAAATCGTGCCTTAGTAGGCTCGTAGTGCCATTGAATTTGACAAATGGCTACACTACTTCCAAACGGGATTCTGGCGATATCCCCATAGCTGGTTCGAGAAATGCTAACACCTCTGGTCCAGGAGAAAAAAGAAAAATTTAAGCCTATGCGCCTAATCCGCAAATATTTATTTAATTCTCTGCGCCTAATCCGTAGATGAGAAAAGAAAAAAAAAGGAAAATTTGAGGTTATGCGCCTAATCCGCTAAGCAAATATTTATTTAATTCTCTGCGCGTAATCCGTAGATGAAAAAAGAAAAAAAAAGAAAAATTCCGCTAACTAAATATTTATTTAATTCTCTGCGCCTAATCCGTAGATGAAAAAGAAAAAAGAAAAAAATTTGAGCTTATGCGCCTAATCCGCTAAGCAAATGCATATTTAATTCTCTGCGCCTAATCCGTAGAATAAAAAAAACGAAAATTATTTTAAGCTTATGCGCTTAATCCGCTAAGCCAATATATGAAATTATAATACTCAAAAAAAAAAAAAAAAATGTTAAGCTAATCAGCTAAGCAAGTATACGAAATTTTAAAATTAATATATTTTGCGCCTAATCCGTGAAATGACTAAAGGAAAAAATTATAACACTTGCGCCTAATCCGCAAAGTAAAACAAAACAAAAAAACGAACAAAGAAAAAAGAAAAAAAGGAATACTTTTTTGTTCTTGTCTTTTTCCGCTTGATCCGCAAATTAGAAAACAAGTAAGGAAGGCTAAGTTCTGGTGTAACCGAACATTACATACTCAGTTGAGAGCTGTGAAGACAAAGTAAGGGAAAATTACCATGTTGTAAAAAGAACCTAGGGTAACCCTGGAATTTGTTTGTATGACATGTCTATCAAATGGAAGGTTTTAAAGAGTATTTTAAGAGGAAGTGGGCCATAGTTCTATAGATGGACGCCATTTAGGGATATCGCCATAAAGGTGGACCAGGGGTGACTCTAGAATTTATTTTGTACGATGTGGATATCAAATGAAAGGTATTAATGAGTATTTTAAAAGGGCGTGGGCCTAAGTTCCATAGATGGACGCCTTTTCGAGATATCGCCATAGAGATGGACCAGGGGTGACTCTAGAATTTGTTTGTACGATATGAGTATCAAATGAAAGGTGTTAATGAGTATTTTAAGACGGCGTGGGCCTTAGTTCTATATGTGGACGCCTTTTCGAGATATCGATCGCCATAAAGGTGGACCAGGGGTGACTCTGGAATTTATTTGTACTATATGGGTATCAAAAGAAAGGTGTTAATGAGTATTTTAAAAGGGAGTGGGCCTTAGTTCTATAGGTGGACGCCTGTTCGGAATATCGTTATAAAAGTGGACCAGGGTTGACTCTAGAATGCGTTTGTACAATATGGGTATCAAACGAAAAGTGTTAATAAGTGTTTTAAAGGGGAATGGGCCTTAGTTCTATGGGTGGACGCCTTTTCGGGATATCGCCATAAACGTGCGTTTGTACAATATGAGTATCAAATCAAAGGTGTTAATGAGTATTTAAAAAGGGCGTGGGCCTTAGTTCTATAGGTGGACGCCCTTTTTTGAATTGAAATTTAAGTATCTTCCCGATAAGCTACAAGCTTGAAACTTGGAATGTAGTTCAGAACCCGAAGACAATGCAATAATATGAAATAAAAACTCCGATAGGTGGCGCATGGATCGAAATATTTCAAAAAATCGCATTTGTGGTCCGATTTGGTTCATATTTGGAACACATAACACACACAAGAATGGAAAGCGACCTATGAAAAAAAAAATCGCCTCTAGGTGGCACCAGAATCGAGATATTCAAAAATTCATATTTGTGGTCCGATTTGGCTCATATTTGGAACACATAAAACATGCAAGAATAGAAAGCGACTTATGAAAAAAATCGCCGCTAGGTGGCGCAAGGATCGAGATATTCAAAAAAATCGTATTTGTGGTCCGATTTTGTCCATATGTGGAACACATAATACATACATGGATAGAAAGCGACCTAAAATGTCGGATTTGGCTCATATTTGGAAGAAATATTACATACAGTCCGGTAGAAGTGACATCAAAATATTTTGGAGTTCGAGGAGGGACAAGTATACGTGGCGCAGAGTCGAGTAAAGTATTTGGAAGGATTATGTAGTGAGGACTTAGATTGTAACAAATTGTCAGGAAAGATTCCTTGTAATAATGAGTCACTAAATGAACTAAAAACTAAGAACGAGAAATAATAGGCAATTAAATAAAGAATAAAAACTTGAAAATAAAATAATTAAAAAAAAAATTTTAAGTTAAACGGTTTTATTGAAAACAATACTTACATGAAGTAATAATAATATGTACCGACAGCCTTTGAGGATTTCTCTGACGACACGCAAGCGGGTATATGAACAGATGTGTAAGCAACCGCTAACCAAATCTCCTTCTCCGCTATACGACATTAACAAAGCGGATGTTGGATTGTGTGAGTGGTTTGAACAGTGGCTTGCACATATGTGTATATACCAGGGGTGCACCTTAACGTTAAGCTAATCGTTTATCAAAAAATTTCCACCGTTTCCGTTGAAACACTTCGAAATATTATCGATAAAGAAATTATCAAGATAAATTGTATCTCGTTTTTAACCGAAAAGAAAAGCCTTCGTTAACGTTAAAAATGTTAACAAAAACGTGATACTTTATGTTTGAATTGTGCTGGCAATGCTATAGCCATGGTGAAGCCGTAAGGTGGTAACAGCGAGCGGACATACACACACAAACTGCAAGTAATTTGTTTGTGTAATTCGTTGGTGGTAATGTCAAAAATACTGTGAGAAATGTTCGTACTGTCAAAATTCATGAGAAAAGTTGCTATCAGCTTGGCTAATGCTTTCACCTTTAATGACTCCGCCATCAATCAGCTTTGCCAGCATAGTTTGAAATTAATAATCAACATAAACGATTTGATTTCGTTTTGAAATGGCAGAAAACGAAACAAAATAGTTTCGTTAATTTGACGTTCTTAACGTTAATAAACGAAACGAAATGACTTTGTTTCGTTTATTAACGTTAATTATCGTAACGAAATGATATCGGTTCGTTGGTTAAGCATGCCTGGTATATATGTGCCGCTCAAGTGGCGAACGCGGATTGGTTCAACCAAAGCAGGAAGGTGATTCGTGACTTACGGTGTCCTAAATGCCGCAAGGCTTAGTGGGTATAAAAGGGGGTCCCGCTGATCAACAGCATTCAAAATCGAAAAGTCGCGGTCTTAACTAGTGCCAAAAGTGAAGTGAAAAGTTCTATATTCAAAGTGCGTTTTGTTCGCCTTAAAGTGTGGGTGCGCGAGTGACAATTTTTTTTTTTCTAAAGTGCGGTTTCACGCCAAAAGTCAACGCGAGCGAATAAAATAAAAGTGAACCTGGATACCAAGGAATCCTCCCTAGGTGCACCGCCGAGCAAGGAGTACCGCCACCACTGGGCGTGGAAAAATCCCCTCAAGAAAGCAGCAAAGCCACAGGTAAGCCAAAGAGTGAGATTTGAAATTCCTTCTTTTGAGAAACCTTTCTGTTTTTTTTTTTACCCGCGATTTTTTTACACCTTTTTCCTTTTATTAGAACATTCTTTTTGAACCTTGGTTAAATAATTTTGTTTGAAATTGACATTTTTTTTGTAAATTTTGTGAAACAGGAGAGTTGTTAGTAAACCATTTTTTTGAAAATTTTTTTTAATAAAAAAAAATTAATTGAGTTAAAAATGGTTTCGAATCGTTAGATCGGTTCAACCTAAAGTCCACTTCGCGAAAGTAGAGTTTTTCATAAATGTTTCTCTGGCGCTTTTACACAAAAATCATTCCTCCATTATCAAGCTAAATATTTTTGACCCAAAATTCTCTTTTAAATTTTGAACGTTGTCGTTGTGAACAATATTTTTCAGGAAGAAGAAAAACGAAATAGCTAACGTTAATTTAAAAATACAAAAAAAAAAGTTTAAGCAAAAATTCTTAAACATAAAAATAGTTAAAATACTATATACGTTCTCTTGTTGCAGCGCACGAAGCCAGCCGAAGGCCGCGACTTCTTGTTACATATAGCTACACAAAATCACACGTAAAAACGTACCAAAGGATACAAAGACTTGGCCGAAGAAAATACGCAAAACAACAACAGACACCAACCACACATACAAAAGCGGGCAATAGTCCAATCAAGGGATTGGTTTCTGACCAAATGGGCAGCCAACGAGGCTATATTGGCCAAAGCGTCCAAACGTATTAGCGCCAGAATCGACGAACACCAACACACACAAACACATGCACATAACACAGTCAGCAGACTCCCAGCATAGCTACATTCGAGCTCAAACATATAATCAAACACGCAACACCATACATTTTTCACAAAACCAACAAGAGGTAACATAACACACTTGTATATCCACAACACAACAAATTCTGGCAACGGGTAGCATCAGCTCATTAGCAACATATTTACATTTTTTTGGCCACGCAACATCCATCGTCGCTAACTTGTTGCTAAACACTTAGTGGCCCAAAAACCCACGTAGTTAACAACATAGTACACGGCATCATCGGCCACATTCATCCACCTTTATTCACTACACTGAAACCCAACACACCACTAATCAAATCTGAGAGCGAGAGAAGTTAAGCGCGACTCACCCAGAGCGCGCTCGTCAACTTGAATATCTTTATTTACTCACCAAAGTTTCAATTTATATGTATTATAGTAGGCCGTACAACTATTACCTTTTTGAGAAAAAAAAAGGATATTTGAATTTTGAATTTATATGAATTTAGTTACTTTTTAATTTAATTAATTTTTTTCCTTATTAGTTTTATAACTTAAGGCATAAAGGTTTTTCTTTTATTCTTGATTTTTCTTAACTTAATTCCACATTTAGCATATTACCATTTTTATCGACACGCACACAAATTTTTTGGTATTCACACCCAGTCCTACACAAGCATACCTATTTGTATATGCATGAGCCACTCACGAAAATTTATTCTCAAACAATATTTTTTTATGGTAATACTAAATTTTCGGTTAACAATTTTTTTGTCGAAATCTTTTTCTTTGAATTCGTAATTTTTAGACAATATCCACTCGGCACTTTCACTATCGTATTTTCGCGGTAAAAAGAAAAAAAAGGAAAAAAAATTTTTATTAATATTTTTGTCATTTTTACTATTCAAAAAGTAATCCCAATTTGACTTAATTTTGTTTTACGCGATTTTTATTATTTCGAGTTTTTTTAGCAGGTGCATAAAGGTGTGCACATGCTTTGAACCAATACGTGAAACTAAAAACAAAATACATTTGTGCATAGGATTAGCCGTGACCACGCTCATTCGGCCAAAGACCTGTAACAGAACAAAAAATTCCATTGTTCTGCATATGTTGTTTTTTTTTTTTCTTTTTCTACTTTCAGCTCCGCACAACGATTTGGTACCAACTCGGGGTTCTGAGCGAGGTGAGTTTAAAAAAAAAAAAATGTAAGGCGCGATAACCTCCGAAGAGATCTAAGGCCGAGCTTCTCTTCCAATTTGCGTCGTGCTCCTCTTGATTTTTCCCTACAAATTGGCCGGACGGGACCTACATGTTTTATGCCGACTCCGAACGGCATCTGCAAGGCAGATGAGTTTTCACTGAGAGCTTTTCATGGCAGAAATACAATCGGAGCGCTTGCCAGACACTGCCGAGGGGCGACCCCGCTTAGAAAAATTTTCTTCTAATTGAAAAATCTTATTTCTAAAATTTTGATGTTGCTTTGCCCGGGAGTTGAACCCAGGGCATACGGTGTGATAGGCGGAGCACGTTACCATCACACCACGGAGGCCGCGAGGTGAGTTTATCATAAAGAAAAAAAAATTGTATGCACACACATCTTAACCCACGTACATTTATAAAATTACCATCTCAGAGTAAAATATAAATGATTAGATAGACATTAGGCCGTTGTTGAATTTTTAATATTTCTTTGTAATAATAATTATAAATGTTTCTTTGTAAATTTTCCTTTCAAATAAATATTTAAAGTTTGAGATTTGGTTTAAGGAAGAAGTAATGAAACGGGAGTTATAACTTTTGATTAGCTGTAAGGATTCATTTATAAATTATTTTAATAAATATTTTTTATTAATTTGAAGTTGGAATTCCTTGGAATCAGCGTCTTTATATTGTGGTATATGGGCTGAGGAGTATTATTGTTCATACATAGGTAATTTCAGCTACAACATGTCTGGCTAAAGGCAGTTTCTTTGTTGGTGTAGGTGTTGCCCTTGCGGCAACAGATGGTAAGTTGTGGTAGTTGAGGGGAAAGATGGAAGATACGTAGGTACCGAAAGACGGACATTAGTCAGGTGCAAGGGGACTCTACTCGGAAAGCGGAGCCATAGTAGAGTCCAAAGGCTGTTCACATCTCGTGAACAGGAGGGGTGGAAAGGCTCCACCTCACTCGGACATGTTTTCTCTCGCTTTCCTATATTTATTTTCCTTTAGTTTGTTTATATACTTTCCCTCAGGCATGTACTCAATTTTTCTATGTAACTGTTGGGGAAAGGGAAGTAGCAAGAACCGCGCCTCTAGGCCAAAGAGCCTCAGCAGGGCTACTACCATGCCACTCCGCCACTCCTCCTCTCCCGTACCAGGCAGTTACGTAAAAATGGCGCCCAACGCTATAGCCCACTAGAAATTTCCAATTTTTCCCATATTTCGTTTCTTTTACTTTCCAATTTTCCTTTTCGTTCACCTCAAGTTGCTTTTCAGTATACTAGTTTCGGCTTTTCACTACCTTATCTATTCTCTTAATTTTCCTTCTCGCGAGAGGAAGATGGAGAGAGGAGATGTCAGCAGAGAGTCGCATTGCGAAGTCATATTGGTCACAGTGGAACAGTTTAGAATTGATATCCGGTTGCTTGCATCGAGTATGGGAGAGTGAGAATGGTCAATGCAAGAAGAAACTGATAGTTGTTCCCAGAAAGAAGATTCCTGACGTGCTCAGCGAGCTGCATAATGGTCCAAGCGGAGTTCATCTTGGAATCACGAAGACGCTCGAGAAAATTAAACAGAGATTCTATTGGGTGGGTTGCCGTCAGTCGGTCACTGAGTGGATTGCGAACTACGAGGTTTGCAGCAGAGCGAAAGGGCCCAAAACCCGAAGTCATGGCCAGATGAAGCAATATAACTCAGGTGCGCCATTTGAAAGGGTCGCTATGAATGTCGCAGTTTCCTACTAGCAACTGCGGAAACAAATATGTACTGGTGGTTATGGATTATTTCAGCAAATGGCCAGAGGTATACCCAATCCCAAATCAAGAAGCGGAAACAGTAGCTGACGTGTTTATAAACAATTGGGTTGCAAGGTATGGTGAACCAATGGAGTTACATTCTGACCAAGGCAGGAGTTTCGAATCAGCTGTGTTCCGGGAAATGTGTAAATCATTGGGCATTCGAAAAACACGGACAACTGTATTGCATCCTCAGTCCGATGGTATGGTGGAACGTTTCAATAGAACCTTGGAGAAGCATTTAAGGAAAGTAATATACAAGTACCATAAAGAGTGGGATACACATATATCATTATTCTTGATAGCTTACCGATCGGCAATGCATGAGACAACAGGCCAAACTCCCGCAAAGGTAATTTTGGGCAATGGCCTGCGACTGTCACCTGATTTGAAGTTTGGGATAGATGCCGATGCGGAGAGAAATGTCAAGAAATCCACTGGTGTCATGGAAGAAGAGCTGAGAGAGATACACGATTTTCTAAGGCAACGAGAAAAGATTATGAGTGACAAGATGAAAGCCAGATACGATAAAGCAATTAATTCGGAAGGTTTTCAGGATGGAGATTTGGTGCTGTTATACAACCCACAACGGAAAAAAGGTTTGTCCCCGAAATTGCAGTGTAATTGGGAAGGCCTACACAAAGTTGTAAGACGGAACGACAATGTAGTGTACCGCATACAAACCATTGGCAAACCACGAACCAAAATGAAAGTGGTTCATTTGGAAAGCTGGTAGCGTTTAGATCGAGAGATTTGTCTGATCGGGACGATCAGACTTAGGTGGAAGGCAGTGTGACGAATAATAGTGACACTAAGTGATACTCACATTACTAGTCTGACGCTAAATAAATGAAGCCACAACAACAATAAAGCAGGCAGTCACTTGTATCACTTGTATAAACGAATCAATCATTATGTCCACACATATGTACGTACACGCAGCGGAGAGAAAATGCACAAACACATGCATATATCTTACCTGATATGCGCTCAAAAGTAGGCAATAATTTGTGCAAATAACACTCACATATACACGCGCATATGAGAAGCTATAAACGTAGTTATAGTTGTTAATTTTATAGCTGCTAGCTAACTAGTAAATTCTAGAATAGAACCGCCTAGAAATATGTCAACGAGGAGACCAAAAAATATAAAAGCAGCAACAGTTTAAGCACGCTATCTTTCGAGCAATAGAAGTGTTATTTTGAAAGTAGTCAAATAAAGACCATTTTGCATTATCGAATATTGGAGCAATTTATTCAACAGTTTAGTGATTCGAACGTTAGCAGAAGGTTGCAAATAAGCGGAGTTGCAGTAAATTCGTTACAATTAATTTTTCAAATTTTTTCCATTCTCTACCACTAAATATTTTTACATAACTTTGACTTTTTTATAAATTTCAATAAGTTTTTATCAACTTACTTGCTGATTTATTCGAAAATAATGAAACCGAAAGGATTTCTTGGAGCTTTTTTGGCGTATTTTACGCAACTTTATAGCCATCTGATACTTAAGATCTATTCCTGGAAACGAATTGAGAGAGAATGAATATTTCATATCAGGTCATCAGTGGTTTGATTTCAACATTAAATTGGTTGACGCCACATATGTTTTGAGCGTGGTACAGTGGGCAGAATTTACAGCAGATGTATGTCGCTTTAAGATGTTTCAGATTGGGTAGGAATTCGACTATTTTTAAACGGTTTTATTTAGGTTGACTTGACAGGCTGTTTGGGAGGCACGAATTTTTTAATTGAAATTTAAGTATCTTCCCGATAAGCTACAAGCTTGAAACTTGGAATATAGTTCAGAACCCGAAGACAATGCAATAATATGGAATAAAAAATCCGATAGGTGGCGCATGGATCGAAATATTTCAAAAAATCGCATTTGTGGTCCGATTTGGTTCATATTTGGAACACATAACACATACAAGAATGGAAAGCGACCTATGAAAAAAAAATCGCCTCTAGGTGGCACCAGAATCGAGATATTCAAAAATTTATATTTGTGGTCCGATTTGGCTCATATTTGCAACACATAAAACATGCAAGAATAGAAAGCGACTTATGAAAAAAATCGTCGCTAGGTGGCGCAAGGATCGAGATATTAAAAAAAATCGTATTTGTGGTCGGATTTTGTCCATATTTGGAACACATAATACATACATGGATAGAAAGCCACCTAAAATATCGGATTTGGCTCATATTTGGAAGAAATATTACATACAGTCCGGTAGAAGTGACATCAAAATATTTTGGAGTTCGAGGAGGGACAAGCATACGTGGCCCAGAGTCGAGTAAAGTATTTGGAAGGATTATGTAGTGAGGACTTAGATTGTAACAAATTGTCAGGAAAGATTCCTTGTAATAATGAGTCACTAAATGAACTAAAAACTAAGAACGAGAAATAATAGGCAATTAAATAAAGAATAAAAACTTGAAAATAAAATAATTTAAAAAAAATGTTTAAGTTAAACGGTTTTATTGAAAACAATACTTACATGAAGTAATAATAATATGTACCGACAGCCTTTGAGGATTTCTCTGACGACACACAGGCGGGTATATGAACAGATGTGTAAGCAACCGCTAACCAAATCTCCTTCTCCGCTATACGACATTAACAAAGCGGATGTTTGATTGTGTGAGTGGGTTGAACTGTGGCTTGCACATATGTGTATATACCAGGGATGCACCTTAACGTTAAGCTAATCGTTTATCAAAAAATTTCCACCGTTTCCGTTGAAACACTTCGAAATATTATCGATAAAGAAATTATCAAGATAAATTGTATCTCGTTTTTAACCGAAACGAAAAGCCTTCGTTAACGTTAAAAACGTTAACAAAAACGTGATACTTTATGTTTGAATTGTGCTGGCAATGCTATAGCCATGGTGAAGCCGTAAGGTGGTAACAGCGAGCGGACATACACACACAAACTGCAAGTAATTTGTTTGTGTAATTCGTTGGTGGTAATGTCAAAAATACTATGAGAAATGTTCGTACTGTCAAAATTCATAAGAAAAGTTGCTATCAGCTTGGCTAATGCTTTCACCTTTAATGACTCCGCCATCAATCAGCTTTGCCAGCATAGTTTGAAATTAATAATCAACATAAACGATTTGATTTCGTTTTGAAATGGCAGAAAACGAAACCAAATCATTTCGTTAATTTGACGTTCTTAACGTTAATAAACGAAACGAAATGACTTTGTTTCGTTTATTAACGTTAATTATCGTAACGAAATGATATCGGTTCGTTGGTTAAGCATGCCTGGTATATACGTGCCGCTCAAGTGGCGAACGAGGATTGGTTCAACCAAAGCAGGAAGGGGATTCGTGACTTACGGTGTCCTAAATGCCGCAAGGCTTAGTGGGTATAAAAGGGGGTCTCGCTGATCAACAGCATTCAAAATTGAAAAGGCGCGGTCTTACCTAGTGCCAAAAGTGAAGTGAAAAGTTCTATATTCAAAGTGCGTTTTGTTCGCCTTAAAGTGTGGGTGCGCGAGTGACAATTTTTTTTTTCTAAAGTGCGGTTTCACGCCAAAAGTCAACGCGAGCGAATAAAATAAAAGTGAACCTGGATACCAAGGAATCCTCCCTAGGTGCACCGCCGAGCAAGGAGTACCGCCACCACTGGGCGTGGAAAAATCCCCTCAAGAAAGCAGCAAAGCCACAGGTAAGCCAAAGAGTGAGATTTGAAATTCCTTCTTTTGAGAAACCTTTGTGTTTTTTTTTTTACCCGCGATTTTTTTACACCTTTTATTAGAACATTCTTTTTGAACCTTGGTTAAATAATTTTGTTTGAAATTGACATTTTTTTTTGTAAATTTTGTGAAACAGGAGAGTCGTTAATAAACCATTTTTTTGAGAATTTTTTTTAATAAAAAAAATTAATTGAGTTAAAAATGGTTTCGAATCGTTAGATCGGTTCAACCTAAAGTCCACTTCGCGAAAGTAGAGTTTTTCATAAATGTTTCTTTGGCGCTTTTACACAAAAATCATTCCTCCATTATCAAGCTAAACATTTTTAACCCAAAATTCTCTTTTAAATTTTGAACGTTGTCGTTGTGAACAATATTTTTCAGGAAAAAGAAAAACGAAATAGTTAACGTTAATTTAAAAATACGAAAAAAAAAGTTTAAGCAAAAATTCTTAAACATAAAAATAGTTAAAATACTATATACGTTCTCTTGTTACAGCGCACGAAGCCAGCCGAAGGCCGCGACTTCTTGTTACATATAGCTACACAAAATCACACGTAAAAACGTACCAAAAGATACAAAGAGTTGGCCGAAGAAAATACGCAAACCAACAACAGACACCAACCACACATACAAAACCGGGCAATAGTCCAATCAAGGGATTGGTTTCTGGCCAAATGGGCAGCCAACGAGGCTATATTGGCCAAAAGCGTCCAAACGTATTAGCGCCAGAATCGACGAACACCAACACACACAAACACATGCACATAACACAGTCGGCAGACTCCCAGCATAGCTACATTCGAGCTCAAACATATAATCAAACACGCAACTCCATACATTTTTCACAAATCCAACAAGAGGTAACATAACACACTTGTATATCCACAACACAACAAATTCTGGCAACGGGTCGCATCAGCTCAATAGCAACACATTTACATTTTTTTGGCCACGCAACATCCATCGTAGCTAACTTGTTGCTAAACACTTAGTGGCCCAACCACCCACGTAGTTAACAACATAGTACACGGCATCATCGGCCACATTCATCCACCTTTATTCACTACACTGAAACCCAACACACGACTAATCAAATCGGAGAACGAGAGAAGTTAAGCGCGACTCACCCAGAGCGCGCTCGTCAACTTGAATATCTTTATTTACTCACCAAAGTTTCAATTTATATGTATTATATTAGGCCGTACAACTATTACCTTTTTTTAGAAAAAAAAAGGATATTTGAATTTTGAATTTATATGAATTTAATTACTTTTTAATTTAATTAATTTTTTTCCTTATTAGTTCTATAACTTAAGGCATAAACGATTTTCTTTTATTCTTGATTTTTCTTACCTTAATTCCACATTTAGCATATTACCATTTTTATCGACACGCACACAAATTTTTTGGTATTCACACCCAGTCCTACACAAGCATACCTATTTGTATATGCATGAGCCACTCACGAAAATTTATTCTCAAACAATATTTTTTTAAGGTAATACTAAATTTTCGGTTAACAATTTTTTTGTCGAAATCTTTTTCTTTGAATTTGTAGTTTTTAGACAATATCCACTCGGCACTTTCACTATCGTATTTTCGCGGTAAAAAGAAAAAAAAAGGAAAAACAATTTTTTTATTAATATTTTTGTCATTTTTACTATTCAAAGAGTAATCCCAATTTGACTTAATTTTGTTTTACGCGATTTTTATTATTTCGAGTTTTTTTAGCAGGTGCATAAAGGTGCGCACATGCTTTGAACAGATATGTGAAACTAAAAACAAAAGACATTTGTGCATCGGATTAGCCGTGGCCACGGTCATTCGGCCAAAGACCTGTAACAGAACAAAAAATTCCATTGTTCTGCATATATTGTTTTTTTTTTTTTTCTTTTTCTACTTTTAGCTCCGCACAACGATTTGGTACCAACTCGGGGTTCTGAGCGAGGTGAGTTTATCATAAAGAAAAAAAATTGTATGCACACACATCTTAACCCACGTACATTTATAAAATTACCATCTCAGAGTAAAATATCACCCACCCACACCTATAGTGAATTTTAACATTTTTTGAGAGTGAAAGTGCATAAATGATTAGATAGACATTAGGCCGTTGTTGAATTTTTAATATTTCTTTGTAATAATAATTATAAATGTTTCTTTGTAAATTTTCCTTTCAAATAAATATTAAAAGTTTGAGATTTGGATTAAGAAAGAAGTAATGGAACGGGAGTTATAATTTTTGATTAGCTGTAAGGATTCATTTATAAATTATTTTAATAAATATTTTTTATTAATTTGAAGTTGGAATTCCTTGGAATCAGCGTCTTTATATTGTGGTATATGGGCTGAGGAGTATTATTGTTCATACATATGTAATTTCAGCTACAACATGTCTGGCTAAAGGCGGTTTCTTTGTTGGTGTAGGTGTTGCCCTTGCGGCAAC